>NC_089837.1:46132388-46484888 GCF_035609145.1 Eleutherodactylus coqui
ATGCTCCGGGCACTAATAATGACCATCCTGGGGGTCTCCATTTCATAGTGGACTGTAAGTAACCATCAGGTCTGGTGATTATGATGCCAGGGCAGACGTGTCCAGGGTAAAGGAGCCACTCTCCTTGTCCACACTGATATCAGTACTGACTGAGATGCATTAGGAGTTAACGAGAAATCTAAACTAATTTATTGTCTATTTTACCCTCCTTTTTACACAGGTCAGCGCAGAGCATCTTACAGGCCTCGAACCTTCTATTATAACACGGGTCGTCTATGATGGTGGTGTGATTATATGGCCAGTATTTGGGGACATGCTTGCTTCTTCAAACCTTCTGCCTCAGGTCAACAATGCCATCCAATCACACTGTGTTTTATTGAAAGATTTTATTCTATTAGATGTAGCAGAGCGTAGATTGTCATTGGCCAATTGCCATGTGCTGGCTGTGGTTGTAGAGGGGATTACAAGTGCGCTCATCTATTTCCTCTTGTCTATAAAGAGCCAGGGTCTCCTTCTCTTAGGATATGTTTGCTCATAGTGGATGCCCTTAGGTCCCCTTCACATGAGCGTATGTGTTTGCGCCCTGTGAACAAAGACGCACCATTTGAAATGGCTAATTAGTCTAATGAGTTCCAGATGTGTTTTTCCTGCGGAATTACGCAGTGTTTCATGCATTTCCTTGCGTATTTTGTGCACATTTGCACAACCTCATTGACTTCTATGGGGACGTTTTCGGTGTGCAAATGAGCAGGAAAATAGATGATACTGCATTTGTAATTTGAGCTGCAGCGTGGCCGATATTCCTGTAGATTTTCACTGCAGATTTCATACAGATTCTTGACAAAATCCAAAACAAAATCAGCAAGTAAAGTGTGTAGATTTTGGCACCGATTCACTATGGATTTTCTATCAAAATGTGAATCAGAACTTTTCCTTTACGCTGCAGACTCTTCGTGGCTTATTCTGTTTAAGATATTTTCTGATGATAGTCTGAAATATTTTCTATCTACAGGTCATTGTTCATGTGAATGATATCCCAGCTCAATGCTCAGGTTCCTGTTCTTTTCAGCACCTTCTGAACATAACCCCTATAGTGAGGGACATCCAATATACTGCAGGTAACCATAAGACAAGCTTCTCTGTTTCCCTCTATTTACAAAATTACAACTACTACAGGATATTACTATCCCCCATGTACAGGTAGAGAACTACTATAATACCGCTGCTAATGTAACAGTATTTAACTGCTATACTACTCCGCCTATGTACAAGAACATAACTACTATAACACTGACCTCTCTGTACAAGACTATACCTACTATAATACTGTCCCTATGTACAAGAATATAACTACTATAATACTATCCTCTATGTACAAGAAAATAGCTACTATAATACTGCCCCTATGTACAAGAATATAACTACTATAATACTTCCCTTATGTACAAGAATATAACTACTATAATACTGCCCCCTATGTACAAGAATATAACTACCATAATACTGCCCCCTATGTACAAGAATATAACTACTATAATACTGGCCTCAATGTACAAGAAAATAGCTACTATAATACAGCCTCCTATGTACAAGAATATAACTACTATAATACTGCCCCCTATGTACAAGAATATAACTACTATAATACTGCTCCTATGTACAAGAATATAACTACTATAATACTGTCCCCTATGTACAAGAATATAACTACTATAATACTTCCCCTATGTACAAGAATATAACTACTATAATACTGCCCCCTATGTACAAGAATATAACTACTATAATACTGCCCCCTATGTACAAGAATATAACTACTATAATACTGTCCCCTATGTACAAGAATATAACTACTATAATACTTCCCCTATGTACAAGAATATAACTACTATAATACTGCCCCCTATGTACAAGAATATAACTACTATAATACTGCCCCCTATGTGCAAGAAGATAACTACTATAATACTGCTTCCATGTACAAGAATATAACTACTATTATACTGCCCCCTATGTACAAGAATAAAACTACTATAATACTGCTTCCATGTACAAGAATATAACTACTATAATACTGCCCCCTATGTACAGGAATCTAACTACTATAATACTACCCCCCCATGTACAAGAATATAACTACTATAATACTGCCTCCTATGTACAAGAATATAACTACTATAATACTGCTTCTATGTACAAGAATATAACTACTATACTACTGCCCCTATTTACAAGAATATAACTACGGTACTATAATACTGCTCCTATGTACAAGAATATAACTACTATAATACTGCCTCCTATGTACAAGAATATAACTACTATAATACTGCCCCCTATGTACAAGAATATAACTACTATAATACTCCCCCTATGTACAAGAATATAACTACTATAATACTGCCCCCTATGTACAAGAATATAACTACTATAATACTGCCCCCTATGTACAAGAATATAACTACTATAATACTGCCCCCTATGTACAAGAATATAACTACTATAATACTGCCCCCTATGTACAAGAATATAACTACTATAATACTGCTCCTATGTACAAGAATATAACTACTATAATACTGCCCCTATGTACAAGAATATAACTACTATAATACTGCCCCCTATGTACAAGAATATAACTACTATAATACTGCTCCCTATGTACAAGAATATAACTACTATAATACTGTCCCCTATGTACAAGAATATAACTGCTATAATACTGCCCCCTATGTACAAGAATATAACTACTATAATACTGTCCCCTATGTACAAGAATATAACTGCTATAATACTTCCCCTATGTACAGGAATATAACTACTATAATACTGCCTCCTATGTACAAGAATATAACTACTATAATACTACCCCCTATGTACAAGAATATAACTACTATAATACTGCCCCCTATGTACAAGAATATAACTACTATAATACTGCCTCCTATGTACAAGAATAAAACTACTATAATACTGCGCCCTATGTACAAGAATATAACTACTATAATACTGTCCCCTATGTACAAGAATATAACTGCTATAATACTTCCCCTATGTACAGGAATATAACTACTATAATACTGCCCCCTATGTACAAGAATATAACTACTATAATACTGCCTCCTATGTACAAGAATAGAACTACTATAATACTGCTCCCTATGTACAAGAATATAACTACTATAATACTGCTCCTATGTACAAGAATATAACTACTATAATACTGCCCCCTATGTACAAGAATATAACTACTATAATACTGCCCCTATGTACAAGAATATAACTACTATAATACTACCCCCTATGTACAAGAATATAACTACTATAATACTGCCCCTATGTACAAGAATATAACTACTATAATACTACTTATATGTACAAGAATATACCTACTATAATACTGCTCCTATGTATAAGAATATAACTACTATAATACTGCCTCCTATGTACAAGAATATAACTACTATAATACTGCCCCCTATGTGCAAGAATATAACTACTATAATACTGCCTCCTATGTACAAGAATATAACTACTATAATACTGCCCCCTATGTAAAGAATATAACTACTATAATACTGTCTCCTATGTACAAGAATATAACTACTATAATAGTGCCCCCTATGTACAAGAATATAACTACTATAATACTACCCCCTATGTACAAGAATATAACTACTATAATACTGCCTCATGTCTATAAGAATATAACTACTATAATACTGCTCTCTATGTACAAGAATATAACTACTATAATACTGCTCCTGTGTACAAGAATATAACTACTATAATACTGCTCCTGTGTACAAGAATATAACTACTATAATACTGCCCTATGTACAAGAATATAACTGCTATAATACTTCCCCTATGTACAGGAATATAACTACTATAATACTGCCCCCTATGTACAAGAATATAACTACTATAATACTGCCTCCTATGTACAAGAATAGAACTACTATAATACTGCCCCCTATGTACAAGAATATAACTACTATAATACTGCTCCCTATGTACAAGAATATAACTACTATAATACTGCTCCTATGTACAAGAATATAACTACTATAATACTGCCCCCTATGTACAAGAATATAACTACTATAATACTGCCCCTATGTACAAGAATATAACTACTATAATACTACCCCCTATGTACAAGAATATAACTACTATAATACTGCCCCTATGTACAAGAATATAACTACTATAATACTACTCATATGTACAAGAATATACCTACTATAATACTGCTCCTATGTATAAGAATATAACTACTATAATACTGCCTCCTATGTACAAGAATATAACTACTATAATACTGCCCCCTATGTGCAAGAATATAACTACTATAATACTGCCTCATATGTACAAGAATATAACTACTATAATACTGCCTCCTATGTACAAGAATATAACTACTATAATACTGCCCCCTATGTAAAGAATATAACTACTATAATACTGTCTCCTATGTACAAGAATATAACTACTATAATAGTGCCCCCTATGTACAAGAATATAACTACTATAATACTACCCCCTATGTACAAGAATATAACTACTATAATACTGCCTCATGTCTATAAGAATATAACTACTATAATACTGCTCTCTATGTACAAGAATATAACTACTATAATACTGCTCCTGTGTACAAGAATATAACTACTATAATACAGCTCCTGTGTACAAGAATATAACTACTATAATACTGCCCTATGTACAAGAATATAACTGCTATAATACTTCCCCTATGTACAGGAATATAACTACTATAATACTGCCCCCTATGTACAAGAATATAACTACTATAATACTGCCTCCTATGTACAAGAATAGAACTACTATAATACTGCCCCCTATGTACAAGAATATAACTACTATAATACTGCTCCCTATGTACAAGAATATAACTACTATAATACTGCTCCTATGTACAAGAATATAACTACTATAATACTGCCCCCTATGTACAAGAATATAACTACTATAATACTGCCCCTATGTACAAGAATATAACTACTATAATACTACCCCCTATGTACAAGAATATAACTACTATAATACTGCCCCTATGTACAAGAATATATCTACTATAATACTACTCATATGTACAAGAATATACCTACTATAATACTGCTCCTATGTATAAGAATATAACTACTATAATACTGCCTCCTATGTACAAGAATATAACTACTATAATACTGCCCCCTATGTGCAAGAATATAACTACTATAATACTGCCTCATATGTACAAGAATATAACTACTATAATACTGCCTCCTATGTACAAGAATATAACTACTATAATACTGCCCCCTATGTAAAGAATATAACTACTATAATACTGTCTCCTATGTACAAGAATATAACTACTATAATAGTGCCCCCTATGTACAAGAATATAACTACTATAATACTACCCCCTATGTACAAGAATATAACTACTATAATACTGCCTCATGTCTATAAGAATATAACTACTATAATACTGCTCTCTATGTACAAGAATATAACTACTATAATACTGCTCCTGTGTACAAGAATATAACTACTATAATACTGCCCCCTATGTAAAGAATATAACTACTATAATACTGTCTCCTATGTACAAGAATATAACTACTATAATAGTGCCCCCTATGTACAAGAATATAACTACTATAATACTACCCCCTATGTACAAGAATATAACTACTATAATACTGCCTCATGTCTATAAGAATATAACTACTATAATACTGCCCCCTATGTACAAGAATATAACTACTATAATACTGCTCCTGTGTACAAGAATATAACTACTATAATACTGCTCCTGTGTACAAGAATATAACTACTATAATACTGCTCCTGTGTACAAGAATATAACTACTATAATACTGCCCCCTATGTACAAGAATATAACTACTATAATACTGCCCCAGATGTAGAATACTATAGTATTGCAGTGATAAAGGACTCATGTGCAGTTATTTTTTTTGTACAGGTGTTGGATGTAACTTTATTGTCAATATTCTGGGATCTGGATTTCGTGGAAGTGCATTGGAATTGGACGTAAAGATAAATGAGACTGACTGTAGTATTACTGAGGCAAATACCTCCAGCATAGTGTGCTGCATCAACACATTTCTTCCACTAGGGGAGCATCAAGTATATGTCCATGTGAAATCTCAAGGTTTTGCCACTAATGAAAATGGGAGTAATATTTTTCTTCATGTCACTCCTAAACTTTCTGCTCTCCTCCCATCTGTCATTCCACAAACGGGTGAGTTAGGTATTCCTAATACTGGTAGATAGATGTCGATGCAGGGGCAATAATATACATGTTTTGTGAACTTATGTCTTAAGAACTCTTGACAGTGTAGTACTATTATTTTATACTTCATCACATGTACATGACTTCACTAAATATTTGCAACACATTGGGTGGCGCTCTACAGCATTACACCACAAGATAAGTGTGTTGTGCTCTCTATTGCTTGCTATTGACAGCACACCATGTGGTCAGGAGTGGTACTGCATTTATAACTTTCTTTTGGGATGAGTGACTAGATGCAACTTATTGTATGTTTACCTTTCTTAATAACTGTCGTTATCTTAATATTTAGGTGGTCAGATAGTGACATTGGAAGGTGTCCGTTTTGATGGTGCAATAGCAGTGGCTTTTGGGTCTAAGCTGTGTCCAGTTCATACTAGTACCTCCACTACAGTCACATGCATAGCTCCACCGCAGGTACGTGCATGAAGAATGATGCTATACGGAATGTAATAAAACCTAAAGTAGTATTTATTTTATATATCACTTTTTCTATAATGAGGAGGGAGGTGAATTAATAATTCCAGAGCCCTACAGCAAGAATTGTTGTACCTGAGGCTATCATCCAGCAGGTGCAAACCTTCCGTTCCGTATTCCTGTCTCTCCAGAGTGGCGATGTGTCGGAGATGGATGTCAGAATTAAAATCGAACAGCGATGGATCTCTTTCCAAAAGTGGATCCAGTTTGATTCTTCCAGAAATCCAGTTATTCTATCCATTACCCCAAATACGAGCAGCTCAGCAGGTGAGAGAAATCTTAGTAAATGAATTATTACTAAATGATATGTGATACATATTAATGCTCTGGTTAATATTCATGATCCTATTAATATTCATGACTGAATTAATACTCATGAAATACTCATGAGTTTATTTGCGTTGATTCCAACAGAGAAGAAAGAAGATGGTACTGAATATTTAGCTAAAAATCAGCTAATATACAGTGCTGGCCTTAGGTTAAATAGTCTGTACAAGTAGAATACATGCAGAGAGAAGCAATGTAGCAGCATACCCACACATGAAACAAGCACATTACATAAATACAGCACCCAGAACAAGCTCAGTACATAAATACAGCGCCAGAACCAAACTCATACCATAAATGTAGCCTCAGAACCAAGCTCAGAACATAAGAAAACACGAACCAACCTTTGTATATAGATACAATACCAGAACCAAGCTTAAAACATTAATACAGAACTAAGCAACTGTGTGGTGGTGGTGCTGATGGGCTGACAGTGGCACCTCAGAACATCAGGCGCAAGGAGACAGAGCCAGGAGGAGGATGATTCGTGTATCTCCACAAATTGCTACAATACGTAGGAAGAAGATCGTCTGGCTGGAGATGATCACCCCCAGCCTACATCCGCCTTGTACAACCTGACGGCTGGTACTTTGTATGACTGCATGAGTCGCACTTAGCCAAGGCCGGGCCATGTACAACATATTTAAATGGCGCAAAACTAAACGTCACTTTCTTGGATACTAACCGTGTCTCCCAGTACTCAGATACTCTTACGACCTATAGTAAAGATCAATAGTGTAACAGCTAGACATCACAAGAAATATAGATGTGAAGCACGTATTAACACTGTAAAACACAAATTACACTGGGGATTCACCATTAGATGACAGGGACAGAGGGTGATGGTAACAGGATGATGTGGATGACTGTGATGTATATGATAAAATTAGTGGTGGGGATTGGAGCAAATGTTATGGAACCAAAGTGACAACCATAGAAATGCTGTCCCTAATGCTAGCTCTCCCTACATCATTCCCTGACACTGTCCCTCACAGCAGGCACCACTGTCCTCAAGTAGCCCTTCGTTGTTCTTACTGGCATCTCTTTTTGAAACACTATCCTCGAAAACAAAAGGGCACTAGGAACAGACAAGAAGCCAAACACTTACTAAGGTCTTCACATGCCTTTTGGCGCATCAGGTGATGAAAGAATGCCTTAATTGGCAATCAAAGGCAACAGATTTGGCATCATCCCATGAAAGGTCAACAGTATGCAAGTCCTCTGTAAATATACATAGCCAGGTTATATTTTGCTTTCCCATTTTTTGGGTTCCATGAGATAGAGATTCTTGCCAGTCTTGTCTCAGGGAAGCATAAACTATGTCGAGCAAAACAGAGTCAGCTTTGGATGACTCTGGAATAGAGTGGCAGCATACCAGAGAGGCTGTAGATTTCTTCATTGGTAAGCCAATCATGGTAAGTGACTTTAAACATGCAGTGAAGGCATCGCTGTTGGAAAACCTCAAGTTGCTGGTTGATACGTGTTGTTGCTTTCCATGTTTCAGATACAATATTGGAATGACGACAGTGTTAAAAAGACAAATTTTCATTTGTAATAGGAGCAAAGCCGTACCCATATAGGACGTAGACGTTGGAAAGTCGCCCCTGCCTTCCTGATATGACTATGAATATCATGTTCAGCATCCACATCATTGCTAATTATTGCCTAAGTAGACAAACCAGCCGACCTTTTTCAACTGCTGTTGTTGGTTGACTGTGATTGAGGCATTTGTGGATGTGGCGGATCCAACTCACATAATCTTTGTCTTCTCGCATTAATCCATAAACCAACCATCGCTGATTCTTGTTTAGAGCCGATACTGTTTATTGGAGTTTGAGCAGTGATGGTGCTAGGAGAGCTATATCATCTGCAAAGTAGAAGTCTGTAAACTGTTCTGGTGGGTTCCCAATTTTAATCGGCCCAATTACGAACCCAAACAAGCAATGCTAAAATATGAACCAAGGCAGACAAAATATTAAGACAAATACAAAGTAAGAAACATGGACTGGACAAGAAAACCAAAGAAAAAGATCACACTGACCGGAAAGACTATACTAGACCTGACTTTGACTAGCTACTTAAAACTAGAACAAGGAGTACTAGATAGAACACACATCGTCACAACTATCAACTGCACCACACTGTAGAAGCTATCAGTACTTAAAAGGTGGATAACCAATCGGTCACTCCTCTTTGAATGATGGTGACTTAGAATGGTACAATGTAGTCCATTGATTCCCTCCAGTGGGTTATAGTAACTGCCCCAACAAGAACTGAGATAGCTGGAGATAACTATGTGGCAGAACACCTCCTGCTTATCGTAACAACCTATAACACCTTTATAGCATACTGTATGGATATGTCATAAATACTGTATATAAAGACAGAACTCCTTTAATTTATATTTATTAGCTTGTGTGTTTAGATCACCTTCCTAACAATGTTCTTTCATTCTTCATTCAGATAATCAGGTCGTCTTCATTAATCTGTCAAATTTCGATAAAATGGTCCACATGAAGATGGAGGTGACAGTAGACACAGCAGTGGCCAGGATTGTAAATGCCACATCACAAGGGATGGAAGTGACCCTGCCTCCGCTCCCTCCCGGACGTTATAATGTGTCTGTTATATTGAATGGAGTCTCACTTTTAGCTAATGGGTAAATGGAATATAATCTCTTGACTTGATCCTTCTATAAAACAAGCCAACCAGGCAGTTAGTTGATTATTGGAACGCCAACCAATGAAATACCGGCCAGTCTGTTGACATTGCTTAGAGAAGCTACAAACAGCCGCACATTTCCCATGCAGAGGGAATATATTACATGGCATCTATATAATAGAGCCATGGTAGGCAGCGACTCTTCTCCCTGGCTAATAGATGAACCCTCCCTATGCCATTGAGACCTCCCAAAAGAGCAGCTTGTGTCCCTTAACAACATTTCTTGGCTTAGAAGTTCAGTATTCCATGTTCTCCCTTATACATAAGTATGAGATGTTTGATGTTATTGGATATATAGATCCACACTACTCCTTTGTTTTGTACTTGACCATAACACATCCTCAAATGTAGAGCAATCTATGATATACCATGGGCAAGGAGAAGAGTCACCACTGACTGAACTACTCCTGGTCTTTCTCATTTGGTCTAACAGTCATAGCAAAAACATAAAGGCCATTGATTTATTATTGAGGGATCTAAAGTTAATAGATGTTTGTAGTTTAGTGTAAAATTACACTTTTGTCACCAAGTAGTGTCTCAGCATGGAAGTTTACTGGTTAGCATTGTTAACTTGAAGGATCGGAGTCCTGGGTTAAAATCTGACCCGGTCGTCTCCATGGACGTGCAGTATTTAAGCATGGTGGCTTAGCAGTTAGCATTGTTGACTAGAACCATTGGGGTATTAGACTGAAATCTAACCAGTCATCTCCATGGATATGTGGTGCCTAAGCAAGGTGGCTCAGTGGTTAGAAGGAATAATGTTCCATCTAAACCGAATGATTATTGTTCACAAATTCCTTCAAATGAGTGAAACTGAATGAAAATTGTTCAGTTTAAATACGAGCCAACAACTGAATGACGAATAAGAACCATGTGGTTTTCATTCGTCGGTCAATTTCAGTCGGCTTAAAAATCATCACCGGCTCCTATGTGCACTTCTTGGGCAGTTTAAACACTGATCATTCAGTGTTTCATATAGGAATATGAAACATTGAATGATCAGTGAATGAAAACTACACATCACCAACTCATTGGGCAAACAAGGATCGTGAGATTCTCGAGCAATGTAAAAGGGCCACGACTCAAAGCACTGAAGTCCTGTGTTGAAATCTAACCGGGACATTTTTTGGTATCTTACACACATTGGCTTAGTAACTAGCAAAGTTGACTGAAAGCATTGAGGTACTGGATTCAAATCTAAGCAGGTCATCACCTTAGACATGTGGTGTTAAGCACAGTAGCTCAGTGGCTAGAAGGGTTGACTCCAACCATTAGGTTCCTGGGTCAAAGTGTAACCAGGACAGCTATATGGACTTGTGGTGTCTGAGCATGGGAGTTAAGTAGTTAGCAGAGTTGACTTCAACCATTGGGTCTTGGCTTAAAATATAACCAGGACATCTCCATGGACTGGTGTTGTCTAAGCATAGTGGCATAGTGGTTAGCAGGATTGACTTGAAGCATAAGGGTCCTGGGTTATAATCTAACCAGGCCATCTCCATGGACTTACGGTGTCTCACCACAATGGCTTAGTGTTCAGCAGTGTTAATGTGAAGGATTGTCATACTGGATTCAAATCTAATTAGGTCATCTCCATAGACACAAAGTGTTCGGAGCATGAGGGCTTAGTGATTGGAGGGGTTGGCTTGAAGTTTTGAATTTCTTGGCTCAAATCTAACTAAAATATCTGTATAGACATTTAGTGTCTGAGCGTGGGGGCTCAGTGGTTAGAAGGGCTAACCAGGACCTCCATGGACTTGTGGAGTCTTAGCACATGACTTGGTGGTTAGTTAGGAGGACTCAATGCTTTTGGATCATGTGTTTTAAGTCTAACCAGTATACTTCCATGAATATGTGAGCGTCTAAGCATAGCGGTGGTTTGAAGCATTGACTTGAAGCTTTAGAATGATTCCCATGTTCAAATCAAACCAGAATATCTCCAAGGAAATGTTGTGCTGAGTTAGTGGTTAGCATTGTTCACTTGAAACATTGGAGTTCTGGGTTCAAATCTAACCAGGGTATCTCCATGGGCATGTGGGCTCTGAGCATGGTACTCGGTGTATAGCAGTTTTGACTTGAAGCCCTGAAATCATGGCATAAAATCTAACTAGGACAACATCTCCTCTATGGACATATGGTGGCTCAGTGGTTAGCGCTGTTGTCGTGCAGTCCGAAATTAGGACTACACCTACGGTATATAGAGTTTGCTTGTTCGAAATAGCATTCAAATGCGCTATTGTAAGGTTATCTGCAGCTTTATCTACCATCAGCCTTGTAAGTGGAAGCTGTGCTATGGGTCCTCCGAAGATTGGCATCTACTCGTATCGGTTTTGATAAGTCAATCAGCCTTCTATGAAATTGACTATAGTATACGTGCTTCTGAGAAAGACAAATTTGATTGTAGACCCCTACCGGGCTGGAGGACTGATGTGATTGATTCTAGATACAACCATAGTGGGAAATGAATAGATCTATATGATAATTTTGCCCTTGTATAATATTCATGGTGACCCTACTGGAGAACTGTGGAAGGATAAATAGCATGTTCTTCTAAGAGACCTCAAAGATCACATGACCTCCACTGCGTCTCTTCTGTACAGTATCACAAGAGCAATTTTTTATTGTCGGGAAAAGGTTTTTCAAGAGCTTGTTATGTTTTTTTGTAAAGCAAGGTAAATTCCAATTGAAATAGTGCCATTGTATGTGTTGACCGTATTATGATACTCCAAGTTCATATGGACTTAGTGTGGGTAGAAGACTTTGATGACTTCAATTATCCTCTCTAACGTTACATGAATAATTAGCGGAATTAATCAGCTTTGAAAAGCCGTTTGAGTCTGTGATGAAAAGAGTATCCCATGGAATGCTGGTAGCATTGTTGCTGTCGGCAAGGGCGCTGTTTCTACAAGGTGCAATGTGACCTGCAGAAAAGTGACATCACGTATACAGATGACAATTATCATTCATAGGGAGCCGGTAAAGTTTACTGCACTGAGAAGTTTCCATCAGCTCTCTCCGTGTCTTTCAGGTTTCAGCCAATTATCCGATATGTCCTGGAAACGTACAATTTGGAGCCACGCTGTGGATCCTTCCTGGGTAATGAGATCTTTTTGTATTTCAGTAATATTAACAATTTGTGCAAAATATATGGCTAAAAACATTGTAGCTCTGTGTGTTCAAATGAGTGGGAAGCTAATTTGCATGCTCTTTCCCAGGGGGCATTGCTGCAAGACTCCCCACACCAGCTGGATCTCCACAAGGAGAACCAGTATCTTCAAAAATATTGGGTGAACCAGGCTATTTTGCTCTTTGCAGCAGAAGGTGAAATGATGCCCCTCTGCCAACCAGTCAAGAGATCATAAAGGCACACACTTAGTTTGATGCCTCAGCTCCACCCTTGAGTACTCTGGCCATTCCCTATGAACTACTCCTGGTACTGGATCTCCACAAGGATAACCAGTACCTCCTCAAAGCTCTGGTGATCCTGTTTTTTCTGCTCCATGTAGTAGAAGCGGTAATGGGCTCTTTCTTCCAACCACTTGAAAGATCATTAAGAAGGTACTTTTTGATGCATAGTCTCACCCCTGAACACACTGGTAATTCCTTTTGAAGTACTTCTGGTACTAGATGTCTACAAGGAGAACTAGTATCTTCTAAGAGCTCGGGCGATCCTGCTTTATGTAGTAGAATATGGGAATGGTGCCCCCTTCCACTCAAAAGATGATTAACCCTTTCCAGTCCAATGTCGGGCCTGCCCCGACATCATAATTTCCCTCCACAGCTCCGATGTCGGGGCAGGCCCGACACTGCAGTGCAGGAGTGGATCTGCACCCGATCGTCAGACACATCAGGTGCAGATACACTCCTGCACTGGTCCTCATCAAGGACGCCCGAGGAGAAGGCAGAAAGGGTGTTTAACCCTTTCTGCCTTCTCCTTTACACATTACATAGCGCTCAATTAGCGCTATGCAATGCATAGATTCCGGCCGGCGATCATGTGACCGCCGGTGTTACCGGACCCCCGGCGGTCACATGAACGCCGAGCCGGGAGCCTGCACCGTGGGGGGGCCTGCTTACCTGTCCGGCGTCTTGCGCATTCTCCTTCTGTCTCTCGGCCCGGCGATCATGTGACGGTCAGGTGCCACCTGACCAGTACTCAGGATCAGTACAGGATAAGTAATGTATGTACACAGTGACTCCACTAGCAGAATAGTGAGTGCAGCTCTGGAGTATAATACAGGATATAACTCAGGATCAGTACAGGATAAGTAATGTATGTACACAGTGACACCACCAGCAGAATAGTGAGTGCAGCTCTGCAGTATAATACAGGATGTAACTCAGGATCAGTACAGGATAAGTAATGTAGGTACACAGTGACTCCACCAGCAGAATAGTGAGTACAGCTCTGGAGTATAATGCAGGATATAACTCAGGATCAGTACAGGATAAGTAATGTATGTACACAGTGACACCACCAGCAGAATAGTGAGTGCAGCTCTGCAGTATAATACAGGATGTAACTCAGGATCAGTACAGGATAAGTAATGTAGGTACACAGTGACTCCACCCGCAGAATATTGAGTGCTGCTCTGCAGTACAATGCCAAACTTTTCATGTGCTTTATCAATTTCTAAACTATAAAATGGTGTTCATCAGGACATTTTCTATTTAAAGGCGTTGGGTAAATATGGTTGCTTTCTTTCAGAAGCAGCATCATGGCTTATGTGTGGTAGTGCAGATCAGCTACATTAAAGTCAAATGATCTGTACTGCAATACCACAGGTACAAGTGGACAAGTTTTTGGAAGTTTCTCTAATTCTGTACAACCTTTTTAATTAACATGGTGAATACAGTTCTGTGTAATTCTCCTCTTTACCGTTTTAGGTGGGACTATTATTAACATCTACGGAAAAGGATTTGGTAGCAACACATCCCTTATTTCAGTACATGTTGGACAAGAACCTTGTGCTGTATTGAAGGCCACGGATGCGATTATTACCTGTCAGACACCACCTTACCCGTTTGTTGAGCTGAATGAGGAGAACATCACGGTTCCTCTTAACATTTCCATTGCAAACAGGACTGGCAAGAAAGTAATTTGTGATTCCCCTATCACTGGAGAGGGGGACCTTACCTTCACTTATCACAGAGACTTCACACCAACTATCTCCAGTCTGTCCTGGTTTACAGAAAATGGAAGCCTCTGGCTGTGTCTAACAGGAGCCAATGTCACAGACTCAGTTATTCTTTTTGAGAGTGTTCAGTCTAAAGTGGAATATGAAATTACCTACCAGGATTTACAGAACTTGGGCTTTGCCATACCTCTTGACCACTTCAGCGTTGGAAAATACTCTATGAAGGTGTATCAGGCCAATCGTGGATTTGCTAACATCACATCAGAGAAGACGTTGTTTGAGCTTGAACCTCAAGTGTTCTCCTTATCTCCTAGAGAAGGTCCATCATGTGGTGGGATCATTCTTAGTCTTTCAGGACATTTCTATCAAATCAGAAATACTTCAGTTCTTGTAAACATCTCAGGGAATTACGAGTGCATTCTTCTGAGTGTTAGTAATGACACCATCAACTGTGTTCTCAAAGTCAACAGCCTACTCAACCTATCGATCCCCGCATACATTCATGTATCAGTGATTGTCAATGACATCACTGGATTATGTCAAGCAAATTGTACCTTGACGTTGGTTCCAGAACAGACTCCTAGAATTAATAGTGTTCTTCCAACACTACAAAGAACAACCTTGGTTCTTCATATTTTTGGTGAGAGGTTAAGCAAGAACCTCCATATGGTGGTGGATGGCAGTCAAGGCTGTTACATGGTATCTTGGAATGAAACATTGGTCATATGTCAACTAGAAGATACTATTTCTCCTGGGACTCATACAGTTAGTTTCCCATTTGCAGGAGATGGACATTCATGTCTGTCACTAAAGCCCTATCATTTTTTCATAAAACCTCAAATAACAGAGTTTTATCCTCAATATTTTGGTGTCAATGGTGGAGGCTCTTTGACAATAGAAGGGTCAGGACTTCAAGGTCGGAACTCTACTCTAGTTTTATTAGCAAATGTTCATCAGTGTAAGATAACCTCGGCTAATAATACTGTAATCAGATGTATTGTCCCACCAGAAAATGGAACTATGAACATGACCATACAAGTGGACAATGAGAGCTATACTGCTGGAAATTTCTATCTTGGAGAACTACATACACCCAAGGTCCATTCCACCCTACAAAATGGTTTGACTTTGAGCTTTGAAGTATCAGGGATGTCCTCCACTGACCATGTTGACTTCATGGTTGGCAATTACAAGTGCACCAATGTTTCTGGAAACTGTTCGTGGGTACAGTGCTCGATCCCTCAACTACCAGCTGGGAATTATGAGATCAAATGCCTGGATAGCCAAAGAGGTTGGGCAACATCAAATATTACATTGGCAATTCCACTTCAACTCAACTCAGTGAGGAATAACATTGGTGAGTAAATGTTTTTAAAGGGGTTTTCTGAGATCCGACATTGATGTTCAAATGGCTAAAAAAACAAAAATATCATCAACTTATCAATTCTTACCCAATCCTAAGACACCCATCTGTGCTATCTTCTGTGACAACCCGTCTGTGCTATCTTCTGATGGTTGTCAAACTACAATGATGACGTGTCATTCATATACATGGCCACATGACCCTAGCGGCTGATTGACCAAGGACCAACCAAAAGAATAGACATGAGAATGGGCAAGAATGCCCTAATGTCCAACTACTGCCTTGAAAATATAGATCTAGTTTATTAGTTCTAATAAGTTATTTGTTAATCCTCCCATAAGATAAAGACCCTAGCAGTAGGTGATTGCTCCAAAGTCATCCTCAAATAGGATTGTCTTCAGTTGGCCCTTCTGGGACCTATTATTGTGCCAGAGTCTGGGCCTTCTGGAGGATCTTCTGATGTGCCAATCCAATCCCACTTCTGAGAGGAACTTCATTTCAGAATACAGTTGCATTCCCTCTTGTTAGCAGTAAGTGGAGAGATCTTCACAGGAGGTCATTTTGTTAATGTTTTTTGCTTTACTGTTTAGACTGCATGGATGACAGGACTCTGCATATTACTGGAACTGGCTTTTCTCCAGGAAACACCTCGGTTACTATCTGTGGATCTCCCTGTAAAGTGTCTGACAGCCTCACAACGGCCACCGATCTCTACTGCTCCAACTGGAAACTAAACAGTGAGTGCAGCAAATACTTAGATAATGAGTTGGACCACGTGTGAAGTGTAATGTCACCCTACACACAAGGGTTAATGTACCATAGAAACAGACTATGCGGCTGCTAAGGGGCCACTGGAGAGAGTTGGTTGATCCCTTTATTTTAGATAGATGGACAGTTGTGGGGACCCATCAGAACACAGATTGCAGTAAGCAGTAACCGTGAAATCTTTAGAACTTGATAACACAGTCCTCAGAACTTAGCAACAATATCAACCCTACAATCTCACCTGGGATCAAGTTACCATCACTTTAGGCACCCAGCAGATCCGCGTGGCTCCAGCCTCACAAGTAGGGGATATGAAATCAGTTTATGGTTGCAAGGTTTCCAGTCTCAGCCAAGAGGGCTTTCCACATCTTACATTGCTTGACTGCATCCAACCTCTCTCACCGGATTTGGCATATCTCCCAACCATCCCATATCTGGTGGAATAGTCCTTGATTTTGATGACTGTCTCGCCATCCTAGGAGGCATAGCAATGGCCCGCCTCCTACTTCCAAACTTTAATCAATTAGCAGAACATCCACTGCATTTTCTATCTTCATCCCTGACATGGCATTCAACAGCTTACATAGCTAAGGTTTGGGAGGCAAGGAAAATGGGGGTCTGGCAGGGCGGACAACAACTGGGGCCACAGAATGGAGCACAATGCTTATGGCCACAGATTGGAGCATGATACCTGGAGCCACAGAATGGGGAACTGTAACTAAGTGGGGCCATAGAGGGGGACATTACTATGTGGGGCCACAGAGGCATCACTGGTAGTGTAGGGGGGTTACTGAGAGATTCATTGGAGGTAGCGACAGGATAGGAAGAGTGTGCAGAGGCAAGTTGTGGCTGGTCATGGTGGCCTGGGCCCAGATATAGGAAAAAAGCACCTGTTACCTGTGATCACAGGAGGTAACTGAACTGTAATCACTATCACCGTGTAGAGCTAGTTGTACTGTTATTTTAAAGTATACTAGTTCTGTGAGGGGTTACTAAGGGGCACTATTATTGTCAGGTGGTCACTTACGGGTACTATTACAGTGAAGTGATATAAGGAGCGTGGCTTAGTGTTAAAGGCCTACACTACTGGCGTACACTACTCAATGCTTGGGTGCCACGCCATTTATACCACCAGCAGGCACTTCCCAGCAGGGTCAGCTGTGCCCTACCACTTGTTCACAGACTCATGTTCCCCGATCAGTGGGCGTCTCAGTGGTCGTACCCCGAACGATCAGCTAGTTTAATAAATTAGTGTCGCTGGAATACCCTTTTGACCCAACAATTATGGGTTAAAATGAGAATAAGGGCAATTTTTGATATAGGATTGCTGGGCCCATGGTTCTCAGCAGGGGCCACATTCATAGGTCTTGCCGTGATGAGTCCACCATGTGTTCGAGGAGAGCTCTGGTTCTTCTTACGTCATGGATTTGTTTTATTTACTCTGAAACATAGTCAAGGTAAGCGCCTACTGCTGTCCTCTCCGGCTGCTAGAGGGGTGCGTCAAGCCACCCCCTTATATGACGCCCATATGTCCCAGCAGGTCATGTTGACGAGGGTTGGCCTAAGTGGACATCTACCTTATAGAGGTCAGTGACAACACATAAAAACTCTTCTTTGGCGTGGGCATGGCGGCGGGTTGCACCTACTTACGAGGTTGGATGTGGCCCCTCGAGTGCTGATCTCATCTGATCTCATGTCTTGGCTGGTTCAGGTCTGAGAACAGGATCGCTATGTGAGCCGTAGCGGTTTGCACACGATGGGAAATAACGTGACATTGATTCTCTCCCGTGGGAAAAAATAACATTACTTTTTACTGTGTTTGAACAATGAATTACGTGTTTGGGGCGAACAGCAGGAAACAAACGTCTGCGGCTGCCAAGTACAACACACGCTACACGAGGTTAATTAAAATCAGGTAACGAGACAGCGTAATGATAAGAGGGTCATAAATACACTGTCTATACTGTCATTATATCATAGCAGCGGATTCCCACAGGACGCATACTCTGGTAGATTCTGCATTACATACTTCACCGGATTCTTAAAGGGACGGTACTACCAAAAATACCTGCGTCAGTCATCTGTCACATCTCATCTCATCATCATCATCTGGGGTTTTGCATGGGACTGCAAGTAAACCTACTATATATTTATAACTCGAGAAGTTATCACAGTGCATAAGAGATGCAATTAAAGGGGTTCTCCAGTTGTAAACTGTTGATTGCCTATGCTCAGAATAGGTCATCGATTGTAGATTGCTCACTCAGGACCACCGCCGATTAGCTGTTTGCCGGGTTGGTGCATTTGTATGGTGACTTGATTTTTAAAGGCAGCTGACAGCTCTGTTCTCACTGCGGTGGCCAGGATTAGTACTGCAGGCCAAGTTTCCATTGAAATGAATGGGAGGTTGGCCTGCAATACCAAGTCTGGTCACTGTGGTGGGAACAGAGCTATTTGCTTCCTGCAGAAATCGGCTTTGGCACGCAGTTGATTGATGGTGGTCCTGGGCAATGGAGCAAAGCAGATCTATTATTGGTGATCTGTACTGAGGATAGGCCATCAATAGTTTACAACTGGACAACCCCTTTAAAGGAAAAGTTAGCTCTGCTTTAACCCTTCCGCTGCCAGAGGTTTCAGAATAATTTTCACACATCTCACACAAATAGAACTTGAATTTTATTCAATTATGCTGCCATGGCCGTCGACTTACCTCTCCTGATGGCTGCGTCACATGCTCTAGCCCCCTTCACGGCAGACGTCGGTCTCTTGTGTCTGTAATAACTGTAACAGTTGTCCGAAGGGTGCTCTCCTGCTCCCAGCTGTCCTCTTGAAGGCCAAGTGTGTACCGAACTTCTCACTCCCCCACCAATCGCCGTAGGCACCTACTTATATGGAGCATCTTCCCCCATGATCATTTTCAGTCTGCTCATGCTGCTAGCAGGTTGATTCTGATCTACCAGTTTCCTGGCTTTTTCTTGGCTACTCCTGATTACGTTCCCGTCTCTACTTCTGACCTGGCTTGTTAGTTTGAGTACGCTTTGATCCACTATGCCAAACCTACTGCCTGAGACCCGGCCTCTGCCTTGTTTTCCATGCTGACATGTGCCACCTGCCCCCACCCGGACTGTCTGACTACAATCTTGTTCACACTCTCAGGTACTGCACTTAGGCCAGTGGTGGCAAACCTATGGCACGCATGCCAGAGGTGGCACAGAGAGCCCTCCCTGCTGGCAGGTGCCACCGTTGGCCACTCACCACGTTAGTGAATGCCGACAAGGGCGGCGGCTCCTCTGCCAACATTCACTCAGCAGCGCTGCTATCTGCACTGATCCCGGCGTATACTGTGACGTCAGTGTGCAGCCGGGATCCTCCTCACCCCTTCCCTGACGTCTTCTACTTCGTTCCATGAGAGCAGGGGGAGGAGGCGTCCGGCAGCACACTGGCATCAGTGTGTACCTGCGATCAGCGCTGCTGGCGGCACGCCGGCAGAGGAGCAGGGGTGCTGCCATGAGGAGGAAGGGGTAAGTGTATGGGTCTCGGGGGTGGGGGGGGTGGGATGTCACTGTTACACTGGGGCTGCTGTGGAATGTCACTATTATACTAGGGACCGCTGTGAGGTGTCACTATTATACTGGAGGCCGCTGTGGGGATGTCACTATTTATACTTGGGGCTGCTGTGGAGGGTCACTATTACACTGGGGGCCGCTGTGGGGGGATCACTATTACACTGCGGACCTCTGTGGGGGGATCACTTTTACATTGTGGGCCGCTGTGGGGGGTCACTATTGCACTGGGGGCTGCTGTGGCGGGTCACTAATGCACTGCGGGATGCTGTGGGGGGTCACTATTACACTGCGGGCCGCTGGGGGTGGTCACTATTACACTGGGGGCCGCTGGGGGTGGTCACTATGATACTGGGGGCTGCTGTGGGGAGTCACTATGATACTGGGGGCTGCTGTGGAATGTCACTATTACTGCTGGGGCCACTGGGGGGGGGGTTTGCTATTATCGCTGGGGCCGCTGGCGGGGGGTCACTATTACGGCTGGGGTATGTTTACATGTGGCGGACATGTGCAGGGCTGTTTAAAAATAGACAGGGTGCAGATCTTGACTGCTTTTTGGATGCAGAAATGCTGCAGAATTCTCCACAGCATTTCGACATCCTAAAAGTAGTCACAATCTGCACCCCGTCTAAAGTTGCCCTGTCCTTTTTAGAACGACGGGGGTAAAATCATACGTCGTGATAAGCCCCGCCCCCCGATGTTTTGGCACTTTGCGATAAATAATTGGGTTTTGGGTTGCAGTTTGGGCACTCAGTCTCTAAAAGGTTCGCCTAGGCCTTAAGTAGAGTCAGCAGGTACAGTACTGGGGCCACTATTAGGGTAACAGCCTGGGGGTCCCACAACAGAGCTCAAATTTCATATAGTGTGGTTAGAGGCTGAAAACTGGGGTACCTCAGTATTTGGCCCAAAACCAAACCAGTGTGTAGCTCAGTGAATCACATTATTCCCCCTTTTTCATATTTACATCCAGCACATTGCAAAAATGCCACTCAGCTCTTTATAGTAACATGCGGCTTCGTGCAATTTTGCATCAAAGTGTAATGTTTTGCTAAAAATATCTAAAAAATCATGTTGCAGATCCACAGAGCCGCAGGCGCTGCACCTTTCTTTATCATTTTTTATTTTATCAGCATACTAGCTCTATCGACTTCATTGCTTGATTTAGGTAGATAGGCGGCTGAACCACTAATGCACTTACTGGTAGTTAGCAATGCTGGGGGCATCTTAATTGACTAGAATATCTAGAGGACTATCAGTCAGACTATTAGTTTAGACTAGTCCTGGTCTTACTACTGCCAGCATTGCGTGTGATCCAAATACTCCCTTACGGGATTATTGGATGCCATGCATCCTTAGCAGATGGATCATCTCCTGATCGATCTGGGGAACCACCACTAACTAGTGGTCATACATCTAGACCAAACCAGATCTATTTATTTACTGGTGGTATTACATATAGGTGGTACATTGAAAAGATCAGCCACTTATTTATACCAGACAGATAGCCGAAATACACTATTAAAGGGGTTGTCCCGCGAAAGCAAGTGGGGGTATACACTTCTGTATGGCCATATTAATGCACTTTGTAATGTACATCGTGCATTAATTATGAGCCATACAGAAGTTATTCACTTACCTGCTCCGCTGCTAGCGTCCCCGTCTCCATGGTACCGTCTAATCTTCAGCGTCTAATCGCCCGATTAGACGCGCTTGCGCAGTCCTGTGTTCTGTCTTCTGAATGGGGCCACTCGTGCCAGAGAGCGGCTCCTCGTAGCTCCGCCCCATCACGTGTGCCGATTCCAGCCAATCAGGAGGCTGGAATCGGCAATGGACCGCACAGAAGCCCTGCGGTCCACCGAGGGTGAAGATCCCGGTGGCCATCTTCACAAGGCAAGTCAGAAGTCACCGGAGCGCGGGGATTCGGGTAAGTACTGGACGTTTTTTTTTTTTTTTATGCCTGCATCGGGTTTGTCTCGCGCCAAATGGGGGGGCTATTGAAAAAAAACAAAAAACGTTTCGGCGCGGGACAACCCTCTACGGCTCTCTCAACTGGACCACCAGAACCTATCTAGAGCACTATTGTGAACTTACATATTGCTTCTAGAATAAGTGATTTTCCGGACAATCACAGCTGTCGCTCATTGCCAAGACAGCAGCTGGACAGCTGATTGACTTACTATAGCCATTTCAACTGTTGATTGTACTGGAACGTAATAGGTCCGAATAAAAATAAATAAAGCGCACAAAAGTGGAAACACTACGCCTTACATGATACATCTACCTATCTCATAAGTCGATAGAAAATCCTTTACCATCATCAAGTGGTCTTTACTCATTACTCAGTCTAGATAAGACTGTGTATTTTGAAGAAACAGTCAGTATCCTACACTCTTCTGCTCCTGATGAACCACGTATTAGTGGGGAAACGCGTCGAGCAAACTTCTGTACTTCTATATATCTCGGACTATTTGAACTAAAGTCTTGAGATGATATTGACTTTGATGGGAGCAAATTTTTGCACTCATATAGGTCTCCAACTATCTAAATTTGAGTCCTGAGTTATTAATGCCTAATATTTCTACCATCACTGAGACCTGATCACCCCTCAAGTTGTGTAAGGATCTCCTTGAATACTAGTCAACTACATTCTAACTGACTTATCAGCGGCTATATGCCCTATCTATATCTACCACACGGCTATCCAGCTTTACCTTTTTTTGCTTGAAGGCCGAGTAGTCTCACGACCGAAATTTGAGACTTTCTATATGGAAAGGATACCGTGATACCCTTTGGTCTTTATGTTGTGTATGTTGAAAGTAGCCCATATATGTTTTTAAAAGGATCTAATTAAAGAATTATTATTTTAGTCTATAACTGTGAAGGGCGAAACTAGTAAAACTAAAGACTTTTCCCGTTTCTGTGAATAAAAATTCATGTTGGCAGCTAAAAGTCTGATGGAAAGCAGGGCTCCAAACATAAAACCTACGTGAGCAAAAAGTTCAGGGCGTGCAGCGTTCGTAGAGTTGTCTATCTGCACGTAAACTGCCCGCACTCCAGCATCAAGACTGGACGGTCCAAAGATTTCCTGTGACCCTGATCCCAGTAACATGCGAGTAAGGCGGCTTCATACCAGCTTAATTTGTGGAATGAAAGTTGCACATTTGCGCGCAACTGCGTCTTTTTTTTACTGAACGTTTTGCAAGTCATACACAATTGCGCACGCAGAAACATCCCTCCCGAAGCCCCCAGCCATTGAAATTGCCAAATTCTCTAATGAATGTGCAGGACTATAGAGCCGGCTGCATCTCTTCTGTGCGCGATACAAAATACTCGCTTATGAATTAACGCATTAAAATCAATGCACCGTAAAAGGCAGTAGGTCCAGCGTAGGGTAAAAACTCTGAGGCCTCATGTCCACGGGTGGGTCACGTTGCGTGAGCGGGTGTCCCGTCACGGGATCCAACCCTGCTCATGGCATGAGGACATTACTTACCAGTCCGCATGCGTGCAGGTCATCCGGCATCTCCCCCGTGCATGTCAGCACGCCAGCATGTGGGTGGGCCCTCCGGTCGGCACGCCCCTGCACATGCGCGGTGGAGATTTTTTTTAAAAAATCTCCTGCCTTCCCATGGGACCCGCAGCACACCCAGAGTGACACTTCTGGGTGTGCCGTAGATCGGACGGCTTCCATTGACTTCAGTGGAAGCTGTCCCTGCGTGACCAGCGGCAAAAACAGGTCCGGAAAACAAACCTGCATGCTTTAATTAATTAATGATTGTCTATGGGCAGTTTGAACTCCGGATCATCCGCTCGGGTACACCATGTGGATTCCGGAATTCAAACCCGCCTGTGGACATGAGGCCTTACTCTTTATTAAAAAATCCAGACATAGAGGAACAAGAAGCATGTGCCGTCTTGCATGCGCCGTCTTGCCTGCGCCGTCTTGCCTGCGCCGTCTTGCCTGCGCCGTCTTGCCTGCGCCGTCTTGCCTGCGCCGTCTTGCCTGCGCCGTCTTACCTGCGCCGTCTTACCTGCGCCGTCTTACCTGCGCCGTCTTACCTGCGCCGTCTTACATGCGCCGTCTTACATGCGCCGTCTTACATGTGCCGTCTTACATGTTCTTCTATGTCTGTCTGGATTTTTAATATAGAGAAGGAGTTTTTACCCTATGTTGGACCTGCTGCCTTTTCCTGTGCATCAGTTGTGGCTTCCAGCCAGTCCTTGTGTGGGAGCCACTGCAGAGGAGCTGGTTTCTAGTTTTCACTGAAATCGATGGGTTCTAGTTTCTGCGTATTGCACGCACAACATTTTTTTGCGCAAATACACTTGAGTGAATCTGGGCTAAGGCTGTATCCACATTGGCAAGTGCAATATTGTTCTGAGAGGAAAGTCCTTCATGTGAATAAACTCCGTCCATATCGCCATCAGACGGAACTCCATGTGAAAGTCACCCATGTGAATACATCCGAAGGCGGCATTTACATGGGCGAGCGCGATGTCGGTCTGAAAAAATGGGATTAACATCACTCTTGTGAACCTGCGGTTTTCACAGCGAGTGAATTGCGTTTTTCGAGAAAATGGTATCGCAATTTAAGTCCTTACAGAGTCAAGAAATGTCCCGATTAGGCGGATAGGGTGTGAATACATGTAAATATAGCAGCCTGTCAGTCACTCTGCAGAGGGTGGGGGGCGCTCCGCCTATGAACACCAGGTACTTATCCGGCCCGCTGTACTGCTTTGTGGCTCCTACCAGCCAAACAGCGCTAATTATTTTTGAGCCACTTTGGCTAGTAGTAATTCCGACCTGTAGTGACAGTATGCAGACCTTACATAGTGCAGCACCAACTGACTACACATCCGCCAGGGGTAGTTACTGTTGTCAGAAATTGGAAATGATCAATACTACCAATTACCACTAGGTGGCAGTACAGGAATGCCTTTTCTTTCTCTCCACGTTTGTCATACAACAAAAAAATATATATATTCCAAATTCTTGTAGAATTTTTGCATATGTTTATAAGGAAGCGTTCATGCAGCATTTTTGCCTATGCTGTGGGATTACGTCTGGGGGTTTCTTCACAGGTGCCAAAAAACTGCATTGTGACGAAAACCCCAAATGGAGCTATTCACCGTCATGAGTGAAAGAACTACACTATTATATACTTCAAACATAGCAGAAATGAACAGAATCCTTGTCAAGCACACACCATAACAAAAGTAATTGGGCACCTGAGCAAGAATGAAAAGTAGTATTTATGGCCATATGGGCTCCTTTGGCCCTAATTACATCAGACATCTCCGTGACATACTTTCTAGTAACGTCCGATACACTTAAGATGGTTTTCCCTCCATTCATCCTGCAAATGTTTGATGAATTCTCTCAAAGTAGAAGATGCTATTCATATTTCCTGACGCAACGTTCCAGTTTATCCCAATGATGTTCAGTAGGGTTCAGGCCCCAATGCAAAACCTGTAACCGGGCTCCCAACTATAATGCTTTATTTATAGTACTGGGCTCCCTATATGGAGAAGAGAGGCCTTATGGGCCCCCTAAAGGCTCCTGGGCCCGGGTGCAACCGCATCCCCTGCAACCTCTATAGTTATGCCAGTGAGCCCCAATAAGTAACATATGGGAAAAAAAATGCTTACGTTTGGTTGGATAGTATATCTCAGGCCCATCGTCCATCTATGATCCAAAAACGTCCTGTGAATGTAGACAGAGGTTACAGGGCTCTGCAAAAATCAAATTAGGAACTTCATCAGGATCTTCCTTAACCCATTATGGACCAGGCACAGTAAATTTACAGCGCCGATTGTAAAATTATGACGGTGCTTTAAGCCTCCTTCCTCTGCATTTAATTAGAGGCAGGACGGGATATCAGCTGTTAGTGACAGCTGATAACGCAGAGGAGAAGGCAGGAGGGGTTTTTAACCCTTTCTACCTTCTGCTTCCCCGAGTACATGAGCGCTGTGTACTAGAAAGTAAAAGTAAACTGTAACTTTCACTCCGGAAGCCGGGGGTCATGTGACCGCTGGGGTTCCCTGCTAAAGCAGAGCTGGAGGGTCATACTAGACCCTGGTCAGCTCTGCCAGTGACTATTGTCACTACATGTGTTGCTTTCCCCTGTAACTGCGACTCCTATGGACGCCCCAGCTACAGTGGGAAAGTGTCAAATAGAAAAAAAAATGTGAATGTCCTCCGGAGGTCTTACATGACGTCATTGGGGACATAGATGGTAAAAACATGATTACAGAATACAACAACAATACATACATAAGAAAGAAAATAACACAAAGCCGCCGACTCCAACCTGTGTTGGGCTTCTTCTTGCCAACCTGTAATGGGCTTCTTCTTCTACCCCACAGCAGCCGTACCAGCCTCTAGTATTCTCTTCTTTATTTTACATTGCATGTCCTCTGCCATCTTTTGAAGTAGAAACGTGATATGTGTCCCCTGCGTCCGTTCTCTTCTTTGTAGGTACAGTAACATTGAGGTGCCTATGGAAGGAGGGCTACCCAGTTTCTCAGTAGACTAAGGGTACAGTGTTGTAAAGGACCACCTGAGAGGACCCCATAATCTCCCAGTCATTGCTAGCCCTAGCCTCCCTAGACTGGTAGGCCTGTATTGTTGGGAGGGCTACGCTACGCTCTACCAGGGTAGTCATGGTCCCTCCTCATACACTGACAGTTGCCTCATCAGAGGCTCATGGCCCGCTGTCGGACCACTGTTTTGGTGAGGGTCGGGTCTATAAGTGGGCCCCATTGGTAGCCATGGGGTATATGACGTAGCCCGCTTTCTCAGGAACGATTCAATGGTTCTCAGCCTAGTTAACTGGGAACACTTTTCCTATGAGCCCATTGGTACAGCATAACAGTAGCAAGCAGAGGAGAAATGGAGGATTCAGGTCAATCGTGCCACTTAGTCTGGCAATCCGGCCTTATCAGTTGCTCGGCAATCACCGGAGGATACTAGCCGCAACACTGTTAGAAGAGACTCCAATTACCTCCCTCTGACGCTTTGATGCGCTTCAACTCAACTTGCGTCCGGCAACTTTTCCGTTCACCAAGACCCTGTTCCTCCATCCTGCCCCTTTTTAAAGAGACAGTACAATAAAAACAAAGCAGTCTTACTGTAATATGATAAAGCAAGCACTCTGTCCGCTCACGTTCTAGGGCCACCCTCAACATGCCCCATACTTCTTCTGTCCACTGCTGCCTTCTACAACTTTGTAAGAAATTCCTCTATTGTCGTTCCATTCTCCTGTAGGAGACAAGACGGGCATTGGCCAGGGCCAATATTTTGCTTGTCATGTATGTTCCAACCACCACAAAGATGGATACGTTGCCAATTGGTGCTGGTTCTCCCATATTATCTGCTCTATACAACTTCCAAGCCATCCTGCTCTGGATGTCCAATAGTAGTTGCCTCTATAGTAGATCCACACTTGCTTCCTTTGTCCATCCGCATTTCCCACCTTGTCCCTTGTAGGAAGGTAGGATGGTGGCTTTACCATTATTTTTTTGTGTTGTGGTGCATATGGAAAGGGGTCAGTCCCATGGGTGTAACTATTAGGGTACCTGCCATCACAGCTACCCTGCGGCCCAACAAATAAGGGGTCTTGCCTGTACTGAGCCGTACGGTGTACTTAGTCATGACTATGGAAAGGAATATAGTAAATTTGAATTCGGCACTATGCTAAGATTCAATATGGAGCCCCATCATTAACCCCTTGGTGCACAGGATTTCTTCTCCGAGCATTACTGTTATGATATCTCTGTAGTATTACTGTACTAGGAAATCATAATGGCTCCATATGACATCATTATATGTTCCTCTTTTCTTGTGTTGTGATGTCAGTTTATATGCAACACCAGGGATCGATGAGAACACTGATCCCCGCTGTTCACCCCTTACAAGCTGTGATCAATGTAGATTGCAGCATCTAAAGGGTTTACAGAAGGAGCGCTCTCCCTCTGTGACGTCATTGGCCCTCTGCTATGTAATTGCGGAGAACCAATGGTTGCTGGCAACCGGATGCCAGACACTGGTGATCGCTGTTGTAAGTGATAATGCATTGCAGTACTGCAAAGCATTATCCTAGCGATCAGAGTTTTATTGGTTCGAGGCCACTACAGGGTCATAAAAATGTAAATAAAAAAATAAAAACAGTATAAAAAAGGAAACGAAACAAAAAAAAAATGATATCCCCACATATTTGATATCATTGTATTCATAACAACCTGTACAATAAATTGAACATATTATTTATTCTGCACGGCAGAAAACGTAAAAACTAGAGATGAGCGAGCATGCTCGGTTAAGGCAGTTACTCAAGCGAGCATCACTCTTCTCGAGTAACTGCATAGTGGTCCGAGCAGATTCGGGGGGGGGAGGTGAGTGGGGGGGAGAGAGATCTCTCACCCTCCCCCCCGCTAAACCCCGATGCCCCCCGAATCTGCTTGGATCAGTATGCAGTTACTCGAAAAGAGCGATGCTCACTTGAGTCACTGCTTTAACCGAGCGTGCTCGCTCATCTCTAGTAAAAGCAAAACCTAAAAAACAGAGTCAAAGTGATTGTGTTCATTTTGCATCCTAGAAAAAAGAAAAGTCATCAAAAAAGCCATATGTACCCTAAAATGGTACCAATAAGAAATACAGCTCGTCACACACAAAAAAAAGCCTCACAGGAGCTCCGACTATGGAGAATTAAAAAAGTTATGGGACTTTAAAAGTAACAATGTATAAAAAAAGAGTAATTTCCAAAAGTTATTGTGCAAAAGTAGAAAAACCTAAAAAAAAAAAACTATTATAACTTTGGTATCCTCATAATTGTACCGACCTGCAGAACAAAATGTATCACGTCATTTATGCTTCATAAGTAACAATGTAAGAATAATGGCAGAATTGATGTGTTTCCTCCCCCAACCACACAAAAAACAAGCCCTCACACGGCCGCGTCGATGGAAAAATAAAAATGTTATGGCTTTTCGAAAAGTGAAGATGAAAATACCCCCAAAAATCATTGCGACCTTATGGCCAAAATAGGCCATGTCCTTAAGTGGTTAAAGACTAGTAGCACATTGGATCTTCTTCGTCCTTAACCCTTTGCTATCCAAATTTAGATTCAGGGTCTCCTAGGGGGTTTTCTCTTTCCACCATTTTACAATGGCGCCATCTGCTGGCCAGAGCCAGTACTGCGGTATGGGGCATGCTGGAGAGGCCCACGACAACAGAGTGACCATTAATATACAGTAAGAATACCCTGCCGGACATCTTCTGACATCGGAGCTGTACAGCCTTCAATCAGAATGTCTTCAGACGTCAGACAGTGGATTGGAAAGGGTTAAGAACTGTGGCAATTTCTCGCGTCATTAGAGATCGCAGGGTGTGCCAAGAAAACAAGACTAAGGCGCTGGTGATACTACCGTGTTTCCCCGAAAATAAGACAGTGTCTTATATTAATTTTTGTTCAAAAAGGTTTAACTTTTTTTTACATGTATAGCTGCCTGGACACTATTTAAATTGACTTTTTTAAATTAACTGTTAGCAGGCCTTAATTTTGGAGTAGGGCTTATATTTCAAGCATCCTCAAAAAGCCTGAAAAATTATTTTGCATCCTCAAAAATTCTGGAAAATCATGCTATGTCTTATTTTCAGGGTATGTCTTATTTTCAGGGAAACAGGGTATATTACATAAAGCACAGCACTGTAATATGGGTTCAATAGCCACAGCAGCCCTTTTATTAGATATCAACGTATTTAGGCCTCAATCACACGAGCATTGTGTTCTTCGTCTAGCTGCATCGCGGGCGAACAATGCATGAACAAGAAAGTGCCGCAACCAAGTCGCGGCTAAAATTTGTGTTTTCTTGTTCATTCACACAGTCGGGGGCGGCGTATATATGGAAAGGAATATAGAATTCGGCCCTATGCTAAGATTCAATATGGAGCCCCGTCATTAACCCTTTGGTGCACAGGATTTCTTCTCCGCAGCATCACTGTTGTTCATTCACACGGTCGGGTGCGGCGTATATACGTCGCAGCCCGAGAATTCCTTCGGCCGGCATTAATGCTCGGCATGGCTCCTATTATTTAGATAGAGCCAGCTGACATAGTTTAGCAGCGCTAGCCGCTGCTAAACTCCCTCCGCCTCCCTTTGCCGGAAACTCTCTTAGAAGTCTATGGGAGCTGCTGGGTGATCGCGGCCGAAAGATAGGGCAAGAATTTTCTTTTCCGTCCGTGGCAAACCATCGGTTGGCGCATCTGGCCGCGATATTTTGATGTAGCTAAAAATCATCCAACTGAATGAAGACATTGAAATCCAATTCTTCAGATGGTCGCGATTTTCGGCAGCAAGTGGGTCTATACACTTCTGTATGGCCATAATAATGCACTTTGTAATGTACATTGTGCATTAATTATGAGCCATACAGAAGTTAAAAAAAGTTTTATACTTACCTGCTCCGTTGCTGGCGTCCTCGTTCCCATGGAGCCGACTAATTTTCGCCCTCCGATGGCCAAATTAGCCGCGCTTGCGCAGTCCGGGTCTTCTTATCTTCTCAATGGGGCTCCGTGTAGCTCCGTGTAGCTCCGCCCCGTCACGTGCCGATTCCAGCCAATCAGGAGGCTGGAATCGGCAATGGACCGCACAGAAGCCCTGCAGTCCACGGAGACAGAGGATCCCGGCGGCCATCTTCAGCAGGTAAGTATGAAGACGCCGGACCGCCGGGATTCAGGTAAGCGCTGTGCGGGTTGTTTTTTTAACCCCTGCATCGGGGTTGTCTCGCGCCGAACGGGGGGGGGGGGGGGGGGTTAAAAAAAACAAAAAACCCGTTTCGGCGCGGGACAACCCCTTTAAGGCCCCCTGTCCACAGGCGTGATTTCGCTGGCAGTAAATCGCCAGCGAATCACGCCATCTGAAGCTTTCCATAGTGTTGCTATGGAAAGCACCAGCCCCCTGTCCACGAGCGGAAAATCATTGCGATTCTCCGCTTGCGGACGGCAATTCACAGCATGCTGCTTTGCTATGGAAAGCTTCAGATGCGTGATTCGCTGGCGATAATAAAAAGTCAGCCGAAAATCGGCCTTAAACTTGTAAACTGTACGTATAATTTCTACATTAGAACAGCTCTATGCCATCAGCTCCATCTCTTTACCCTTAGCTGCCAACACGGGGGCACGTGGCATAATGGGTCTGCCAGCTATTACTACAGCTGGTCTTTGGGTTCACCCCAAAAGAACCCTGCCCAGCATCCTCTGCAAATTAGACCTCCATTTCCTCATACCCATCCCTCCTATGACCTACACAATGGGGGGGGAGAGATGTGTTTTCCCACCCCTCCCTCATTAAAACAACCCACAAGGGAGGGGTGGGAAAACGTCACAACCGCCTCCTGGAAGAAGACGGCTGCCCCCAAGCTACACCTGCACGTTATATATACTAACCACTCTCAAACTCCTCCCAACTGTACCCTGGTAAGCCCCCCCCCCCCCAATACAATTAACCCATTACGGTCCCCCACCCCAGTCATGCTTCCCTCCCTCCACTTTGTGGCTCCGCTCACACTTTCCCTGTAGAATTACTCCACCAGCCAGATAGAACGGGGCCGTAAATTCATGCTGCTTGCGCCAAATTCTGACCTTCCATCAGCACGGGGCAGCAGTGATATAATATTTGGCTCTTTTGCCCCCTGTAGTCTCAGTTTTATGTTTCTCTTATAGCAGGGGTGTTAAATTGATTTTCACCGAGGGCCACATCAGCCTTATGGTTGTCTTCGACGGGCCGATTCTAAGAGGTCTTCCTCACGGGTGTATCTGTGCTCCGTATGTGGTAGTGCTTATCCCTTCGGTCACTTTATGGATCATCATTCTCCATACATTTCTATCCTTGTCCGGCTGTGATCCATAAAGTATTTTTGGCAGAAATAGTCGAGTAGTTTGCCATTGCTTTCTCCACCCCTCCCCTTGGGAGTGGTATGTAGCTACATGGCTGGGTTGCGCTCTGTATAACTTAGGTAATACGGACAGCTTCATCACCATTGATTTGCATTGGTTTATTCAGACGTGTTTTACAAGTCTGTATTTTATGCATGTGAATAAAAAAATCACAGTGTGATTGTCCTCAGTGAGAGAAACCACGTAATCTTGTAGATATGAGACCTTTTAATGACTGGCAAAAATATATGTAATAGCAAGCTTTCCAACCTCTCGGGGTCCTTCCTCATTCTTCCATGACACATGTGTCAAACACAAGGTCCACGGGCCGACGGCTGTTCGCCACTGTAGCGATTACCAGCTGGGGTGCCGTAGCTCCCCGCTGGTAATCACGCTGTTACCACTGATCCCGGTGCACAGTCTGACATCAGTGTGCAGCTGGGATCCTCCTCCAGAGTCCCCTGCTCCTCCGGGAGGAAGAGGGCGGGCGCACACACTGACTTCAGTGTGCACCTGGGCTCAGCGCGAGCAGAGAGGCAGCGGCACTGACAGCAAAGAGGAGGTAAGTATATGGATTGGGGAGGGAACTAATATTATTGAGGGGGGGTATTATTACTTAAGGCGGTTAATATTACTGAGGGGTGGTTAATATTACTGAGGGGGGGTTATTATTACTGAGGGGAGTTTATATAGCTATTGGGTTAATATTACTGATGGGGATAATATTACTGAAGAGGGTTAATATTACTATGGGAGGGTTAATATTGCTGAGGGGGATAATATTACTGTGGGGTTATTACTACTAAGGGGGTTAATATTATTACTGTGTGTGTGGGGGGGGGGGGTCGCTATTACTACTGGGGCCACTGTGGGGTAGCCTGTTACTACTGTGGCCACTGTGGGGGTCGTTATTACTACCGGGGCCACTGTGGGGGTCCCTATTACTAATTGGGCCATTGTGGGGGTTGCTATTACTAATTGGCCCACTATGAGGGTCAATATTATTACTTGGGCCACTATTTTTACTGTGGCCACTATCAGAGTCACTATTACTACTGCGATCACTATAGGGGTCTCTATTACTACTGCGGTCACTATTAGGGCTCGTTCACACGGGCGTGATTGTGTTTCGGCCACACAAATACGCTGCATATTTGCGCAATCAAAAATCCCTTATGCCTGCATATTTGGGCACGCAAAAAAGAATGCAGATGGGCCGCAAATATGCAGTGAATTCATAGGTTTCCTGTGGATTCACCACGTATTTGCGCAGCCCATTCATTTCAATGGCCTATTGGGGTGCGTAGTACGCAACAAAATAGGTCATGCTGTGTGAAAATATACATCATGTGAACGAACTCATCGGAATCAATGGCTTCTAGTCACTGCATATTATGTAGACAAATACGCTTGTGTGAACAACCCCTAACTATACTGTCTTACATCGGGCCTTTGAAGGTCAGCATAAGCCCGATGTGGCCCTCGGTGAAAATGAGTTTGATACCCATGTTCTATGATGATAAGGTTTGAAGTTTCCTTTTAATATGGTGACTCTCATATGTTGTATGTTGTGTCCGTGACTAGAGAAATGCTCGGCCGCAGGTAATTCTGTCTTTCTTTAATTGTGTTGTTTGCCTCTTCGGATCTATTTCATAATCCTGAGGAAGAACGCTGAGAGGTTTGAAAGCTCGCTGTAACATCATGTATTTTTGTTAGTCATTAAAAGGTATCATATCTACAAGATTACTTGGTTTCTCTCACACTTTGCTCTACTGGTGACACGGTACTAAACTTTTTCATTAAAAAAAAACAAAATCACATTATGACTAGAGATGAGCGAACGTACTCGTCCGAGCTTGATATTCGTGCGAATATTAGGGTGTTCGGGATGCTCGTTACTCGTAACGAGCACCACGCGGTGTTCTGGTTACTTTCAGTTTCCTCTCTGAGACGTTAGCGCGCTTTTCTGACCAATTGAAAGACAGGGAAGGCATTACAACTTCCCCCTGTGACGTTCAAGCCCTATACCACCCCCCTGCTGTGAGTGGCTGGGGAGATCTGATGTCACCCGAGTATAAAAGTCGGCCCCTCCCGCGGCTCGCCACACATGCCTTGTGAGTTAGCTGAGGGAAAGTACTATCGTGCTGGTGCTGCTGTAGGGAGAGCGTTAGGAGTTAGTGTAGGCTTCAAGAACCCTAAAGGTCCTTCTTAGGGCCACATCTACCTGTGTGCAGGCTGCTGCTAGCAGTGTTTTTTTTTTCTCAAAATCGGCAGTGCAGAGCATTGCACCCGGCATTAGGGACAGAAGTGGTGTATAGGCAGGGAGAGTGTTAGGAGTGAGTGTAGCCTTCAAGAACCTCAACGGTCCTTTCTAGGGCCAAATTGAAGCGTGTGCAGTACTGTGCTGGCTGCTGTTAGCAGTGTTGCATATTTTTTTTCTTCTAAAAATCGTCTGTGCAGAGCATTGCACCCTCCATTGATACTGCAGGGAAAGAATTGTGTAGGCAGGGCCACAACACAGTTATTGCTCATTGAATATACGCAGTGGGTCCTTCCCTTTGCAAAAAAGGAAAAGAAATTATATTTGGCCTGCCTGTGTCATTCCTAAGGTCTCCGTGTACATGTGTGCTGCGTGGACAACGTACAAAAATCAGACGCAACCAGCTACGGTTTACTGCAGGCTTGCGCCATTGTCTTTCCTGACTGGCAAATACCTGCTCTGCTAGAGTTAATAACTCTGCTACACTAAAGTTGTGTGTCACTTTTTCAGGGCCACACTACAGTTCTAAAAGTTATTGTTCATTGAATATACGCAGTGGGTCCTTCCCTTTGCAAAAAAGCGAAAACATTATATTTGGCCTGCAGGCTTGCGCCAATTTATTTCCTGCCTGGGAAATCAAATCACTGGTAATACAGCATGCTGAGGGGTAGGGGTAAGCCTAGAAGACGTGGACGTGGCCGAGGGCGCGTAGGCCCAAGTGAGGGTGTGGGCACAGGCCGAGCTCCTGATCCAGGTGTGTCGCAGCCGACTGCTGCGCGATTAGGAGAGAGGCACGTTTCTGGCGTCCCCACATTCATCGCCCAATTAATGGGTCCACGCGGGAGACGTTTATTAGAAAATGAGCAGTGTGAGCAGGTCCTGTCCTGGATGGCAGAAAGTGCTTCGAGCAACCTATCGTCCAGCCACAGTTCTGCGCCGTCCACTGCTGCAAATCCGAATCCTCTCTCTGCTGCTCCTCCTTCCTCCCAGCCTCCTCACTCCACTACAATGACACATGCTCAGGAGTGGGAACACTCCCAGGAACTGTTCTCGGGCCCCTGCTCAGATTGGGCAGCAGCGGTTCCTCTCCCACCAGAGGAGTTTATCGTCACTGATACCCAACCATTCGAAAGTTCCCGGGGTCCGGGAGAAGAGGCTGGGGACTTCCGCCAACTGTCTCAAGAACTTTCTGTGGGTGAGGAGGACGATGACGATGAGACACAGTTGTCTTGCAGTGAGGTAGTAGTAAGGGCAGTAAGTCCGAGGGAGCAGCGCACAGAGGATTCGGAGGAAGAGCAGCAGGACGATGAGGTGACTGACCCCACCTGGTGTGCAACGCCTACTCAGGACAGGTCTTCAGAGGGGGAGGCAAGGGCATCAGCAGGGCAGGTTGCAAGAGGCAGTGCGGTGGCCAGGGGTAGAGGCAGGGCCAGACCGAATAATCCACCAAGTGTTTCCCAAAGCACACCCTCGCGCCATGCCATCCTGCAGAGGCCGAGGTGCTCTAAGGTCTGGCAGTTTTTCACAGAGACGCCTGACGACCGACGAACAGTGGTGTGCAACCTTTGTCGCGCCAAGATCAGCCGGGGAGCCACCACCAACAGCCTCACCACCACCAGCATGCGCAGACATATGATGGCCAAGCACCCCACAAGGTGGGACGAAGGCCGTTCACCGCCTCCGATTTGCACCGCTGCCTCTCCCCCTGTGCCCCAACCTGCCACTGAGATCCAACCTCCCTCTCAGGACACAGGCACAACCGTCTCATGGCCTGCACCCACACCCTCACCTCCGCTGTCCTCGGCCCCATCCAGCAATGTCTCGCACCACACAGTCCAGCCGTCGCTAGCGCAAGTGTTGGAGCGCAAGCGCAAGTACGCCGCCACGCACCCGCACGCTCAATCGTTAACCGTCCACATAGCCAAATTTATCAGCCTTGAGATGCTGCCGTATAGGGTTGTGGAAACAGAGTCCTTCAAAGCTATGATGGCGGCGGCGGCCCCACGCTACTCAGTTCCCAGTCGCCACTACTTTTCCCGATGTGCCGTCCCAGCCCTGCACGACCACGTCTCCCGCAACATTGTACGCGCCCTCACCAATGCGGTTAGTGGCAAGGTCCACTTAACTACGGACACGTGGACAAGCACAGGCGGGCAGGGCCACTACATCTCCCTGACGGCACATTGGGTGAATTTAGTGGAGGCTGGGACAGAGTCAGAGCCTGGGACCGCTCACGTCCTACCCACCCCCAGAATTGCGGGCCCCAGCTCGGTGGTGGTATGTTCGGCGGTGTATGCTTCCTCCACTAAAGCACCCTCCTCCTCCTCCTCCTCAACCTCTGTCTCGCAATCTAGATGTGTCAGCAGCAGCAGGACGTCGCCAGCAGTCGGTGTCGCGCGGCGTGGCAGCACAGCGGTGGGCAAGCGTCACCAGGCCGTGCTGAAACTACTCAGCTTAGGAGATAGGAGGCACACGGCCCACGAACTGCTGCAGGGTCTGACAGAGCAGACCGACCGTTGGCTTGCGCCGCTGAGCCTCCAACCGGGCATGGTCGTGTGTGACAACGGCCGTAACCTGGTGGCGGCTCTGCAGCTCGGCAGCCTCACGCACGTGCCAGGCCTGGCCCACGTCTTTAATTTGGTGGTTCAGCGCTTTCTGAAAAGCTACCCACGCTTGTCAGACCTGCTCGTAAAGGTGCGCCGGCTCTGCGCACATTTCCGCAAGTCCCACACGGACGCTGCCACCCTGCGCACCCTGCAACATCGCTTTAATCTGCCAGTGCACCGACTGCTGTGCGACGTGCCCACACGGTGGAACTCTACGCTCCACATGTTGGCTAGGCTCTATGAGCAGCGTAGAGCTATAGTGGAATACCAACTCCAACATGGGCGGCGCAGTGGGAGTCAGCCTCCTCAATTCTTTTCAGAAGAGTGGGCCTGGTTGGCAGACATCTGCCAGGTCCTTCGAAACTTTGAGCAGTCTACCCAGGTGGTGAGCGGCGATGCTGCAATCATTAGCGTCACCATTCCTCTGCTATGCATCTTGAGAAGTTCCCTGCAAACCATAAAGGCAGCCGCTTTGCGCTCGGAAACAGAGCCGGGGGAAGACAGTATGTCGCTGGATAGTCAGAGCACCCTCCTGTCTATATCTCAGCGTGTTCAGGAGGAGGAGGAGGATGAGGAGGAGGGGGAAGAGACAGCTTGGCCCACTGCTGACAGTACCCATGCTGCTTGCCTGTCATCATTTCAGCGTGTATGGCCTGAGGAGTAGAAGGAGGAGGAGGAGGAGGAGGAGGAGGAGGATCCTGAAAGTGATCTTCCTAGTGCGGACAGCCATGTGTTGCGTACAGGTACCCTGGCACACATGGCTGACTTCATGTTAGGATGCCTTTCTCGTGACCCTCGCATTCAACGCATTCTGGCCACTACGGATTACTAGGTGTACACACTGCTCGACCCACGCTATAAGGAGAACCTTCCCAGTCTCATTCCCGAAGAGGAAAGGGGTTCGAGAGTGTTGCTATACCACAGGACCCTGGCGGACAAGCTGATGGTAAAATTCCCATCCGACAGCGCTAGTGGCAGAAGGCGCAGTTCCGAGGGCCAGGTAGCAGGGGAGGTGCGTAGATCGAGCAGCATGTACAGCCCAGGCAGTGCAACAGTCTTTAAGGGCCTGGCCAGCTTTATGGCTCCCCAGCAAGACTGTGTCACCGCTCCCCAGTCAAGGCTGAGTCGGCGGGAGCACTGTAAAAGGATGGTGAGGGAGTACGTAGCCGATCGCACGACCATCCTCGGTGACGCCTCTGCCCCCTACAATTACTGGGTGTCGAAGCTGGACACGTGGCCTGAACTAGCGCTGTATGCCCTGGAGGTGCTTGCTTGTCCTGCGGCTAGCGTCTTGTCGGAGAGGGTGCTTAGTGCGGCTGGGGGAATCATCACAGATAAGCGTACCCGCCTGTCAACCGACAGTGCCGACAGGCTAACACTCATCAAGATGAACAAAGCCTGGATTTCCCCAGACTTCTCTTCTCCACCAGCAGACAGCAGCGATACGTAAGCAATACTTAGGCTGCACCCGCGAATGGAAGCTACGTTCTCTCTCACCATCCAAAACGGGGACATTTCTGCTTCATCAATCTGTGTCTAATATTCCTCCTCCTCCTCCTGCTCCTCCTCCTGAAACCTCACGTAATCACGCTGAACGGGCAATTTTTCTTAGGGCCACAAGGCTCACTCATCTAATTTTTCGAAACAATTTTTATATGTTTCAATGCTCTTAAAAGCGTTGAAACTTTAACTTGAACCAATTTTTCGTTAAACTGGGCTGCGTGCAGGCCTAGTTACCACTTAAGCCACATTAACCAAAGCGATTAATGGGTTTCACCTGCCATCTTGGTTGGGCATGGCCAATTTTTACTGAGGTACATTAGTACTGTTGGTACACCAATTTTTTGGGGCCCTCACCTACAGTGTAATCATAGCAATTTGTATGTTCTTCGCCTGCACTCATGGTACAGAAGTGTGTGTGGGGTTGGCCTACACTTTAGCTACATAAATGTAACTTGGGCCTTGGCTATACTGCAGCTACTGAAATGGAACTAACACTGCGCTCCCACTATACTGCTGCTTCGGAATTGTTACTGGGGCCTGTCTTGAGTGCTACTATTACTGACATGGAACGAAGACTGCGCTCCCGCTATACTGCTGCTTCGGAATTGTTACTGGGGCCTGTCTTGAGTGCTACTATTACTGACATGGAATGAAGACTGCGCTCCCGCTATACTGCTGCTTCGGAATTGTTACTGGGGCCTGTCTTGAGTGCTACTATTACTGACATGGAACGAAGACTGCGCTCCCGCTATACTGCTGCTTCGGAATTGTTACTGGGGCCTGTCTTGAGTGCTACTATTGCTGACATGGAACGAAGACTGCGCTCCCGCTATAATGCTGCTAGTGATATGTTAGTGGGGCCTGTCCTAATGCTACGGCTGAAATGTTACGAATTATGGGCTCTGCCTATACCGCTGCTAATGGTATGTCTCTGGGGTGTGGAAACAGAGGCTTCCCAAAGACATGATGGCGGCGAGGCCATTTCCCACCAACGCGGTTACTGTTAAGGTGCATATAACCACGGACACATGGAGAGGACACGTAGTGCCTCAAAAACATCCCCCTCCTCCTCCAACAATGAAAACATTCTTGGCAAATGCCTTTGCATTGGTTCGTCTGGTGGCAGTCCAAGAATTTCACCTTTACCGACACTACAAGAGAGCCCCCCCCACCATCCCCCCGCCACGGCCCACTTAATCCTGGCCACATTCCGAAAACCAACAAAATAAAACCGCGCTACTAGGTCCGCAGTCACCACCACATTACCACCAACGCGGTTACTGTTAAGGTACATATTACCAGTCTGACTGGGGCATGCAGACACCTTGACAGAATGAATAGTGTGTGGCACATAGGTTCCCCATTGCTATGCCCACGTGTGCAGCTCCTGATGGCGGTGGCACAGGATTCTATTTCTCATTGCTTCTGTACAGCATTGTGGGCTATCGCCCCACCACTTTTAAAGAGGGTCGCTGCCTAGCCATGCCAACCCCTCTGCAGTGTGTGCCTGCGGTTCCTCCTCATGGCAGACGCACTTCTAAATAGACATGGTGTGGCATGAGGGCAGCTGAAGACTGCGCAGGGACACTTTGGTGTGCGCTGTGGGGGGGAGGGGGGGCGGTTGGTCAGCAAGTAACCCAGGAGAAGTGGCAGTGGAGTGTCATGCAGGCAGTGATTGTGCTTTGTTGTAGGTAGTGTGGTGCTTAGCTAAGGTATGCCATGCTAATGAGGGCTTTGCAGAAGTAAAAGTTTTTGGGAGGGGGGGGGCACTCTTGCCGCTATTGTGGCTTAATAGTGGGACCTGTGAACTTGAGATGCAGCCCAACATGTAGCCCCTCGCCTGCCCTATCCGTTTCTGTGTCGTTCCCATCACTTTCTTGAATTGCCCAGATTTTCACACATGAAAACCTTAGCGAGCATCGGCGAAATACAAAAACGCTCGGGTCGCCCATTGACTTCAATGGGGTTCGTTACTCGAAACGAACCCTCGAGCATCGCGAAAAGTTCGTTCCGAGTAACGAGCACCCGAGCATTTTGGTGCTCGCTCATCTCTAATTATGACCTATTTCGGTCCATATTAGAAACTGAAATTGCCCATTAAAGTCAATGGAATCATGTAAACAGGCACGATACATGAGTATTCACTGCATATCTATGTATGCAGGCAGGAGGAAGCTACGGGACCATTTTTCCTTTTTTTGTAAGCATGTGAAAACAGTGAATATGTGCACACAAAAAAAATGCAAGAAGGTCCAAATACACCGTAAATTTGCACAGTTCCGGTCTGCAAAAACACTGCATATTTAACCCTTTGCAATCCAATTTTGGAGTCAGGGTTTCCTAGGGGGTTTTCTCTTTCTGCCATTATACAATAGCACCATCTGCTGGCTAGGGCCAGTACTGTGGTATGGGACATGCCGGAGAGGCCCCCGACAACAGAGCGGCCAGTAATATACAGTAAGAATACCCTGCCGGATGTCTTCCGACATCGGAAATGTACAGCCTTCAATCAGAATGTCTTTAGACGTCAGACAGTGGATCGGAAAGGGTTAACACCTTAACTCTATAGGGCGTACAGTTTCATCCTACGCGTTTGGAGTATGTATGAAAGGAGATCACGTGTTTCTTACAGCCAGCAGCTGCCTACAACAGCTCCGATTAGCCGCTCGGCTGATCGGAGCCTTTAACCCTTTAAATACCACAATCAGTAAAAAGAAGCTTTAAAAAGTTTTACTAATTATTAAAAAAAAAAAGAAAAGCAATAAAAGTTTAAAAAATAAAAAATTTATAATAAAATAGTCTAAATAATTAAACAAAAAAAACATATTTCGCCTCACTGCATTCATAAAAGTCCGATCTATAAAAGTAAGTCTTTATTCACCCCGCATGGTGAACGTCGGCAGAAAAAAAAAATAAAGAATGCCACAATCGTGCTTTTTTGGTCATCCTGTTGCTGATTGGCCTCCCCCACACCAGACTATACCCCCTCCAATCCATCCTGAATGCGGCAGTCAGGCTCTTCTTCCTGTCCAGCCGCTATTCGGACGCCTCTGCCCTGTGCCGGTCACTGCAAATACAGAATACAATTTAAACTCGCTACCTTCATCCATAAAGCTACAAATAACTCCGCACAGATACAGCTGCACTCACTCATCAGGCTCCCGTTAGAGCACGGATACAGGCCAAGTTCATGACACGCCTCCACGTGGGTTGGATCCAGATCTGCTCCATTACTGCCTCTGTTTATTGCTGTACGTGGGACCTGAATGGAATAAAGTTCCTTTTAATTATGGAATGCCGTGGATGCTGTTTCTAATTGTGCTATTCATACATAAAGCCCTCCACAGCGCCGCACCGCCCTACATTGTCTCCCTCATCTCAATCCACCACCCAGCCTGGGCCCTCCACTCCGCTAACAAAATCCGATTAAGTGCCCCTTTCATTTCCGCCTCCAAGACTTCTCCAGAGCAGCACCAGTCCTCTGGAACGCACTACCAAAGGCTACCCGAGCAATCCAGGGCTCACAGAACTTCAGGCGTGCTCTAAAAACGGACCTCTTCAGGGAGGCATACCATATTTCCTAAACCAAACCACTCTGTACGCCGCCTGATAACATGCTCCATGACCTACTGACTGCAATCCCTGCTAGCCATCATAAACCGCTCCTGCAGTCATACCGTTTCTACCGTCACACGGCTAAATGTCTGACCATTGTCTGTGTATAGCATCCCTCACTCTCCACCTCACCATACCGCGCACATCTCCAGCCCCTTTACCTTCTGTATCACCCCATTACTTGTAGTATGTAAGCTCGTTGGAGCAGGACCCTCACTCCTACTGTTTCCTTAAATTGATTACTATGTAACCGTGGTTCTGTAATTTTTGTACTTTTGTCTTTCTGTATCCCCCTGTCTATGTAAGCGCTGCGGAATATGTTGGCGCTATACAAATAAAGATTATCTCCGTGCGGTCCCTTTGCGGTCATTCCGCGAGATTTCCACAAGATTTCCGCTCAGTGGGAATCCAGCCTAACTGAAGGCCCATATGCCTCAGCATTACGTGCAAACATTTGATGCATACAAACAGATACATTTTCCAGACAGGACAGGACATACCAGACATTAACCCTCTCAGTCCTGCAACCATCCAATACACATAAATCTGATGCATTCCACAAACAAGACAATGGCACGAGACAGACACCTAACATTATGGAGGGACTTCATTAACTCTGGGCCACTACACATTCGTACCTTGTCGCGGGCCACATAAAATAATGTGGCAGGCTGACTTCAGCTCACAAGCCTTGAGCCTGACACTTGTGTCTTAGGCAGCAATGGCACTGGAACTGGTGGTCTGCTCTTATAGCCCATCTGTACTAAGGAATGGTGAGTTGTGTGTTTGGACATGTTAGTTGGAGCACCAGCTCGGTGTTTGGCTGCGATTTGCTTGACTGTGCAGCAGATGTACATCACAATTCCTGACATCCTCCTCTGACCCCTTTCGGCAATAAACTGTTGCTGTACACACAATCCCCTTTCACTAGATGTTAATCCTCAATCACGCCATTCTCTGTTTACTCCCCACACCATTACACGAGAAAACCCCACGCGGTTGGCAGTAAAACCCCGGCCTCGGCTAGTCTAGCACCGATGACCAGGCCGTTGGAAGTCACTCAGATCGCTAGATTATCCCATCTAATGTGGATTCACACTGAAACTGATCCACGGAAAACTTGTCACATTATTTGACTTCGGGGTCACGGGGATAATTTTTATACACAGAAGCTCCAGTTGTGAAAGGGTCGGGGTCTCTAATAAAGGGGCCAACATAGTGGGAGTCCTTTGCAAGTTCATTCTGCCCATGTTAATAAAGGCACCAATCTGTGCTAGATTTCTTCACCATGGCCACAGCGATGACGATGGTGCAAGCTTTGCCATTACCCACTGGTGTAATTATAGGGGATGCGGTTGGACCCGGGCCCAGGAGCCTTAGGGGGCCCATAAGGCCTCTCTTCTCCATATAGGGAGCCCAGTACTATGAATAAAGCATCATAGTTGGGGGCCCTGTTACAGGTTTTGCATTGGGGCCCAGAAGCTTCAAGTTGCGCCTCTGCTTAAGGGGTTAAGGCAAGTTGGGGGGTCCTAAGACAAACTGTTGCACTTGGGCCCATGAGCTGGTATTAGTGTTTCTTGACACCACCAGGAAGTCCTGGTGGAGTCAAGTTTGACAGGGGGTTGACGCCCCCTGTACCTGATTGGCTGCACAGCAGCCTGCCACACAGGTCCTGAAAGGGCACTATAGCTGCCGGCGCTGCACCACAGGCACCCGCAAACGCAGTGAGTTCCACCTTGCGGGCCCAGCAGGGAGCTGATATGCCTTGGGGTAGACACAGTGTTATCCGCGGGGCGCCGACTACAGAAGTACATGCTGCCGCCTTGCAACAACCATTTGTCCCTCACACACACACACCTCATGCGGCTTTCCCGCTGCCGAACCATCACCGCTGAGGCCGGCAGCTGTCATTGGGGGAGCGGCTGCCACACATGTCACCGTCATGCCGGTGGAGGACAAGAAGCGGGATCTGTCAGCGGTGGGAACACCGTGCACGGAAGTCACAGTGGCGGCCAGGTGGTGCAGTAAATGTGAGCGATGCAGCTGCAAACGGCCGACACTGACATGACCATCCACGCTGCGGAGCACAAGCGCAGAGGCCGGCAAATGTGAGCGGGGGACCTCAGAATCTGGATAACGTGCTATTAGGGCGGCAGACAACCCAGTCATTTCACCACTGTCTGCAGCTACGACCTGCCAGCCTTGGCCCTATCAGGAGCTGGGGGTGTGACAGGGGCGTTCCTCCTGTCAAACCCCTAGCTTCAGGTGGAGTCAAGATACACTAATACCCCATGAGCCTTTAGCTACGCCCCTACCAGGACCCAATAGAAACTTGCAACTTCTTTCGTGCCCTTCTATGTTTTTGATACCCAAAGTCCAATAAAACCAAACATCGAAAATGATACAAAACTATGTAAAGTTACAAATCAGACAAAGGAAACAACGTCTTAAGGTGTCTCATGCACGGCGGTCCCTGTTCTTCATGTTTTAGAGCCTCGTCATCATTATAGGGGAAGATATTTTCCAAGGAAAACATCTCCATACAATATTTATTAATGGGAACCTGCGAGCGTCATCGGCAGCTGGGCGCACGACAAAAGAAGTATCAGTCAAGGAAATCTCCTGTCATCTCTGCCGCGTGTGATGATATGAAAAAGACCCCGGCTGCCAGAGAACACAGAGCTGCGCGCCGCAGTGGTTATGCAAAATATCTCTAATCCCATTGTTTTCCAGCTGTCTGAATCCCGACCACAAGAGGTCGGATTGTTCCCACTCCATCTGGACAGAAACGTCTCCGCAGGAGCCGAGGAAACTGTCAGGAAAGAGGAGAGGGACAGCAGTAAATAGCAGCAGCGGCTCTACTGATACCTTCCAACCAGCTGGAAGTAAACAACGGCGCAGGAATGTACTAGGGTTTTTTTTTTGTACTTTTTACACTTTTTTAATGTCAAAATTGGACATAAAAATGTAAGGTTATTTGGGGGAATTTTAACCCTCCTTATAGGCAAGGGGCGGAGCTATGGGGGTGAAGAGTTTGTGCTGGTGCCAAATAATGCATGATGGCCGCACTGCTACATAATAATGATTTCTACTTAGATTCCATGAAGCTTACAGAGGTCTCTGCCCATAAGAGCTGACACCGCACTTTCCCTTACACTTCAGCAGCTAACAGAGAAGGTCAAAAGCAGCCTGGCAGAGGCGGTATCAACGTCCTCCACCGTCAGCCCAGGAGGTGGAGTGGAAACAGGACAGTTAGTGCTGTCAGCAGTGCTAAGGAGCTGTTGAGAGGCACATGGGGACCATGTGGGCTGCAAGTTGCTGGTAACACGGACGGTGACACAGCTAACATGTCACCACCCAGACACTGTGGCCACAGTAAGGCAAAGTGTATTGGCCAAGCCCCAGCCTTTTGCGAGCATCCATTTTGGATATAAAAAGGAATTAGAGCTGCACCACCTGAGCAGTGAATGCTGCAGCTACAGCCTCGAGTGCAGCTCTGCAGCACATAACACTCAGGAGAGGCCCAGCTGTAGATGCAGCTACAGCAGTCTGTGGACAGCCTGCAAAGATGTGGAGCCAACTATTGTGTATGGAGTGAGTGCGCTGCCCCATGCTGGTGAGTAGCGTAGATGGACAAGAAAAGGTCTTGACGACTGAGGGCAAGAAAGGGACCATATGATCAGGGGCCGCGTGGAAGAAGAGGTTCTGCAAAGAACTCGATTGCCAAAGGCGAGAACAGCGCCATGTCTGGGGAAAACTATTGAGCATCTCTACACGTGAGACCGGTCTTATATGACTCAGTGTGCATACTTGAAAGACCATAACGGACGGACATTTTTAGGGTAGTTGATGGGTGTTGACATTGTTGTACGGGGAATGTAGGTGAATGCAAGAACTTGATGCGGAAATGTATGTAACAGGTTGGCAAGGCACTTTATGGTGGGGCTATGAATGATGGATAAGTTATGGAGATGTAAGTGACGCACCGCACTTTGTACGGCTGATTTGAGGTACTTTGGCACCTACGGTACACTGAGGCCGCCATGACAGTGTAATGCCACGGCCCTCAATAGGTAAAGTATGCAGTACTATGAATGAAGACGGACGATTAACAGAGAGTGCGAGGAATATTTGAGGAATTCTGTTTGAAATGTTGTAACACTTGTAGTGCCGTCCCATTAACCCTTACCAGTGAGTTTAGTAAAAGTTATGTTTTTTATATAAACCAGCGAATCGCAGGCAGGAAGAGGGGGTAGCGGCATGTTGTCCCATCTTGTTGGAAAGAGCAGTACATTGTTTCTTCCAGTGTTAGTCGCTTGTAAAGCTGTTCAAACATGTCCTGATGAACCGCAGTGTTCACAGCGGAGTCGAAGAAATTTGGGCCGGCTATTCATGCTTCTGGCACTGTGCACCCTACACCTATTTTATGGTCCTACTATGGCGTTTCGTGAGTCTGGTGGGGATTTTCAGTGGATAATTTACGTGACCTGATGAATGAAAACGCGTTCCCTGCACCTTAGTGTACAGCAGTGGGCCAAAAAGTCCTCCAGCAATCATAGTCCGCAGCCACGTTGTCTACTGTACATGTTTGGCGCTCCGGCAGTCACCGCACACGTTATTCGGAATAGTCTCAGGCTCACAAATTTCAGCACTCGCGGATACGTTGTTGTTGATACACCTGTAAAGGGATGATGTTGGCAGCGATCAGAGCGGCGAGGGCATGTTGATAGTAGCCTGAGTGCCGTATTGGTAGGCCTTGCCCTCCTCAGTAGTGTTCCCAATCGTAACAGTGCCACCAGTAGTAATAGGGCCCCCCAAAAGTGGCCCTAATAGCAACAGTGCCCCCCTGTGAGGGACTTTATCCCCAAAGGGAAATTCTGTTTGAAACAGAACACTTGAAGTCCTAGTTCCCTTCTATGGACAGAGCCTTGTTAACCCTTACCAGCGCGTTTAGTAAATAGTGTCTTTATATGAAAAAAAATGCTACTTCGCCTCCATCTGTCACCTCCCTGCCATAACGCCATCACACATCCTGCAACATGGGCAGAGACGTCCCTTCCCATAAGAGTTGACACTTTACATGAGAGAGGTCCTTGCTCATAAGAGCTAACACTCTACAGGAGAGAAATCCCTTCCCATAAGAACTGACACTCTACAGGAGAAAGGTACCTGCCCATAAGAGCTGACACTATATACAGGAGAGAGTTCCCTTGCTATAAGGGCTGACACTCTACAGGAGAACGGTCCCTGTCCATAAGAGCTGACACTCTACAGGAGAGAGGTCCCTGCCCATAAGAGCTGACACTCTACAGGAGAGAGGTCCCTGCCCATAAGAGCTGACACTCTACAGGAGAGAGGTCCCTGGCCATAAGAGCTGACACTCTACAGGAGAGAAGACCCTGGCCATAAGAGCTGACACTCTACAGGAGAGAAGACCCTGGCCATAAGAGCTGACACTCTACAGGAGAGAAGACCCTGGCCATAAGAGCTGACACTCTACAGGAGAGAAGACCCTGGCCATAAGAGCTGACACTCTACAGGAGAGAGGTCCTTGGCTATAAGAGCTGACACTCTACAGGAGAGAAGTCCTTGGCTATAAGAGCTGACACTCTACAGGAGAGAGGTCCCTGACCATAAGAGCTGACACTCTACAGGAGAGAGGTCCCTGACCATAAGAGCTGACACTCCACAGGAGAGAAGACCCTGGCCATAAGAGCTGACACTCCACAGGAGAGAAGACCCTGGCTATAAGAGCTGACACTCTACAGGAGAGAAGTCCTTGGCTATAAGAGCTGACACTCTACAGGAGAGAGGTCCCTGACCATAAGAGCTGACAGTCCACAGGAGAGAAGACCCTGGCCATAAGAGCTGACACTCTACAGGAGAGAGGTCCCTGACCATAAGAGCTGACACTCCACAGGAGAGAAGACCCTGGCCATAAGAGCTGACACTCTACAGGAGAGAAGACCCTGGCCATAAGAGCTGACACTCTACAGGAGAGAGGTCCTTGGCTATAAGAGCTGACACTCTACAGGAGAGAGGTCCCTGACCATAAGAGCTGACACTCCACAGGAGAGAGGTCTCTGCCCTTGAGAACTGACACTCTACCTGAGAGAGGTCTCTGTCCTTGAGAACTGTCACTCTACAAGAGAGAGGTCCCTGCCCATAAGAGCTGACACTCTACAGGAGAGAGGTCTCTGTCCTTGAGAACTGTCACTCTACAAGAGAGAGGTCCCTGCCCATAAGAGCTGACACTCTACAGGAGAGAAGTCCCTGCCCATACAGTATAAGCTGACACTCTACAGGGGAGAGATCCCTGCCCATAAGAGCTGACACTCTACAGGAGAGAAGTCCTTGGCCATAAGAGCTGACACTCTACAGGAGAGAGGTCCTTGGCTATAAGAGCTGACACTCTACAGGAGAGAGGTCCCTGACCATAAGAGCTGACACTCTACAGGAGAGAGGTCCCTGACCATAAGAGCTGACACTCCACAGGAGAGAAGACCCTGGCCAAAAGAGCTGATACTCTGCAGGAGAGGGGACTCTTCCCATAAGAGCTGACACTCTGCAGGAGGGAGGTCCCTGCCCATAGGAGCTGACACTCTACAGGAGAGAGGTCTCTTCCCATAAGATCTGACAGTCTACAGGAGGGAGGTCTTACTGCATCTTGCCTGTCTGCTCCCTGCCACTGGCAGGGTGAATGCCTGCGCTGGGATCTATCACAACTGTATTCACATGTATCTACATCCTGAGGACATGGATACTCTTAAAACTAAGACAACTGGCAGCCTCCTGGGATGGCGGGACGGCACCCCATGCCCGGGACTGTCCTGCCAGGTAGTTATTGATTAGATACCTCCCAAACCCATCTGGGTGCTGAGGTTGGGCAGAGCTTAACATATTTTGCAAACGAGGATTGAAGTGTGATGCTATGCGGGAAACAAATGGCGGCCTGTTCCATATTGCTGTGAAGAAACGCCGCTCTTCGTGTTCCTGACGCTGCGCACACATTATTCGGAATAGTTTCTGGTTCACACATTTAAGCACTCGGGATACATTGTTGGTGATACACCTGTAAGGGCGTAATGTTTGCAGCGTTCCCCCGTACAGATCAGAGCCGTGAGGCCATTTTGACAGTAGCCTGAGTGCCGTATTGGTAGGCCCCACCCTCCTTGTTTCGGGACCTGGTCGGTAGAGGGGGGAGGGAAGTGGAGGAGAACGGCGCTTGCCAGTGCTGGAATGGTCTACTCCACCAGTTAACCGTCATGGCCGGGGAAGGGGGAGCAGCAGCAAGGAGAGGGGGAGTGTAAGAGGCACACGGTGCCATACAACGGAAGCCTCCCGTAAGGCTGTTAGGGGGAGGTTGCGCCCCCATTGGTAGCTCGGGTAGTGATGCGAATAGCACATCACTGCCCAGATAGGGTTGCCACCTTTATCACAAATAAATACCAGTGAAGGTATAATTGGGTGCGGTTGGGTACGTGGCTTATCATGACGTATGGTTTCACCCTTGTTATTTTAGTGGCTGCAACTAATAATTGTGTCCCCCTCAGGGTCCCCAATAGTAACAGTGTCTCCAGTAGTAATCGTGCCCTCAGAAGTGTCCCCAATATTAATAGTGATCCCAGTGGTGGCCCTCAATAGTAATGGGGCCCACTCCTTGTGCCCTATCCACCCTGAACCTGTGATCAGGTAGCATCCAGTATGTCACTCATTCTGTCTTGCTCCCAACCCTGCAGAGTTGCTGCCTGGTCACAGCCCCCCCAGCTGATATTTATTAACATGGCCGGTAAAGAATAAATACCGGTGCCACGGGGCATTTGAGGTCAAGGCCAACGACCATAAAGCATGATGATGCAAGGAACAGCTATGCCGCAGATAGCCCAAATCGCAAAAGGCGCTGAAAGTGAACCTCCATTTTAGGTCAAAATTTTGTCCTGGAGCTGACGGAAGCGGTCATATTACCTGCTGCTGTTCTTCTGTACTGATGCCCCTCTGACCTGTTGGTCCTGGGGCCCATTTTCAGCCATCCAAGATGGCCGACAAAATCTTCAGACTACCTAATCCTCACAGTGCATTGGCAGTATTAGACTGCTTTTTAATTGGCCAGCACTGCTCATGTGATTGGTTCTGGCCAATCAGAGAACAGTACACAGTGTGCATTAGGTAACTATATAATTGCAACTGCCACCTTGCAAAAAGCAACCCGAACCATCGGCTTGAAGGAACATTGGCAGCAGTCAATATACCCCTGCCTCCATGGTGGGACGGATATTTGTCCTGAAACCGGATAGTCCCTTTAAGTGAGAGTTATTTGCCTTGCAGCTGCCGAAAGGGGTGCCGGAGATGTGAACGAGCCGGCGAGAGATGCCGTGCCAAGAGGAAGTACAAGATAGAGTACCGCTATCCCGTAGCGGTAAAGTATCACAAATCCGTCTATGGAGCGTAATATAGTTTATTATGCAAAAGTTCATTAACATTTTTTTTGGGGAAAAAAGTGCCTCCTCCGCCTCCATCTGCCATCGCCGTGCCATCCTGCGCCACCACCGCCACACACCAACGTGCTGTAACAGTCTGCGAGTTGATTTTCGAAGGCTGTGTGCGATCCACTCCTGAATGTGACGGGGGATGTCCAGTGTGACGAAGGCCTCGGTTTCTTCACGTTTATGGCACACCCAGTTTGGCGCCATTTCTGAGCCAGGCTCTGGATACAACATTTAGCGGGCGGCTTAGTACCTGGGTACTCATCAGCAAAGGCCTTCATTGATCTGCTTTGCACAGAGGTATCCGCTGTTGCAGGAAGAACTCCACCGGGCAGATCTATGAAGGCTGTCTGAAAATAACCTGTGTCTCTTGCCCGGCCAATCACAGCGCAGCTTTCATGTCAGGTGAAATGAAAGGGCTATGGCCTCCTCCCAAGAATGTGGCGTCGGGATGGGGGGGGGGGGGCTCCTTTTCCGTGGCCCACCCTGTAGAAGGATTCCTTATAGTTTCCTCAAAGTTTAGTTTATGATATAAGTGTTTGTTAACTTTTTGTGCCCTTTGTTTTTGCATGTACTGTTCCTTTAAGGTCCTGATGGTTTAGAATTTCTCACGCAGAGCCTCCCTGGCACAGGCAGCGGGTGGCGCACAGATTCCTTGTGAATATTTCATTAAGCTGAATTATTTACTTTCACCTTGGCAGGTTCGTGGTCCTTCCTGTGTGACTTGATGTTTGAGGCCGGGGCACAGTGCCATGAGAAACGCAACACATTCATTCAGTGTGATGTAACCGTGCGAGTGGGAGCGCTACTGGTGACAAGATCTCTGGCGTACGTCCACATCTGTCATTGTAACTGGGAGTACGACGCCCGTCTTATGCCAGTTGACAATGGCACGGCACATGTAACTCAGATCAATGGACTGCTTGTCAGGTAGGAACCTGTGTGATACCGCCAGAGGGTGCTGTGTTATCCGTCCGGTAGACAATGTCTATAGCATGACAGGTCGGGTGTCAGGTGGGTGCACTAGAATTGCAGTTTCCAACAACTGAGGAAAGAGACCCACAAAGTCAGTCCTTTTGTGCCAGTGTGCTATGGTAGACCTAAAAGGGGTTAAAGGGGTTGTTCAGTTGGAAACTAACTGATGACCTATCCCTAAGATAGGTCATCAATAATAGATCGATTAGAGTCCATTTCCTGGGACCCCTGCTGATAAACTGTAAGTTTGGACTTTGCGTTCATGCACTGAGTTGATTTCTGCAGCTCTGTTCCCACTGCAGTGGCCAGGCTTGGTATTACAGGCATTGATGTGAAGGGGAACGCGGCCTGCAATACCAAGCCTGACCACTGTAGTTGGAACAGAGCTGTCTTTCTTGCAGAAATCCGCTCGCTGCATTAGCACAAAGGCCCAACTTACAGCTTATCGGCAGGGGACCCAGTCGGGAGATCCAAGCCAATCTACTATTGATGGCCTATGCTAAGGATAGTTCACGATCAGAAGTTTACGATTGGACATTCGCATTCAACATGGATGATTCGCAGCTCAGCGACCCTCTACTTGAAGAGGCCGTGGCACTTGGGGTAAGCTCTGCGGACTCTTCTCAGACCAAGGATGTAACGTTCATGCGTCATGTGATCTGGGTGCAGCTCAGTCCAGGGTAAGTGAATGGGATTTACTGCTAGGAAATATACAGCTTTTGCCTGATATGCAATGATTGGCAGGGGTCAAACAGCTGATGGGCAAGGGGATAGGTCATCAATAGCAAACCCTTAAGTAGCGTACTTTCTGTCTATGCGCTATCCGTATTTTTGACTGACTGATTGCGCACGGCACACAGACCCATTGAAGTACATTGGTGTAACCAGACATACGTGTTTCTTGAATGCAGACCCATGTTGAATGTAAAAAACTAATCCCAGAATGTCCTCTTTTGGTTTGTATGAACGGAGCAGAACCTCCCAGGGATCATTAAAAAAAGACACTGAACACAAACGTGATATGTGCTCTTTACACGCAAGCTGCCTGGACGCAGAGGAAACAAAATTAGTGACATCAATTGGACCTTCTTGCATTTTGGGGGGAAGACATGAAAAATGGATGACATGCAACATCCATGCGCAGTGAAATCAGTCCGTTTTTCACGGGCCGACATTGCATACGGCCGCGTGAAGGAGCTCTAAGAGGATGTTGGATTTTGCTACCTTATTTCTTGGAAGCGTTTCGATGGTCTAAAGTTTCAACTTGCGAGTTTGTTCTCCTTAGAAGCACACCAAGCCCCAGCAATACCGCATTATCATAATATAATACACACAAGGGGTCACAGGAATGTCCCCACAACATTTTCACACTTCCGTGGCTGCCCAGTCAACAGATTTATCACCTATAGAACATGTATGGGACCATCTGGGACAACAGGTCTGGCAGCCTAGAGGCCGAGTGCATGATCTAGAGGCGCAGTGGCAACATCTGTGGGCAAATGTGCTGCGAGATACCATATGTAACCTGTATGCCTCTATCCCTGACCGTATCACATCTTATATCCAAGCTATAGGTGGTCCAACAGGGTACTAGAGCCTCCATGCCCACCCGTATCACATCTTATATCCAACCTAGAGGCGTTCCAACATGGTACTAGATCCTTCATGCCCACCAGTATCACATCTTACATCCAAGATGAAGCGACCTAACATGAACATGGTGCTAGAGTCTCAATGCCTTCCTGTAACATATCTTGCATCCTAGCTAGAAGGGGCCCAACAGGGTACTAGAGCCTCCATGCCAGCCCGTATGACTTCTTGTATCCAAGCTAGAGGCAGTACAATAGGGTATTGAAGCTTCCATGCCCGCCAGTATGACTTCTTGTATCCAAGCAAGAGGCAGTACAATAGGGTATTGGAGCCTCCATGCCCGCCAGTATGACTTCTTGTATCCAACCTAGAGGTGGTACAACAGGGTACTAGAGCCTCCATGCCCACCCGTATCACATCTTGTATCCACTCTAGAGGTGGTACAACAGGGTACTAGAGCCTCCATGCCTGCCTGTATCACATCTTGTATCCAAGCTAGAGGTGGTACAACAGGGTACTGGAGCCTCCATGCCCACCCGTATGACTTCTTGTATCCAAGCTAGTGGTGGTACAACAGGGTAATAGAGCCTCCATGCCCACCCGTATCACATCTTGTATCCACTCTAGTGGTGGTACAACAGGGTACTAGAGCCTCCATGCCTGCCCGTATCACATCTTGTATCCACTCTAGTTTTGGTACAATAGGGTACTAGAGCCTCCATACCTGCCTGTATCACATCTTGTATCCAAGCTAGAGGCAGTACAACAGCCTACTAGAGCCTCCATGCCTGCCCGTATCACATCTTGTATCTAAGCTAGAGGCGGTACAACAGCCTACTAGAGCCTCCATGCCTGCCCGTATCACATCTTGTATCCAAGCTAGAGGCGGTACAACAGCATACTAGAGCCTTCATAGTCTGTTCTATTTTGGATGTTTAGCGCACCTCACCAATAATGAAGCTTAAAGGGGTTGTCCCGCGGCAGCAAGTGGGGTTATACACTTCTGTATGGCCATATTAATGCACTTTGTAATATACATTGTGCATTAATTATGAGCCATACAGAAGTTATTCACTTACCTGCTCCGTTGCTAGCGTCCCCGTCTCCATGGTGCCGTCTAATTTCAGCGTCTAATCGCCCGATTAGACGCGCTTGCACAGTCCGGTCCTCTCCCTGGTGAATGGGGCCGCTTGTGCCGGAGAGCTGGTCCTCGTAGCTCCGCCCCGTCACGTGTGCCGATTCCAGCCAATCAGGAGGCTGGAATCGGCAATGGACCGCACAGAGCCCACGGTGCACCATGGGAGAAGACCCGCGGTGCATCGTGGGTGAAGATCACGGCAGCCATCTTACTAAGGTAAGGAAGAAATCGCCGCAGCGCGGGGATTCGGGTAAGTACTAAATGGTTTGTTTTTTTTTAACACATGCATTGGGTTTGTCTCGCGCCGAACGGGGGGCCTATTGAATAAAAAAAAAACCCGTTTTGGCGCGGGACAACCCCTTTAACTCTGCTGCTGGCTGCTGCTGAGAGTGGAAGTAAAATCCCAGCAAAGCGCTGAGATTGAAGATGTCCTCAACCCCCGAGACATTGCCTAAATAATCATGGACACCTTCTTTGGATTAAATTGGCCACAGCAGCCATTTATTACAAACAACATAACATTAAATCTCGTAACATATCATAACATTGCCAATTCCCAGAGAAAGGGAGATCCTTGGAGCCCCAAATAATTCTGTCACCTCACCAACCAGGGAAATATTTGCAATGCCTCCTGACGCACACAAACTGACTTGCGAGACCCTATTTCCCAAACCATGCCTCCTCCTGCAAGCGAACTGACTCCGTAGGCCTAAACTCACCAACTAGCCTCTAGTCGCGTACTTCCCGAAATCAAGACCTGCTAGCCATCTTTGCAGGGACTCCGCCCTGTCAAAGCCAAGAGGTGACAGACCCACATAATGATCAATCAAAGGGGGGAAGGTAGCTATCCAGCCCCTGCCTTCCCCCTACCCCACTTTTGTGCTGACTCCAAGGACCCCCTTACCCGCCACAGCCAGCACGGCTTGACACCCTCAAGCCTGCGCCACACCCCACAAAACAAAGGCTTGGTATGCTAAATCCCCTCCTGAACTACTAACAGCCACAAATCCATCCCAATTGCATTCAAATGAACTCCATCGGCTCTCCAAAAATTCCCCTCGCTACACTGCCACTCCACCATTCCACCATTTCGACCCACAAAACGAAACGCCTCTCTATTCAATTTTATCTAAGCCTTATCCAAACCTTTGATTATCTAGCATACTGCCACACTTTCCGAGGAACTATTTCTGACCATACTACTGTCAAGCCTCGATAGGACTTTTTACAATCTAAGAATGTCATATCTAATGTCTCTAGACAAATCCCTGAAAGGCGTTCTGCCTAAATCGTTCCCCCCTACATGCATAACTAAAATATCCGGCACCCTATCCAAACTTAGAGCCTTTGTACGTCCTGCAAAACCTTACATCATGACATCCCCGTAACCCCAATTCATTGTATTACGGCATCTCTCCTCTCAAACCTCAACTGTCTACCGTCCAGCCAAACTCCTTCCTTTTCCACCCCCCAATAGACGTAAGAGTGCCCCAGAATCCAGACCAGAGCAGGACAATAATCTGTAACAACAAAACAAAACCATACAATGAATCACCCCTACCCCAATAACCATAACCCTTTTATAAAGTAACTGTGCTCTTACGTATAATTTATAACCAGACTCCCACCCAGCAATCCTCTTAACAGCTTCCGCCTCCATTCCCCAACTAGAGGCCTCTGTGGCTGCACCCACTCTAAATGAGTGTGGCCCAAAATGTGAACTGTCCAAATCTACCTCCTTTAATGCCTTCCTAAAAACCATCGTAAACTGAAATTTTGACAAAAACAGTCTGTCCTCATGTCTCAAAAACGGCCCTGAGTTCACCCCGAGACCTTTTTATAATTTTTCCAAGTTTCTAAATGCCCCCGGAACACAACCCAAATCAATCCTCTGTCCTCAAAATCTGAAATCAGCCTGTAATCCACCCCTACTTTTTACTGGGCTAAACTAACTCCACTATCCTTAATGCCCCCAAAAAGGCTAGTGAAAACGTAACCTTAAATAAAACCCTTTTAAACTCATCCTCACAAACCATTCCTAACTAGAGATGAGCGAACGTACTCGTCCGAGCTTGATACTCGTTTGAGTATTAGCGTGTTCGAGATGCTCGTTACTCGTGATGAGTACCACGCGATGTTCGGGTTACTTTCACTTTCATCTCTGAGACGTTAGCGCGCTTTGCTGGCCAATAGAAAGACAGGGAAGGCATTACAACTTCCCCCTGCGACGTTCAAGCCCTATACCACCCCCCTGCAGTGAGTGGCTGGCGAGATCAGGTGTCACCCGAGTATATAAATCGGCCCCTCCCGCGGCTCGCCACAGATGTATTCTGACATAGAGGAGGGAAAGTGCTGTTGGTGCCGGAGCTGCTATAGGGAGAGTGTTAGGAGTATTTTAGGCTTCAAGAACCCCAACGGTCCTTCTTAGGGCCACATCTAACCGTGTGCAGTAGTGTGGAGGCTGCTTTTTGCAGTGTTGCACATTTTTTTTTTTTGGTATATCGGCCGTGCAGAGCATTGCGCCCTGCAGTAATTATACATACTCCAGGGCCAGTAGTGGTGATGAGGCAGGGACAGAAGACATATATTTATTGAATATAGGCAGTGGGCCTTTCCAAAAACATTTGGGAAAAAAAATCTATTTGGGCTGCCTGTGACTGTCCTCAGTGTACTGGGTCTGTGCTGGGTGTAGTTGTCCTCCTAATTCATACGCAGCCAGCTAAGTGTTACAGCAGGCTTGCGCAAAATTTCCTGGCTCTGCTGTGCGTTCCGTAAGCGAAGTCAGCCTCCAACCACAGGCCAATAAGCGGCACATGTAATTACAGAGTTCTGTTTCTGCACTACTGGTAATACAGCATGCTGAGGGGTAGGGGTAGGCCTAGAGGACGTGGACGCGGGCGACGACGCGGAGGCCCAAGTCAGGGTGCGGGCACAGGCCGAGCCAGTGCGGTGGCCAGGGGTAGAGGCAGGGCCAGACCGAATAATCCACCAACTGTTTCCCAAAGCGCCCCCTCGCGCCATGCCACCCTGCAGAGGTCAAGGTGCTCTACGGTGTGGCAGTTTTTCACAGAGACGCCTGACGACCGACGAACAGTGGTATGCAACCTTTGTCGCGCCAAGATCAGCTGGGGAGCCACCACCACCAGCATGCGCAGGCATATGATGGCCAAGCACCCCACAAGGTGGGACGAAGGCCGTTCACCGCCTCCAGTTTGCACCACTGCCTCTCCCCCTGTGCCCCAACCTGCCACTGAGATCCAACCCCCCTCTGAGGACACAGGCACTACCGTCTCCTGGCCTGCACCCACACCCTCACCTCCGCTGTCCTCGGCCCCATCCAGCAATGTCTCTCAGCGCAGCGTCCAGACGTCGCTAGCGCCATTGTTTGAGCGCAAGTGCAAGAACGCCGCCACGCACCCGCACGCTCAAGCGTTAAACGTGCACATTGCCAAATTGATCAGCCTGGAGATGCTGCCGTATAGGCTTGTGGAAACGGAGGCTTTCAAAAGCATGATAGCGGCGGCCCCGCGCTACTCAGTTCCCAGTTGCCACTACTTTTCCCGATGTGCCGTCCCAGCCCTGCACGACCACGTCTCCCGCAACATTGTACGCGCCCTCACCAACGCGGTTACTGCCAAGGTCCACTTAACAACGGACACGTGGACAAGCACAGTCGGGCAGGGCCACTATATCTCCCTGATGGCACATTGGGTGAATTTAGTGGAGGCTGGAACCGAGTCAGAGCCTGGGACCGCTCACGTCCTACCCACCCCCAGAATTGCGGGCCCCAGCTCGGTGGTGGTATCTGCGGAGGTGTATGCTTCCTCCACTAAAGCACCCTCCTCCTCCTCCTCTGTCTCGCAATCAAGATGTGTCAGCAGCAGCACGTCGCCAGCAGTCGGTGTCACGTGGCGTGGCAGCACAGCGGTGGGCAAGCGTCAGCAGGCCGTGCTGAAACTACTCAGCTTAGGAGAGAAGAGGCACACGGCCCACGAACTGCTGCAGGGTCTGACAGAGCAGACCGACCGCTGGCTTGCGCCGCTGAGCCTCCAACCGGGCATGGTCGTGTGTGACAACGGCTGTAACCTGGTGGCGGCTCTGCAGCTCGGCAGCCTCACGCACGTGCCATGCCTGGCCCATGTCTTTAATTTGGTGGTTCAGCGCTTTCTGAAAAGCTACCCACACTTGTCATACCTGCTCGGAAAGGTGCGCCGGGTCAGCGCACATTTACGCAACTCCAAGACGGACGCTGCCACCCTGCGCACCCTGCAACATCGGTTTAATATGCCAGTGCACCGACTGCTGTGCGACGTGCCCACACAGTGGAACTCTACGCTCCACATGTTGGCCAGGCTCTATGAGCAGCGTAGAGCTATAGTGGAATACCAACTCCAACATGGGCGGCGTAGTGGGAGTCAGCCTCCTCAATTCTTTACAGAAGAGTGGGCCTGGTTGGCAGACATCTGCCAGGTCCTTGGAAACTTTGAGGAGTCTACCCAGATGGTGAGCGGGGATGCTGCAATCATTAGCGTCACCATTCCTCTGCTATGCCTCTTGAGAAGTTCCCTGCAAAGCATAAAGGCAGACACTTTGCACTCGAAAACTGAGGCGTGGGAAGACAGTATGTCGCTGGATAGTCAGAGTACCCTCATGGAGGAGGAGGAGGGGGAGGAGCATGAGGAGGAGGGGGAAGAGACAGCTTGGCCCACTGCTGAGGGTACACATGCTGCTTGCATGTCATCCTTTCAGCGTGTATGGCCTGAGGAGGAGGAGGAGGAGGAGGAGGATCCTGAAAGTGATCTTCCTAGTGAGGACAGCCATGTGTTGCATACAGGTACCCTGGCACACATGACTGACTTCATGTTACGATGCCTTTCTTGTGACCCTCGCGTTACACGCATTCTGGCCACTACGGATTACTGGGTGTACACACTGCTCGACCCACGGTATAAGGAGAACCTTTCCACTCTCATTCCCGAAGAGGAAAGGGGTTCGAGAATGATGCTATACCACAGGGCGCTGGTGGACAAACTGATGATAAAATTCCCATCCGACAGCGCTAGTGGCAGAAGGCGCAGTTCCGAGGGCCAGGTAGCAGGGGAGGTGCAGAGATCAGGCAGCATGTACAGCGCAGGCAGGGGAACATTCTCCAAGGCCTTTGCCAGCTTTATGGCTCCCCAGCAAGACTGTGTCACCGGTCCCCAGTCAAGGCTGAGTTGGCGGGAGCACTGTAAAAGGATGGTGAGGGAGTACGTAGCCGATCGCACGACCGTCCTCGGTGACGCCTCTGCCCCCTACAACTACTGGGTGTCGAAGCTGGACACGTGGCCTGAACTCGCGCTGTATGCCCTGGAGGTGCTTGCTTGTCCTGCTGCTAGCGTCTTGTCAGAGAGGGTGTTTAGTGCGGCTGGGGGAATCATCACGGATAAGCGTACCCGCCTGTCAACCGACAGTGCCGACAGGCTTACACTCATCAAGATGAACAAAGCCTGGATTTACCCAGACTTCTCTTCTTCACCAGCGGACAGCAGTGATACCTCAGCAATACGTAGGCTGCACCCGCGGATGGAAGCATCGTTCTCTATCACCATCAAAAACGGGGACATTTTTGCTTCATCAATCTGTGTATAATATTCCTCCTCCTCCTCCTGCTCCTCCTCCTGAAACCTCACGTAATCACGCAGAACGGGCAATTTTTCTTAGGCCCACAAGGCTCAGTCATATAATTTTTCTAAACAATTTTTATACGTTTCAATGCTCATTAAAGCGTTGAAACTTGCACCTGAACCAATTTTTATTTTAACTGGGCTGCCTCCAGGCCTAGTTACCAATCAAGCCACATTACCGAAAGCGATTAATGGGTTTCACCTGCCCTCTTGGTTGGGCATGGGCAATTTTTCTGAGGTACATTAGTACTGTTGGTACACCAATTTTTTGGGGCCCTCGCCTACAGTGTAATCCAATTAATTTTTTGCCCACCTGCATTACAGCTGACGTTACATCAGCTGTGTTGGGCACTGCAATGGGATATATTTATGTACCGTCGGTGGGTTCCAGGGAGCCACCCATGCCGTGGGTCCACACGGAGTTGTAACTACATGTGTCCACTTCTAAAGAGCCCCAGTCTGACTGGGGCATGCAGTGTGGGCCGAAGCCCACCAGCATTAAACATGACATTACCTCAGCTGTGATGGGCAATGCAATGGGATATATTTATGTACCGCCGGTGGCTTCCTGGCACCCACCCATGCTGTGGGTCCACACGGAGTTGTAACTGCATGTGTCCACTTCTAAAGAACCCCAGTCTGACTGGGGCATGCAGTGTGGGCCGAAGCCCACCTGCATTTAATCTGACGTTACCTCAGCTGTGATGGGCACTGCAATGGGATACATTAATGTACAGCCGGTGGGTTCCAGGGAGCCACCCATGCTGTGGGTGCACACGGAATTCCCATTGCGGAGTTGTACCTGCCTGTGACTATTTATAAAAAAACGCGGTCTGACTGGGGCATGCAGACACCTTGACAGAATGAATAGTGTGTGGCACATAGTTTCTCCATTGCTATGCCCACGTGTGCAGCTCCTGATGGCGATGGCACAGGATTATATTTCTCATTGCTTCTGTACAGCATTGTGGGCTATCGCCCCGCCCCTTTTAAAGAGGGTCGCTGCCTAGCCGTGCCAACCCTCTGCAGTGTGTGCCTGCGGTTCCTCTGGCAGACGCACTTATAAATAGACATGAGGGTGGTGTGGCATGAGTGCAGTTGAAGGCTGCGCAGGGACACTTTGGTGTGCGCTGTGGACACTGCGTCGTGCGGGGGGCGGGGGGTTGGGCAGCATGTAACCCAGGAGAAGTGTCAGTGGAGTGTCATGCAGGCAGTGATTGTGCTTTGTTGGAGGTAGTGTGGTGCTTAGCTAAGGTATGCATTGCTAATGAGGGCTTTTCAGAAGTAAAAGTTGTTGGGGGGGTCCACTCTTGCTGCTATTGTGGCTTAATAGTGGGACCTGTGAACTTGAGATGCAGCCCAACATGTAGCCCCTCGCCTGCCCTATCCGTTGCTGTGTTGTTCCCATCACTTTCTTGAATTGCCCCGATTTTCAGAAATGGAAATCTTAGCGAGCATCGGCGATATACAAAAATGCTCGAGTCTCCCATTGACTTCAATGGGGTTCGTTACTCGAAACGAACCCTCAAGCATCGCGATAATTTCGTCCCGAGTAACGAGCACCCGAGCATTTTGGTGCTCGCTCATCTCTATTCCTAACGCTAGCCGCTGTAGAAAGCTAAACGATACCGGCCTCCGCCTAACTACTTCCCTTTCCCTTTCTAAAACCCTTCAATGCTTGCTTCACTAAAAAATGCTTAGTTATATCTCCACTACCCCTTAACTTACACCCAAAAGCCACTCCTGCCATGAAACGGTTCACTCGTGCAACTGAAAACCCTTCTTCTGAACCTTCTCCCAACCAACTTAATAATGCCTCTACTCTATCCTCCTCTGAGCTAATGGCCCAGTAACGCAATAACTACCCCTCCCATTCCTGCCAGGCTGCTACATATATAGCCCTCGTACCTCGAGCCAGTGATCGCTCAATCAGGTGCCCCACTGCTAGCCTACCACATTCCAGAGTCACACCGGGCAAGTCCTCCCTGGGCCAACATCCTGAACTGCTCCAACTGAATTATCTACCCCTGGAAAATGCACTGCCACCACCCACATGTTCAAGGACAATGCCTCCAATACCAGATGATGCAACAAATTCACCACTGGGGGAGAGGAAGCCGTCAAAGTATTAATCACTTAAACTACCCCATGTTGTCGCAGTGGAACCTGACCTTTTTATTCCCTAAAATGTACTGCCCAATGCGCAATGGCTATGACTATTGGAAAGAGCTCCAATAATCCCATATTCCGGACTAAACCCATCTCCCTCCACTCAATCGGCCCACGTACCACTGACCCTGAAAATATGCTTCAAAACATGTGCTCTCTGCGGCATCCATAAACAATTCCCAGTCTATGGCCTCCCTGACCTCCTCAATCATCACTAATTTCCCATTATACCTTTCCAAAAATGACGACCAGACCTTCAAATCTCCTTTGTGGCCTTTTCCCAACCGGCTAAAATAGTAGGGAGAACGCACCCTGGCCATAGCCACACCTAACCTCCTACAAAATACGCGCCCCATCGGCATTATTCAGCAAGCAAAATTGGGCTTCCCCCAATAATGATTGCAGACCCTGTAGCATGATCGTGGTCACCCTTCGGGCCCTGGCCACCTCTTCCTACAGATCCTGCAATTTCTCCTCCTCTGGTAATCTACATTCCATTGCTTACTTATCAAAAAGTAATCCCTAGAAAACTCAAACATGTCATCAGACCTTCTGTCTTATCAGGGGGCAAAGGCCCCCCCGAACCGCCGGGTGACCCGCTGAAGTGTCCCTAGCATTGTCGCATACATTGGCGACCCACCAGGTCCTACACATAAGAAATCATCAAGGTAGTGAATAACCGACTGAATTCCAGCTGCATCCCTCACTACCCATTCAAAAAAGGAACTGAAGCCTTTAAAATATGCTCATGAGATTGAACATCCCATGGGCAAAAATCTGTCCGCAAAATAACGTTCATCCCAATAACAGACTAGTAACCAATTACTTTTGGGCGCCATAGGTAGTAAGCGAAAAGTCGATTCAATATCAGACTTTGCCAACAATGCCCCTCTTCCATATTTTCTCACCCATGCAACCATGGCTCAAATGAAATATACACCACCAAACAAAGCTGAGGATATATACCGTCATTTACAGAGACCCCTTTTGGATAGGATAAGTGATGAATTAACCGACATTTGCTTGGCTCCTTCTTCGAAACTACCCCTAAGAGCGCCCACCCACTGGCGTTTGCGATTTTCGTGCGTGAAAAATGCCGCGTTTTTCGCTGCGTTTTTTTGCGGCGTTTTCGCGGCATTTTCGCGCCTTTTCCATTAATTTCCATTGACATTCATGGGTGCATTAGGAGAAAAATAAGGACACATATGCAACTGACAGTTTCTATGTTAAAAATCGCAACGCAACGCAAAAAAAACCGCCAGTGGACAGGAGTACATTCAATTCTAATTGCTCTTGAGAAAAAACGCAAAACGCAAAGAAAAAAAAAACGCCAGTGGGTGGGCGCCCTAACGGTGACTCTATCAAATCCCGCAAAGGAGGTTCCTTAAACGGTCCCATCATGTGCCCCAAACGAACCTCCTCAGTGAGTTTTTCGGTCAACACAGCCAGACACTTCAGTGCCGGCTGCAAATTCTTCGTCAAAAATGTGACGAGAGGGCGAAATTTTAAATCCATCCCAAAAGCCCCTGAGCAACAACTTGGCCTTTTCCCTATTATGGTATTTATTTAAGAATGGCACCATCCCTGCCAGTCTTACCAGGGTCATCCCTTTTTCCAGAAACTGCGGGACCCTTTTCTTTACTCTTCCTCAAACACTTTGCGGCTCCATCCGAAGCTGCATTGCAAATGGAGCAGACATGTTTAAACCTGCATCCTCCCCCAAATTTGCATTGGCCTTCGTTGAATTGCCAACAAAACCCCGGCCTATGCCCTCCTCCCTGACCACCTGCCTGTGAGTTGCTAACCGAGCCTGATGACCCGGCTCCCCCCTGAAAAGGATGCCCATATCGCACCATGGCCAACATCTGGAGCCACAGCCCAATGTCCTTCTGGTCCCATCTAATGGATGGACGAACCACTTTCCGTTGCCTAAACTGCTCATCATATGGCAGCCAAGTCTGTTCCCCGCATACTTTATAAGCTTCGCCTATCGAGTCTAACAATTCTCCATTGCCTTTTCCCCAATTACGCTTGCTAAAATGGGGAACTCTTGAAGCCAATTCTTGAACGTCTGAGGAATTAGATGCCACCAATACTTCTCTACCTCCTCCTTCTTATATTCAGTCCTCTTCCCTTTGTTCAAACTACATTTTTCCAAAGAGAGAAGAGAGAATATTTCGACATATTCGTCCCTCCAAATTTTCAAACATAAACTTCTCCTTTTGCCCTATCATCCAAACGGATCCCATCCCAATCCTTTTCCGTCTGAACCGCGACCCTTATGCCCGCGATCTGTTCCACCCCTGTCACATCAGCCGAGCTTCCCCCAGGAATGCTCCCTGTGCTAGATGATGCCCTGGATGGCATGGTCCACATGCCACTAACGCCTGAAAATCAGTACCCATGCCCGCAACTGCATCACATTTCCCCCTAAACCAACCCCCACAGGCCCTAACTCACTAGCTAAATGAGACCAACAAGCCATAGATCACATCTCCCTGGGCTGCGCAGGGGCTGTGGACCCACCAGCCGTCGATCCTTTATCCAGCCGATCCGTGTCCTTCTCCTCAACCCTTCTTCTCAGCTTCCTTTCTGACTGCAACCACTCATCTATGTCCACAATCACTTCCAATCACCTTGCAGATGCATCCTCCCTGTCCACTGCAGGGCCAGCTGACCACCGCCCTTGTCCGTCTTCCACCCGACTTCCAGCTCTCCTGACCGCTTGCTCCGGCATCCCTCCAGTCCTCTCTGTTCTGCTTCCACTGCAGAGCTGCTCCCCAACTGGTGCATCGCCAGGTGAGCAACTCCCAGCTCTTCCTACTCTATCCACCATCAGCCCGGCACTAGATCCCACCGCCTCTCAGCACAGGGCCTAGTACCAGACGCCACCTAGCGGGATTCCTCCCAGGCCTACTCTCTCTCCCTGCTGGCATTGCATAGACTCTGCCTAGAGCGAACGGTGACAGGCTCTCTATGAGGCATTGGCACATTGCTGCTTGCTCGGGGCCAAGCCTCACCGGCGTGCACACCCTCCGACAGCAGGCTGGGTCTCCAGCGTCCCCAGGGCCTCTACCGACAGCTGCTCCAGCCACTGCAGACCACGCTCTTCAGACGCCGCTCAGATCCTCACCAGCATAGCCTCCATCTCCCGGTAAGCAGAACTCCTGTCTTCACTCTTTCCGTCCTTCTTCCTTCTTCTCCATTGCTCTGCTCCAGGACTGGCTCCTCCCACTTATTTCCCACACTTTCTCTCCATTCCAGCACCTCCTCCTTACATTAACCCCTTCCCTCCCCGTTAACCCTGTCATGCCTGCCTTCCCTTACAGCCCTGTGGCTTCAGCTCACGCATTTCTTTATGGAAGGGGCAATGCCTGTAGGAATCTGGCATTGTCTTTAAGTATGTTCTGGCTCCTCACAAAAACAACAGGAGAACCTACAAACTCCATGCACATGTTGTCCTTAGATGAATTTGAACCTAAGACCCCAGTGCTAACCACTGAGCCACCAGGCTGGTGGTCATATATACAATCCGTGGTGATAATATACAGCAGTCTGCAATATTACGGGACATCTCTTTGGCTTTGATCAGCGGCCAGCCCTCTGAGCCGGTTACAGTGACAATCCCGCCTGATACTGGAAGCGATTAATTAAAGGCTGTAAGTAAGGGAATAAAGGGCGACCGTATAATGTGCCGGCAGAGGCTGCTGGGCACAGTCATTACCTACTACAATTCTAATTAAAAGCCTGCTAACGCTAATTAGTAATTTCCGAGAATTAATTAAAATCAATTAACTCTTTCAGGTGAGCAAGAAGAAAATATGTATATCGGGAAGGAGGATCATTAGCGATTTTATGTGGATTTTGACATAGAGTTTCTCCAAAATCCAGGTGAAATCTGACGAGTGAACAGACCCTAAGGGAACTCTCACACGTGAAGGAACAGGCCACACCCAAATCTGCAGGCTACTAACGCTCTAGTGCTAATTGCATGGCTGCACCTGTACTTGCAAGTAGTCTGGCAATTATCAGACAAATGGGACTGCCAGTGGTCATCGGTAGCACTCATGTAGTATCACTGGAAGGCCTCATTCACACGGGTGTTGCATTATCACACTGGCCTAAAACTGCGTGAATGAAGAATAGCCGTGATCAAGGCCCGAGCTTCAGGCGCGGTTTCTTGTGCATTCACACGGACGGCGTGTTAGCAGAAATGCCTCGTCCCCAGCATAAATCCTCGGATTGACTACAAGTAGTTAATAAGAGCCAGTTGTCTTCCTTTCCCAGCATTGGATGCAGCTAAACTCCCTTCCTCACCCTATTTTTCCAACTCCCATAGAAGTCTATGGGAGCTTCCAGCGTATCTTGGCAAAACATAAGGCAAGATCAATCTTTTCATACAGTGTATAAAATCGGTCACCGATGTGCCATTTTTCCCGCTGTGATGTTTTTAACACGGCTGAAAATTGCCCGTCTGAATGAATACATTAGAAACCAATGCTGCAGATGGTCATGTGGCTAAATGAGCTGCGGAAGAATGCTTGTGTGAATAAAGGCTTATTCACGCAGGCGTATATCATCCGGCTGTGAAAACCGGCTACCAGCTGATACATTGGGTTCCAACGCAGCAGATCACACAGGTGTATTCCCATGGCGTAAAAACTCCCAGCCAGCCAATATAGCGCTGAGCGCTTTCACATGGTCCAGGAAAGATAGTCCTGGAATTATCTTCCTGCTCGGAATACAGCCGCTGCCATAGACTCCTATGGGAGAAGGGAGGTGGGAGGGAGTTTAGCAGCTCCCTCCCCCTTCTCTTCTCCTCTCTGCTCCTTGTTTGCAATGGGAGGGTGGGGCAGAGGCGGAGCAAGTTGCTAAGCTCCCACCCCTCCCATTGTTGGCTGCCGATAAGGGCAGAGAGGGGGCAGGAGCTCAGCACTAGCTCCCGCCCCATCTCGACCTCCTCCCCTTGCCGAGAGTCGGGGAGGGAATGGGGAGACCGCTTAGCAGATCCAAACTGTCTCCCCCTGCCCGACGGCATTGAGAGCTTGGCATATATGCGCCGGACCCGGGCCATCTGAACGGGCGCACAAATGTTAGATTTGTGCGCCTATTCACGCGTTTTGTACGTTGCTGGCGGGAGAACGTAAAAATGCATACGCCCGTGTGAAATCCCCATGGATGCGAGGCGTGTTCATGGGAAAACAGCCTCGCATGCGGCAGAGCTGTCATGGCCGCGGCAGAGGATCACCGTGTTCTTACATTGCTTTCAATGGGGCCGGCGATGCAAGATCTGTTTCCTGCACAGCATTGCAATCCCATACGGGAAAACATCGCTCATGTGTATGACTCCATTCAGAAGAGGGGGGCTCATATTCTCGGCCGTGGGGAAGCTGCCTAAGGCTGGATTCACACGAACGTATATCGGCTCGGTTTTCACGCCGAGCCGATATACGTTGTCCTCGTGTGCAGGGGGGGGGAGGATGGAAGAGCCAGGAGCAGGAACTGAGCTCCCGCCCCCCTCTCTGCCTCCTCTCCGCCCCTCTGCACTATTTGTAATGAAAGGAGGCGGGTGAGTGACTGGCCTGTTTTGTGATTTTCATCAACACCTGGCGACGATGATATAACTGTATGAGGGCTTGTTTTTTTGAGACAAGTTGTATATATTAATGGGTTGTAGAACTTTCATGACATTTTTAGGGGGGTAGATGGGAACCGCTCCCAGGAAGTCCACCACTGTTTTGGGGTTTTGTTTTTACAGCATTCCCCATTCAGTAAAAAAACCACTTATGGCGTTATTTTATTTTCATTAATGTTTTTATTGTTTCGGTCGTTACGAACGCAGTAACACCTAATATGTGTTGTTTTTTTCAAATTTTTTTTTTTGCTATTTTAACTCTTTCCAGCCCAATTTGTATCCTGGTTTTCCTAGGGGGCTTACTCTTTTTCTGCCGTTAAACAACGGCGCTATCTGCTGGCTAAAGCCAGTACTGCATGAGGTGACACAATGGATAGGCTCCAACAGCAGAGAGGCTGACAATATACAGTAAGAGAACCCTGACGGATGTCCTCCAACATCGGAGCTGTACAGCCTTAAATCATAATGTCTTCACAGGTCAGACAGTGGATTGGAAAGGGTTAATAATTTAAAAAGGGTTTTTGGGAGTAAAAACCTTCTTTCCTCTAGAGGTAGAGGGCGCCCCCTTGTTACAGTCCTGGTTATAAACAGATGGTGGGAAAGATCTCTGTATTGTACCCTGATGTATTCATACATAGTTATTAGGTCGCCTCTCAGCCGCCTTTTTTTCCAAACTAAATAATCCCATTTTGATCACCTCTCTGGGTATTGTAGTCCACCCATTCCATTTATTACTATAGTTGCCCACCTTTGTACCCTCTGATGCTCTGATACTGTTTCCCCGAAAATAAGACCCTATTTTATATTAATTTTTGCCCACAAAAGGCACTAGGTCTTATTTTTGGGGAATGGCTTATTTTACTTATCAGGCATGGTCCGGGTCCCTCCTGCTGCTCTCCATAGCTCCACGCGCTTCCTGCATTCCTCAGCCGCCAACAGATGATCACTTCCTGGATAAATCCCGCCTCCAGGAAGCGATGGCACTGATTGGCTGAGTGGCGCTCAATGAACCAATCAATGCAGCGGCTGTGAGTGTTTTTTTTGATCACCACATTGACTGAATCAGCATCGGCCGAAGAACCAATCGCAGCTTGTTGCATAGTGGAGGCGGCATTTATGAGTTGGCTGAGCCACGGCATTGATCGTCCAATTCATAAATGCCGCCTCCACAACGCGACAGCTGTGTTTGGTTCTTCAGCCGATGCTCAGCCAGTGAATGCGATAATGTATTCCTTTTTTTTATATAGTCTAGCTAGGCCTTATTTTGGGGGTAGAGCTTATAGGTCTTGTAGGTCTTTCAGGAAACCCGGTATGTCTTTTGTGAGTACCGGTGCCCAACACGGCGCACCATATTCCATGTGTGGTCTGACCAATGACTTGTAAAGAGGAAGAACAATGTTCTTGTCATGTGCCCCCAGACCTCTTTTGATGCTCCCCATGATCTTATTTGCCTTGGCAGCAGCTGCCTGACACTGCTTGCTCCAGTTAAGTTTGCAGTTACTAACATCCTCAAGTTCTTTTCCGGGTCAGGTTGCAATCCTCCCATTCGGCTTTCAGCCACTTCGGAGGATCGACAAGTGTTTCCCATTGTTTTCATTGGGAAACCCCGCATTGCACTTGTGTGTGGATCGCACGGCGTGCGATGTGTTTTATTGTCCCATTGCAAACAATTCCGTTCCAAGGAATGCGCAAATATGAGCATACCGCGATTTTAGAAAAATCTAAATCAATTTTTTGCCATAGATTGTAGTAAGGGGCCTGTCACATCCACAGCTGCGGAATTTCTCACCAAAATCTGCAAGTCTAAATGCAGATTTTGATGCAGGACTGCAGGCAGGTTTTAAGCCGTTTCCAATTGTGCGTCTAAATCAGCACGCAGCTTATAGATTTTGGCGCAGAATTTACCATGGTTTGCAGTGCGTCGTGCAGCCTATTCCATCCCGTGTGAAAGGTCCCCTAAAGTAGCGGACCTTGTTGGCCACGCCCCAACAGACATTCCCCACTCACTTTTTTAAAAAGTGGTGAAGCGCGGTGTAAATGCCCTGAAAGTTCCAGTTTTGGCACTCATGGGTTTTGGACGCCAGAATTCTGAAGTACCAGATTAACCCCTAACCCCCTGTCCACAGCCGTATCGCTATCAATATTCCGCTGCGGTGAGCCTATCTGCACTTTCCATAGCAACGCTATGGAAAGGGTTCACTGCATTACCTGCGGCCGCGGATGACGCAATGAACTATCGCCCGTGGACAGGCAGCCTTAGTGACAGGCCCATTTTATGCCCAAACAACCAATTAATTTTTCAGTTTTTTTTCATTGTTGCATTTCAAGAACCATAACTTTTTGATTTTTCCGTCAATATAGCCGTATGAGGGTTTGTGTTTTGCAAGACAAGTTGTATTTTTAATGGCATCATTTTTGCGTACATATAATGTATTGTATAACTTTTATGTAAGGTGACCAGATGTCCTGATTTAGGCCGGACAGTCACAGTTTGGTTCCCTACGTCCCGATTTCCCCTGGGAACCCAGCGGGACAGCCATTAGTCCTGCTTTCGGGACATTTGTTCCGCGCTTTCGGGACGTCTGGTCACCGGTTGGTGCTGCGGCTTGATGCACACACTGACGGCAGTGTGTGCATCCAGGATCTTCCTCCCCTCCTTACTTGACCTCTTCTCCTTAGTACCGCAGGAGAAGAGAAGGGAGGAGGCGGCTCTGCGGGCGCACACAACATATGTGGTATTGCTGCATCGGTAAAAGTCTGATCTATTATAGGGATTTTCCCACTTCCAGCTATTTTGCTACAGAAAGCACACAGCTCCATACTTCGTGCAGTGGCCTGGCTTGATACTGCAGGCTGAGTCCTATTGAAATGAATAAGAATCAGCCTCCAGTACCAGGGAATTGATGAGAAACTGATCAAATTTGCAGACGACACAAAGCTAGGAGGGATAGCTAACACTGGGAAAGAAAGAGTATTCAAAAAGATCTAGAAAAGCTTGAACAGTGGACGGTGACTAACAGAATGGTATTTAGCAAGAAGGAATGCAAAGTCCTACATCTGGGCAAGAAAAATGAAGAAAGCACATACAGATTGGGAGGAATTGCGCTAAGCAGCAGCACATGTGAAAAAGACTTGGGTATACTAATAGATCATAGACTGAACATGAGTCAACAATGTGATGCAGCAGCCAAAAAGGTAAACACAATTCTGGGATGTATTATGAGAAGCATAGAGTCTAGATCACGTGAGGTCATTATTCCCTGTGGGAAGACAGCTCAGTAGAGTGCGGGTTTGCGGGTTTTCGGCAGTCAGAGATGGAGACATGTATTTAAAGTCCAAGTACAGGCGTGACCTGTGTTTATTTCAGTCCAACAAATCAAAAGCAAATCCAGCCTTAGCTTCAGGCATGAAAATGATAGTCTAGCATTGGTATAACAGACAGTCCTGCCTGTACAGGTCACTTGCTGCAGGAGCCCCAAACAGCAGGGCTTTTACCTCCAGTAGGTATATCAGTCTGCCTGGGTCCAGCAGCCTTCCAGTCTCTCCCTGTGTCAGTGCACACTGCTATTTATATACACCTCTTCCTTGCCCAGCCACAGCACCTGTGCTGATTGACCTTGCACATAACCTGTAGTGGAGGAAGTGGAATGGATGGCCCCACTACCAACCTGTCATCCATTCCAAAAATCCAGGCCCAAAGACTTTTAAAGAAAAGATCTCCAGCAACTACTTGCTGGAGATTACATTGCCCTCCTGGACTTTCATGTCTCAAACAGTGGGACATGACCTACCTCCAGCCCCACTAGGAATAATAGCAGAACCTAGGGGCGATGTAACGACCATCCACTAGCATGCCCGTCAGTACTTCACACCCCCTATACTCTTCCTTAGTCAGAGCTCATCTGGAATACTGTGTCCAGTTCTGGGCACCACAATATAAAAAGACATAGACAAACTGGAACAAGTTCAGAGAAGAGTTACCAAGGTGGTGAGCGGTCTGCAAATCATGTCCTATGAGGAACGGTTAAAGGATCTGGGAATGCTTAACTTGCAGATGAGAAGGTTGAGAGGAGACTTAATAGCTGTCTACAAATATCTGAAGGGCTGTCACAGTGCAGAGGGATCAGCCCTATTCTCTGCACAAGGAAAGACTAGAAGCAATGGGATGAAACTGAAAGGGAGGAGACACAGATTAGATATTAGACAGTGAGGGGGATCAATGAGTGGAACAGGTTACCACAGGAGGTGGCGAGTTCTCCTTCAATGGAAGTGTTCAAACAAAGGCTGGACAGACATCTGTCTGGGATGATTTAGTGAATCCTGCATTGAGCAGGGGGTTAGAACTGATGACCCTGGAGGTCCCTTCCAACTCCACCATTCTATGATTCTATGATCTATGATCTACCAACCTGGGCCACTGCACAATGTATGGAGCTGTCTACTTCCTGCAGCAAAACAGCTACAAGTGGGACACCCCTTTAAAGATACTTTATTTAGTATATGTAGCACAAAAACTGTATCAATTTGGTATATTTGCAATAGTAATGCCCCAAGGTATTAAGTTATCATCATTTTTGTCACTTTGTGTATGCTTAAAGAAAAAAAACAAAATGGACTTTTTGCTCCGTTTCACCCCAATTAGAAGTTTAGAAAAAGATTTTCAGTATATCATACTATATCATACGTATATCCACTGAAAAATACTATTTGGATGGATGGCTAAATTAAAAAATACGAGTTTTAGCAATCAGGGAGGAGAAAACAAAAGTAAAAGAATAAAAAATGGACATGTCCTCAAGCGGGTGACAATGAACCAGAAGAACTAGGAAAGCTGGGTAGTCAATCCTCCCGGGGTATTTCACAGCATAACAAGACAGAATTGCTCTGGGAACTGTAATAGGCTCCGTATGGGCTGCCACCCAACTTTCCTAGGATCAGATCCAAATCAGCTGAGTAAACTTTTAGTAATGCTGCTCAGATGAAAGTCCCTGGAAGCCTGTGAGTGTCGTCTTTGAACACATCGGCTCATATAACGTACAAATCATCAGAATCTCAGTGTAATAAACAGCTGCTCGCGTCCTGCCCGCCGCACCGGGATATTTATCTCTCATTTCATACACAACATCTGGTGACTGCCAATGGGGAAAATCACAAGAGATGAAAAGAGAGAAGGCACTTTAATGACAATTATTTATAAGGGAGGCGGCTGACGACTCTCATCGTCCGCATGTTCACAAAGTCACCGCACTCCGCGTATGATCCATCAATCACCGCTCATACTTTACCAGGCAGATTTCTGTTGGCTTTTTGGTCTGAAAGGGAATTTGCTGTAGCTGCCAGCGACTATTCCACAGCGGATCCAGGATGTGTATTAATTACCGGTGATGCATACCGAGCAATCGCTGCCATGAGGAGAGGTGAGCACCTCACCGGAGGCAACGGAGAGCTCTGGACAGCAGGCAGGGGGCACCGCCATACGCAGGATGTACACAGCCAGACTAATGAGCAACTGCAGGCAGAGGAGGGAGCACTTCTACCTGCACAGATCCATAGTCATCCACAAGGGGGAGCATCATAGTAGTTATATTCTTGTACATTGCGGTCAGTATTGTAGTAGTTATATTCTTGTACATAGGAGGCAGTATTATAGTAGATATATTCTTGTACATAGGGGACAGTATTATAGTAGTTATATTCTTGTACATAGGGGGCAGTATTATAGTAGTTATATTCTTGTACATAGGGGGTAGTATTATAGTAGTTATATTCTTGTACATAGGGGGCAGCATCATAGTAGTTATATTCTTGTACATAGGAGCAGTATTATAGTAGTTATATTAGTAGTTATATTCTTGTACATAGGAGGCAGTATTATAGTAGTTATATTCTTGTACATAGGGGCCAGTATTATAGTAGTTATATTCTTGTACATAGGAGGCAGTATTATAGTAGTTATATTCTTGTACATAGTGGGTAGTATTATAGTAGTTATATTCTTGTACATAGGGGGCAGTATTATAATAGTTATATTCTTGTACATAGGGGGCAGTATTATAATAGTTATATTCTTGTACATAGGGGGCAGTATTATAGTAGTTATATTCTTGTACATAGGAGGCAGTATTATAGTAGTTATATTCTTGTACTTAGGGGGCAGTATTATAGTAGTTATATTCTTGTACATAGGAGGCACTATTATAGTAGTTATATTCTTGTACATAGGGGGCAGTATTATAGTAGTTATATTCTTGTACATAGAGGGCAGTATTATAGTAGTTATATTCTTGTACATAGGGGGCAGTATTACAGTAGTTATATTCTTGTACATAGGGGGCAGTATTATAGTAGTTATATTCTTGTACATAGGAGGCAGTATTATAGTAGTTATATTCTTGTACATAGGGGGCAGTATTATAGTAGTTATATTCTTGTACATAGGAGGCAGTATTATAGTAGTTATATTCTTGTACATAGGGGGAAGTATTATAGTAGTTATATTCTTATACATAGGGGGCAGTATTATAGTAGTTATATTCTTGTACATAAGGAGCAGTATTATAGTAGTTATATTCTTATACATAGGGGCAATATTATAGTAGTTATATTCTTGTACATAGGGGGCAGTATTATAGTAGTTATATTCTTGTACATAGGGGACAGTATTATAGTAGTAATATTCTTGTACATAGGGGGCAGTATTATAGTAGTAATATTCTTGTACATAGGAGGCAGTATTATAGTAGTTATATTCTTGTACATAGGAGGCAGTATTATAGTAGTTATATTCTTATACAAAGCGGCAGTATTATAGTAGTTATATTCTTGTACATAGGGGGCAGTATTATAGTAGTTATATTCTTGTACATAGGGGGCAGTATTATAGTAGTTATATTCTTGTACATAGGGGTAGTATTATAGTAGTTATATTTTTGTACATAGGAGGCAGTAATATAGTGGTTATATTCTTGTACATATGGGGCAGTATTATAGTAGTTATATTCTTGTACATAGGGGGCAGAATTATAGTAGTTATATTCTTGTACATAGGGGGCAGTATTATAGTAGTTATATTCTTGTACATAAGGAGCAGTATTATAGTAGTTATATTCTAATACATAGGGGCAATATTATAGTAGTTATATTCTTGTACATAGGGGGCTGTATTATAGTAGTAATCTTCTTGTACATAGGAGGCAGTATTATACTAGTTATATTCTTGTACATAGTGGGCAGTATTATAGTAGTTATATGCTTGTACATAGGGGGAAGTATTATAGTAGTTATATGCTTGTACATAAGAGGCAGAATTATAGTAGTTATATTCTTGTACATAGGAGGCAGTATTATAGTAGGTATATTCTTGTACATAGGGGGCAGAATTATAGTAGTTATATTTGTGTACATAGGAGGCAGTATTATAGTAGTTATATTCTTGTACATAGGGGCAGCATTATAGTAGTTATATTTGTGCACATAGGAGGCAGTATTATAGTAGATATATTCTTGTACATAGGGGGCAGTATTATAGTAGCTATATTCTTGTACATAGGGGCAGTATTATAGTAGTTATATTCTTGTACATAGGGGGCAGTATTATAGTAGTTATATTCTTGTACATAGGGGCAGTATTATAGTAGTTATATTCTTGTACATAGGGGCAGTATTATAGTAGATATATTCTTGTACATAGCAGCAGTATTATAGTAGTTTTATTGTTGTACATAGGGGGCTATATTATAGTAGTTATATTTTTGTACATAGTGGGCAGTATTATAGTAGTTATATTCTTGTACATAGGAGGCAGTATTATAGTAGTCATATTCTGGTACATAGGAGGCAGTATTATAGTAGTTATATTCTTGTACATAGGGGGCAGTATTATAGTAGTTATATTCTTGTACATAGGGGCAGTATTATAGTAGATATATTCTTGTACATAGTAGCAGTATTATAGTAGTTTTATTGTTGTACATAGGGGGCAGTATTATATTAGTTATATTTTTGGACATAGTGGGCAGTTTTATAGTAGTTATTTTCTTGTACATAGGAGGCAGTATTATAGTAGTCATATTCTGGTACATAGGAGGCAGTATTATAGTAGTTATATTCTTGTACATAGGGGGCAGTATTATAGTAGTTATATTCTTGTACATAGGGGCAGTATTATAGTAGATATATTCTTGTACATAGCAGCAGTATTATAGTAGTTTTATTGTTGTACATAGGGGGCTATATTATAGTAGTTATATTTTTGTACATAGTGGGCAGTATTATAGTAGTTATATTCTTGTACATAGGAGGCAGTATTATAGTAGTCATATTCTGGTACATAGGAGGCAGTATTATAGTAGTTATATTCTTGTACATAGGGGGCAGTATTATAGTAGTTATATTCTTGTACATAGGGGCAGTATTATAGTAGATATATTCTTGTACATAGTAGCAGTATTATAGTAGTTTTATTGTTGTACATAGGGGGCAGTATTATATTAGTTATATTTTTGGACATAGTGGGCAGTTTTATAGTAGTTATTTTCTTGTACATAGGAGGCAGTATTATGGTAGTCATATTCTGGTACATAGGAGGCAGTATTATAGTAGTTATATTCTTGTACATAGGGGGCAGTATTATAGTAGTTATATTCTTGTATATAGGGGGCATTTTTATAGTAGTTATATTCTTGTACATAGGAGGCAGTATTATAGTAGTTTTTTTCTTGTACATAATGAGCAGTATTACAGTAGTTATATTCTTGTACTTGGGGGGCAGTATTACAGTAGTTATATTCTTATACATAGATGGCAGTATTATAGTAGTTGTATTCTTGTGCATAGGGAGTAGTATTATAGTAGTTATATTCTTGTACTTAGGGGGCAGTATTATAGTAGTTATATTCTTGTACTTAGGGGGCAGTATTATAGTAGTTATATTCTTGTACTTAGGGGGCAGTATTATAGTAGTTATATTCTTGTACATAGGGGCAGTATTATAGTAGTTATATTCTTGTACATAGGGGCAGTATTATAGTAGATATATTCTTGTACATAGGGGGCAGTATTATAGTAGTTATATTCTTGTACATAGGGGGTAGTATTATAGTAGTTATATTCTTGTACATAGGGGGCAGCATCATAGTAGTTATATTCTTGTACATAGGAGCAGTATTATAGTAGTTATATTAGTAGTTATATTCTTGTACATAGGAGGCAGTATTATAGTAGTTATATTCTTGTACATAGGGGCCAGTATTATAGTAGTTATATTCTTGTACATATGGGGCAGTATTATAGTAGTTATATTCTTGTACATAGTGGGTAGTATTATAGTAGTTATATTCTTGTACATAGGGGGCAGTATTATAATAGTTATATTCTTGTACATAGGGGGCAGTATTATAATAGTTATATTCTTGTACATAGGGGGCAGTATTATAGTAGTTATATTCTTGTACATAGGAGGCAGTATTATAGTAGTTATATTCTTGTACTTAGGGGGCAGTATTATAGTAGTTATATTCTTGTACATAGGAGGCAGTATTATAGTAGTTATATTCTTGTACATAGGGGGCAGTATTATAGTAGTTATATTCTTGTACATAGAGGGCAGTATTATAGTAGTTATATTCTTGTACATAGGGGGCAGTATTACAGTAGTTATATTCTTGTACATAGGGGGCAGTATTATAGTAGTTATATTCTTGTACATAGGAGGCAGTATTATAGTAGTTATATTCTTGTACATAGGGGGCAGTATTATAGTAGTTATATTCTTGTACATAGGAGGCAGTATTATAGTAGTTATATTCTTGTACATAGGGGGCAGTATTATAGTAGTTATATTCTTATACATAGGGGGCAGTATTATAGTAGTTATATTCTTGTACATAAGGAGCAGTATTATAGTAGTTATATTCTTATACATAGGGGCAATATTATAGTAGTTATATTCTTGTACATAGGGGGCAGTATTATAGTAGTTATATTCTTGTACATAGGGGACAGTATTATAGTAGTAATATTCTTGTACATAGGGGGCAGTATTATAGTAGTAATATTCTTGTACATAGGAGGCAGTATTATAGTAGTTATATTCTTGTACATAGGAGGCAGTATTATAGTAGTTATATTCTTATACATAGCGGCAGTATTATAGTAGTTATATTCTTGTACATAGGGGGCAGTATTATAGTAGTTATATTCTTGTACATAGGGGGCAGTATTATAGTAGTTATATTCTTGTACATAGGGGTAGTATTATAGTAGTTATATTTTTGTACATAGGAGGCAGTAATATAGTGGTTATATTCTTGTACATATGGGGCAGTATTATAGTAGTTATATTCTTGTACATAGGGGGCAGAATTATAGTAGTTATATTCTTGTACATAGGGGGCAGTATTATAGTAGTTATATTCTTGTACATAAGGAGCAGTATTATAGTAGTTATATTCTAATACATAGGGGCAATATTATAGTAGTTATATTCTTGTACATAGGGGGCTGTATTATAGTAGTAATCTTCTTGTACATAGGAGGCAGTATTATACTAGTTATATTCTTGTACATAGTGGGCAGTATTATAGTAGTTATATGCTTGTACATAGGGGGAAGTATTATAGTAGTTATATGCTTGTACATAAGAGGCAGAATTATAGTAGTTATATTCTTGTACATAGGAGGCAGTATTATAGTAGGTATATTCTTGTACATAGGGGGCAGAATTATAGTAGTTATATTTGTGTACATAGGAGGCAGTATTATAGTAGTTATATTCTTGTACATAGGGGCAGCATTATAGTAGTTATATTTGTGCACATAGGAGGCAGTATTATAGTAGTTATATTCTTGTACATAGGGGGCAGTATTATAGTAGCTATATTCTTGTACATAGGGGCAGTATTATAGTAGTTATATTCTTGTACATAGGGGGCAGTATTATAGTAGTTATATTCTTGTACATAGGGGCAGTATTATAGTAGTTATATTCTTGTACATAGGGGCAGTATTATAGTAGATATATTCTTGTACATAGCAGCAGTATTATAGTAGTTTTATTGTTGTACATAGGGGGCTATATTATAGTAGTTATATTTTTGTACATAGTGGGCAGTATTATAGTAGTTATATTCTTGTACATAGGAGGCAGTATTATAGTAGTCATATTCTGGTACATAGGAGGCAGTATTATAGTAGTTATATTCTTGTACATAGGGGGCAGTATTATAGTAGTTATATTCTTGTACATAGGGGCAGTATTATAGTAGATATATTCTTGTACATAGTAGCAGTATTATAGTAGTTTTATTGTTGTACATAGGGGGCAGTATTATATTAGTTATATTTTTGGACATAGTGGGCAGTTTTATAGTAGTTATTTTCTTGTACATAGGAGGCAGTATTATAGTAGTCATATTCTGGTACATAGGAGGCAGTATTATAGTAGTTATATTCTTGTACATAGGGGGCAGTATTATAGTAGTTATATTCTTGTACATAGGGGCAGTATTATAGTAGATATATTCTTGTACATAGCAGCAGTATTATAGTAGTTTTATTGTTGTACATAGGGGGCTATATTATAGTAGTTATATTTTTGTACATAGTGGGCAGTATTATAGTAGTTATATTCTTGTACATAGGAGGCAGTATTATAGTAGTCATATTCTGGTACATAGGAGGCAGTATTATAGTAGTTATATTCTTGTACATAGGGGGCAGTATTATAGTAGTTATATTCTTGTACATAGGGGCAGTATTATAGTAGATATATTCTTGTACATAGTAGCAGTATTATAGTAGTTTTATTGTTGTACATAGGGGGCAGTATTATATTAGTTATATTTTTGGACATAGTGGGCAGTTTTATAGTAGTTATTTTCTTGTACATAGGAGGCAGTATTATAGTAGTCATATTCTGGTACATAGGAGGCAGTATTATAGTAGTTATATTCTTGTACATAGGGGGCAGTATTATAGTAGTTATATTCTTGTATATTGGGGGCATTTTTATAGTAGTTATATTCTTGTACATAGGAGGCAGTATTATAGTAGTTTTTTTCTTGTACATAAGGAGCAGTATTATAGTAGTTATATTCTAATACATAGGGGCAATATTATAGTAGTTATATTCTTGTAGATAGGGGGCTGTATTATAGTAGTAATCTTCTTGTACATAGGAGGCAGTATTATACTAGTTATATTCTTGTACATAGTGGGCAGTATTATAGTAGTTATATGCTTGTACATAGGGGGAAGTATTATAGTAGTTATATGCTTGTACATAAGAGGCAGAATTATAGTAGTTATATTCTTGTACATAGGAGGCAGTATTATAGTAGGTATATTCTTGTACATAGGGGGCAGAATTATAGTAGTTATATTTGTGTACATAGGAGGCAGTATTATAGTAGTTATATTCTTGTACATAGGGGCAGCATTATAGTAGTTATATTTGTGCACATAGGAGGCAGTATTATAGTAGTTATATTCTTGTACATAGGGGGCAGTATTATAGTAGCTATATTCTTGTACATAGGGGCAGTATTATAGTAGTTATATTCTTGTACATAGGGGGCAGTATTATAGTAGTTATATTCTTGTACATAGGGGCAGTATTATAGTAGTTATATTCTTGTACATAGGGGCAGTATTATAGTAGATATATTCTTGTACATAGCAGCAGTATTATAGTAGTTTTATTGTTGTACATAGGGGGCTATATTATAGTAGTTATATTTTTGTACATAGTGGGCAGTATTATAGTAGTTATATTCTTGTACATAGGAGGCAGTATTATAGTAGTCATATTCTGGTACATAGGAGGCAGTATTATAGTAGTTATATTCTTGTACATAGGGGGCAGTATTATAGTAGTTATATTCTTGTACATAGGGGCAGTATTATAGTAGATATATTCTTGTACATAGTAGCAGTATTATAGTAGTTTTATTGTTGTACATAGGGGGCAGTATTATATTAGTTATATTTTTGGACATAGTGGGCAGTTTTATAGTAGTTATTTTCTTGTACATAGGAGGCAGTATTATAGTAGTCATATTCTGGTACATAGGAGGCAGTATTATAGTAGTTATATTCTTGTACATAGGGGGCAGTATTATAGTAGTTATATTCTTGTACATAGGGGCAGTATTATAGTAGATATATTCTTGTACATAGCAGCAGTATTATAGTAGTTTTATTGTTGTACATAGGGGGCTATATTATAGTAGTTATATTTTTGTACATAGTGGGCAGTATTATAGTAGTTATATTCTTGTACATAGGAGGCAGTATTATAGTAGTCATATTCTGGTACATAGGAGGCAGTATTATAGTAGTTATATTCTTGTACATAGGGGGCAGTATTATAGTAGTTATATTCTTGTACATAGGGGCAGTATTATAGTAGATATATTCTTGTACATAGTAGCAGTATTATAGTAGTTTTATTGTTGTACATAGGGGGCAGTATTATATTAGTTATATTTTTGGACATAGTGGGCAGTTTTATAGTAGTTATTTTCTTGTACATAGGAGGCAGTATTATAGTAGTCATATTCTGGTACATAGGAGGCAGTATTATAGTAGTTATATTCTTGTACATAGGGGGCAGTATTATAGTAGTTATATTCTTGTATATTGGGGGCATTTTTATAGTAGTTATATTCTTGTACATAGGAGGCAGTATTATAGTAGTTTTTTTCTTGTACATAGGGAGCAGTATTACAGTAGTTATATTCTTGTACTTGGGGGGCAGTATTACAGTAGTTATATTCTTATACATAGATGGCAGTATTATAGTAGTTGTATTCTTGTGCATAGGGAGTAGTATTATAGTAGTTATATTCTTGTACTTAGGGGGCAGTATTATAGTAGTTATATTCTTGTACTTAGGGGGCAGTATTATAGTAGTTATATTCTTGTACTTAGGGGGCAGTATTATAGTAGTTATATTCTTGTACATAGGGGCAGTATTATAGTAGTTATATTCTTGTACATAGGGGCAGTATTATAGTAGATATATTCTTGTACATAGCAGCAGTATTATAGTAGTTTTATTGTTGTACATAGGGGGCTGTATTATAGTAGTTATATTTTTGTACATAGTGGGCAGTTTTATAGTAGTTATATTCTAGTACATAAGAGGCAGTATTATAGTAGTTATATTCTTGTACATAGGGGGCAGTATTATAGTAGTTATATTCTTGTACATAGGAGGCAGTATTATAGTAGTCATATTCTGGTACATCGGAGGCAGTATTATAGTAGTTATATTCTTGTACATAGGGGGCAGTATTATAGTAGTTATATTCTTGTATATAGGTGGCATTTTTATAGTAGTAATATTCTTGTACATTGGAGGCAGTATTATAGTAGTTTTATTCTTGTACATAGGGAGCAGTATTACAGTAGTTATATTCTTGTACTTGGGGGGCAGTATTACAGTAGTTATATTCTTATACATAGATGGCAGTATTATAGTAGTTATATTCTTGTGCATAGGGAGTAGTATTATAGTAGTTATATTCTTGTGCATAGGGAGTAGTATTATAGTAGTTATATTCTTGTACTTAGGGGGCAGTATTATAGTAGTTATATTCTTGTACTTAGGGGGCAGTATTATAGTAGTTATATTCTTGTACTTAGGGAACAGTATTATAGTAGTTATATTCTTGTACTTAGGGGGCAGTATTATAGTAGTTATATTCTTGTACTTAGGGAGCAGTATTATAGTAGTTATATTCTTGTACTTAGGGGGCAGTATTATAGTAGTTATATTCTTGTACTTAGGGGGCAGTATTATAGTAGTTATATTCTTGTGCATAGGGGGCAGTATTATAGTAGTTATATTCTTGTACATAGGAGGCAGTATTATAGTAGTTGTATTCTTCTACATAGGGGGCAGTATTATAGTGGTTATGTTCTTGTACATACAGTAGGGGGCAGTATTATAGTAGTTATATTCTTGTACATAGGGGCAGTATTATAGCAGTTGTATTCTTGTACATAGGGGCAGTATTAGGGTAGGTATATTCTTGTACTTAGGGGGCCGTATAAAAGTAGTTATATTTTTGTAAATAAGGGACAGTATTATAGTAGTTATATTCTTGTACTTAGGAGGCAGTATTATAGTAGTTATATTCTTGTACTTAGGAGGCAGTATTATAGTAGCTATATTCTTGTACTTAGGAGGCAGTATTATAGTAGTCATATTCTGGTACATAGGAGGCAGTATTATAGTAGTTATATTCTTGTACATAGGGGGCAGTATTATAGTAGTTATATTTTTGTATATAGGGGGCATTTTTATAGTAGTTATATTCTTGTACATAGGAGGCAGTATTATAGTAGTTTTATTCTTGTACATAGAGAGCAGTATTATAGTAGTCATATTCTTTTACTTGGGGGGCAGTATTACAGTAGTTATATTCTTATACATAGATGGCAGTATTATAGTAGTTATATTCTTGTGCATAGGGAGCAGTATTATAGTAGTTATATTCTTGTACATAGGGGATAGTATTATAGTAGTTATTTTCATTTACATAGGGTGCAGTAATATAGTAGTTATATTCTTGTACATAAGAGGCAGTATTATAGTCGCTATATTCCATTACATAGGGGGACAGTATTATACTAGTTATATTCTTGTACATAGGGGCAGTATTATAGTAGTTATATTCGTGTACATAGGAGGCAGTATTATACTAGTTATATTCTTGCACATAGGGAACAGTATTATACTAGTTATATTCTTTTACATAGAGAGCAGTATTATAGTAGTTATATTCTTGTACATAGGGAACAGTATTATAGTAGATATATTCTTGTACATAGCAGCAGTATTATAGTAGTTTTATTGTTGTACATAGGAGGCAGTATTATAGTAGTTATATTTTTGTACATAGTGGGCAGTATTATAGTAGTTATATTCTTGTACATAGGAGGCAGTATTATAGTAGTTATAGTCTTGTACATAGGAGGCAGTATTATAGTAGTTATATTCTTGTACATAGCAGTAGTATTATAGTAGTTATATTCTTGTACATAGGAGGCAGTATTATAGTATTTATATCAGTGTACATAGGAGGCAGAATTATAGTAGTTATAGTCTTGTACATAGGGGGCAGTATTAAAGTATTTATATCCGTGTACATAGGAGGCAGAATTATAGTAGTTATATTGTTGTACATAGGGAGCAGTAATATAGTAGTTATATTCTTGTACTTAGGGGGCAGTATTATAGTAGTTATATTCTTGTACATAGGGGGCAGTATTATAGTAGATATATTCTTGTACATAGTGGGTAATATTATAGTAGTTATATCCTTGTACATAGGGGGCAATATTATAGTAGTTGTATTCTTCTACATAGGGGGCAGTATATAGTAGTTATATTCCTGTACATAGGAGGCAGTATTATAGTGGTTATATTCTTGTACATAGGGGGCAGTATTATAGCAGTTATATTCTTGTACATAGGGGCAGTATTATAGTAGGCATATTCTTGTACTTAGGGGGCAGTATAAAAGTAGTTATATTTTTGTAAATAGGGGGCAGTAATATAGTAGTTATATTCTTGTACATATGAGGCAGTATTATAGTAGTTATATTCTTGTACTTAGGAGGCAGTATTATAGTAGTTATATTCTTGTACTTAGGAGGCAGTATTATAGTAGTCATATTCTGTTACATAGGAGGCAGTATTATAGTAGTTATATTCTTGTACATAGGGGGCAGTATTATAGTAGTTATATTCTTGTATATAGGGGGCATTTTTATAGTAGTTATATTCTTGTACATAGGAGGCAGTATTATAGTAGTTTTATTCTTGTACATAGGGAGCAGTATTATAGTAGTTATATTCTTGTACATAGGAGGCAGTATTACAGTAGTTATATTCTTATACATAGATGGCAGTATTATAGTAGTTATATTCTTGTGCATGGGGAGTAGTATTATAGTAGTTATATTCTTGTACATAGGGCATAGTATTATAGTAGTTATTTTCATTTACATAGGGGGCAGTAGTATAGTAGTTATATTCTTGTACATAGGGAGCAGTATTATAGTAGTTATATTCTTGTACATAGGGGGCAGTATTAAAGTAGTTATTTTCTTGAACATAGGAGGCAGTGTTATAGTAGATATATTCTTGTACATAGGGGTAATATTATAGTAGTTATATCCTTGTACATAGGGGGCAGTATTATAGTAGTTATATTCTTGTACATATGGGGCAATATTATAGTAGTTATAAGCTTGTACATAGGGGGCTGTATTATAGTAGTTATATTCTTGTACATAGGCGGCAGTATTATAGTAGTTATATTCTTGTACATATGGGGCAATATTATAGTAGTTATATTCTTGTACATAGGGGGTACTATTATAGTAGTTATATTCTTGTACATAGGGGGTACTATTATAGTAGTTATATTCTTGTACATAGGGGGTACTATTATAGTAGTTATATTCTTGTACATAGGGGGTACTATTATAGTAGTTATATTCTTGTACATGTTGGGCAGTATTATAGTAGTTATATTCTTGTACATAGGGGCAGTATTATAGTAGTTATATTCTTGTACATAGGGGGAAGTATTATGGTGGTTATATTCTTGTACATAGGAGGCAGTATTATAGTAGTTATATTCTTGTACATAGGGGGCAATATTATAGTAGTTATATTCTTGTACATAGGAGGCAGTATTATAGTAGTTATATTCTTGTACATAGGAGGCAGTGTTATAGTAGATATATTCTTGTACATAGGGGCTAATATTATAGTAGTTATATCCTTGTACATAGGGGGTACTATTATAGTAGTTATATTCTTGTACATAGTGGGCAGTATTATAGTAGTTATATTTTTGTACATAGGAGGCAGTATTATAGTAGTTATATTCTTGTACATATGGGGCAATATTATAGTAGTTATATTCTTGTACATAGGGGGCAGTATTATAGTAGTTATATTCTTGTACATAGGGGGCTTTTTTATAGTAGTTATATTCTTGTACATAGGGGCAGTAATATAGTAGTTATATTCTTGTACATAGTGGCAGTAGTATAGTAGTTATATTCTTGTACATAGGAGGCAGTATTATAGTAGTTATATTCTTGTACATATGGGGCAATATTATAGTAGTTATATTCTTGTACATAGGGGGTAGTATTATAGTAGTTATATTCTTGTACATAGGGGGTACTATTATAGTAGTTATATTCTTGTACATGGGGGGCAGTATTATAGTAGTTATATTCTTGTACATAGGGGCAGTATTATAGTAGTTATATTCTTGTACATAGGGGGCAGTATTATAGTAGTTATATTCTTGTACATAGGGGGCTGTATTATAGTAGTTATATTCTTGTACATAGGGGCAGTAATATAGTCGTTATATTCTTGTACATAGTGGTAGTATTATTGTAGTTATATTCTTGTACATAGGGGCAGCATTATAGTAGTTATATTCTTGTACATAGGGGGTACTATTATAGTAGTTATTTTCTGGTACATAGGGGGTACTATTACAGTAGTTATATTCTTGTACATAGGGGGTACTATTATAGTAGTTATATTCTTGTACATAGGGGGTACTATTATAGTAGTTATTTTCTTGTACATAGGGGGTACTATTACAGTAGTTATATTCTTGTACATAGGGGGTACTATTACAGTAGTTATATTCTTGTACATAGGGGGTACTGTTATAGTAGTTATATTCTTGTACATGTTGGGCAGTATTATAGTAGTTGTATTCTTGTACATAGGGGCAGTATTATAGTAGTTATATTCTTGTACATAGGGGGAAGTATTATAGTGGTTATATTCTTGTACATAGGAGGCAGTATTATAGTAGTTATATTCTTGTACATAGGGGACAATATTATAGTAGTTATATTCTTGTACATAGGGAGTAGTATTATAGTAGTTATATTCTTGTACTTGGGGGGCAGTATTACAGTAGTTATATTCTTATACATAGATGGCAGTTTTATAGTAGTTATATTCTTGTGCATAGGGAGTAGTATTATAGTAGTTATATTCTTGTACATAGGGCATAGTATTATAGTAGTTATTTTCATTTACATAGGGGGCAGTAGTATAGTAGTTATATTCTTGTACATAGGGAGCAGTATTATAGTAGTTATATTCTTGTACATAGGAGGCAGTATTATAGTATTTATATCAGTGTACATAGGATGCAGAATTATAGTAGTTATAGTCTTGTACATAGCGGGCCGTATTAAAGTATTTATATCCGTGTACATAGGAGGCAGAATTATAGTAGTTATATTGTTGTACATAGGGAGCAGTAATATAGTAGTTATATTCTTGTACTTAGGGGGCAGTATTATAGTAGTTATATTCTTGTACTTAGAGGGCAGTATTATAGTAGTTATATTCTTGTACATAGGGGGCATTATTATAGTAGTTATATTCTTGTACATAAGAGGCAGTATTATAGAAGTTTTATTCTTGTATATAGGGGGCAATATTATAGTAGTTGTATTCTTCTACATAGGGCGCAGTATATAGTAGTTATATTCCTGTACATAGGAGGCAGTATTATAGTGGTTATATTCTTGTACATAGGGGGCAGTATTATAGTAGTTATATGCTTGTACATAGGGGCAGTATTATAGTAGGCATATTCTTGTACTTAGGGGGCAGTATAAAAGTAGTTATATTTTTGTAAATAGGGGGCAGTATTATAGTAGTTATATTCATGTACATATGAGGCAGTATTATAGTAGTTATATTCTTGTACTTAGGAGGCAGTATTATAGTAGTTATATTCTTGTACTTAGGAGGCAGTATTATAGTAGTCATATTCTGTTACATAGTAGGCAGTATTATAGTAGTTATATTCTTGTACATAGGGGGCAGTATTATAGTAGTTATATTCTTGTATGTAGGGGGCATTTTTATAGTAGTTATATTCTTGTACATAGGAGGCAGTATTATAGTAGTTTTATTCTTGTACATAGGGGGCAGTATTATAGTAGTTATATTCTTGTACTTGGGGGGCAGTATTAGAGTAGTTATATTCTTATACATAGATGGCAGTATTATAGTAGTTATATTCTTGTGCATAGGGAGTAGTATTATAGTAGCTATATTCTTGTACATAGGGCATAGTATTATAGTAGTTATTTTCATTTACATAGGGGGCAGTAGTATAGTAGTTATATTCTTGTACATAGGGAGCAGTATTATAGTAGTTATATTCTTGTACATAGGGGGCAGTATTAAAGTAGTTATTTTCTTGTACATAGGAGGCAGTGTTATAGTAGATATATTCTTGTACATAGGGGGTAATATTATAGTAGTTATATCCTTGTACATAGGGGGCAGTATTATAGTAGTTATATTCTTGTACATATGGGGCAATATTATAGTAGTTATATTCTTGTACATAGGGGGCAGTATTATAGTAGTTATATTCTTGTACATAGGAGGCAGTATTATAGTAGTTATATTCTTGTACATATGGGGCAATATTATAGTAGTTATATTCTTGTACATAGGGGGTACTATTATAGTAGTTATATTCTTGTACATAGGGGGTACTGTTATAGTAGTTATATTCTTGTACATGTTGGGCAGTATTATAGTAGTTGTATTCTTGTAGATAGGGGCAGTATTATAGTAGTTATATTCTTGTACATAGGGGGAAGTATTATAGTGGTTATATTCTTGTACATAGGAGGCAGTATTATAGTAGTTATATTCTTGTACATAGGGGACAATATTATAGTAGTTATATTCTTGTACATAGGGAGTAGTATTATAGTAGTTATATTCTTGTACTTGGGGGGCAGTATTACAGTAGTTATATTCTTATACATAGATGGCAGTTTTATAGTAGTTATATTCTTGTGCATAGGGAGTAGTATTATAGTAGTTATATTCTTGTACATAGGGCATAGTATTATAGTAGTTATTTTCATTTACATAGGGGGCAGTAGTATAGTAGTTATATTCTTGTACATAGGGAGCAGTATTATAGTAGTTATATTCTTGTACATAGGAGGCAGTATTATAGTATTTATATCAGTGTACATAGGATGCAGAATTATAGTAGTTATAGTCTTGTACATAGGGGGCCGTATTAAAGTATTTATATCCGTGTACATAGGAGGCAGAATTATAGTAGTTATATTGTTGTACATAGGGAGCAGTAATATAGTAGTTATATTCTTGTACTTAGGGGGCAGTATTATAGTAGTTATATTCTTGTACTTAGAGGGCAGTATTATAGTAGTTATATTCTTGTACATAGGGGGCATTATTATAGTAGTTATATTCTTGTACATAAGAGGCAGTATTATAGAAGTTTTATTCTTGTATATAGGGGGCAATATTATAGTAGTTGTATTCTTCTACATAGGGTGCAGTATATAGTAGTTATATTCCTGTACATAGGAGGCAGTATTATAGTGGTTATATTCTTGTACATAGGGGGCAGTATTATAGTAGTTATATGCTTGTACATAGGGGCAGTATTATAGTAGGCATATTCTTGTACTTTGGGGGCAGTATAAAAGTAGTTATATTTTTGTAAATAGGGGGCAGTATTATAGTAGTTATATTCTTGTACATATGAGGCAGTATTATAGTAGTTATATTCTTGTACTTAGGAGGCAGTATTATAGTAGTTATATTCTTGTACTTAGGAGGCAGTATTATAGTAGTCATATTCTGTTACATAGTAGGCAGTATTATAGTAGTTATATTCTTGTACATAGGGGGCAGTATTATAGTAGTTATATTCTTGTATGTAGGGGGCATTTTTATAGTAGTTATATTCTTGTACATAGGAGGCAGTATTATAGTAGTTTTATTCTTGTACATAGGGGGCAGTATTATAGTAGTTATATTCTTGTACTTGGGGGGCAGTATTAGAGTAGTTATATTCTTATACATAGATGGCAGTATTATAGTAGTTATATTCTTGTGCATAGGGAGTAGTATTATAGTAGTTATATTCTTGTACATAGGGCATAGTATTATAGTAGTTATTTTCATTTACATAGGGGGCAGTAGTATAGTAGTTATATTCTTGTACATAGGGAGCAGTATTATAGTAGTTATATTCTTGTACATAGGGGGCAGTATTAAAGTAGTTATTTTCTTGTACTTAGGAGGCAGTGTTATAGTAGATATATTCTTGTACATAGGGGGTAATATTATAGTAGTTATATCCTTGTACATAGGGGGCAGTATTATAGTAGTTATATTCTTGTACATATGGGGCAATATTATAGTAGTTATATTCTTGTACATAGGGGGCAGTATTATAGTAGTTATATTCTTGTACATAGGATGCAGTATTATAGTAGTTATATTCTTGTACATATGGGGCAATATTATAGTAGTTATATTCTTGTACATAGGGGGCAGTATTATAGTAGTTATATTCTTGTACATAGGAGGCAGTGTTATAGTAGATATATTCTTGTACATAGGGGCTAATATTATAGTAGTTATATCCTTGTACATAGGGGGTACTATTATAGTAGTTATATTCTTGTACATAGTGGGCAGTATTATAGTAGTTATATTTTTGTACATAGGAGGCAGTATTATAGTAGTTATATTCTTGTACATATGGGGCAATATTATAGTAGTTATATTCTTGTACATAGGGGGCAGTATTATAGTAGTTATATTCTTGTACATAGGGGGCTGTATTATAGTAGTTATATTCTTGTACATAGGGGCAGTAATATAGTAGTTATATTCTTGTACATAGTGGCAGTAGTATAGTAGTTATATTCTTGTACATAGGAGGCAGTATTATAGTAGTTATATTCTTCTACATAGGGGGCAGTATTATAGTAGTTATATTCTTGTACATAGGGGGCAGTATTATAGTAGTTATATTCTTGTACATAGGGGGTACTATTATAGTAGTTATATTCTTGTACATGGGGGGCAGTATTATAGTAGTTATATTCTTGTACATAGGGGCAGTATTATAGTAGTTATATTCTTGTACATAGGGGGCAGTATTATAGTAGTTATATTCTTGTACATAGGGGGCTGTATTATAGTAGTTATATTCTTGTACATAGGGGCAGTAATATAGTCGTTATATTCTTGTACATAGTGGTAGTATTATTGTAGTTATATTCTTGTACATAGGGGCAGCATTATAGTAGTTATATTCTTGTACATAGGGGGTACTATTATAGTAGTTATTTTCTTGTACATAGGGGGTACTATTACAGTAGTTATATTCTTGTACATAGGGGGTACTATTATAGTAGTTATATTCTTGTACATAGGGGGTACTGTTATAGTAGTTATATTCTTGTACATGTTGGGCAGTATTATAGTAGTTGTATTCTTGTACATAGGGGCAGTATTATAGTAGTTATATTCTTGTACATAGGGGGAAGTATTATAGTGGTTATATTCTTGTACATAGGAGGCAGAATTATAGTAGTTATATTGTTGTACATAGGGAGCAGTAATATAGTAGTTATATTCTTGTACTTAGGGGGCAGTATTATAGTAGTTATATTCTTGTACTTAGAGGGCAGTATTATAGTAGTTATATTCTTGTACATAGGGGGCATTATTATAGTAGTTATATTCTTGTACATAAGAGGCAGTATTATAGAAGTTTTATTCTTGTATATAGGGGGGCAATATTATAGTAGTTGTATTCTTCTACATAGGGCGCAGTATATAGTAGTTATATTCCTGTAGATAGGAGGCAGTATTATAGTGGTTATATTCTTGTACATAGGGGCCAGTATTATAGTAGTTATATGCTTGTACATAGGGGCAGTATTATAGTAGGCATATTCTTGTACTTAGGGGGCAGTATAAAAGTAGTTATATTTTTGTAAATAGGGGGCAGTATTATAGTAGTTATATTCTTGTACATATGAGGCAGTATTATAGTAGTTATATTCTTGTACTTAGGAGGCAGTATTATAGTAGTTATATTCTTGTACTTAGGAGGCAGTATTATAGTAGTCATATTCTGTTACATAGTAGGCAGTATTATAGTAGTTATATTCTTGTACATAGGGGGCAGTATTATAGTAGTTATATTCTTGTATATAGGGGGCATTTTTATAGTAGTTATATTCTTGTACATAGGAGGCAGTATTATAGTAGTTTTATTCTTGTACATAGGGGGCAGTATTATAGTAGTTATATTCTTGTACTTGGGGGGCAGTATTAGAGTAGTTATATTCTTATACATAGATGGCAGTATTATAGTAGTTATATTCTTGTGCATAGGGAGTAGTATTATAGTAGTTATATTCTTGTACATAGGGCATAGTATTATAGTAGTTATTTTCATTTACATAGGGGGCAGTAGTATAGTAGTTATATTCTTGTACATAGGGAGCAGTATTATAGTAGTTATATTCTTGTACATAGGGGGCAGTATTAAAGTAGTTATTTTCTTGTACATAGGAGGCATTGTTATAGTAGATATATTCTTGTACATAGGGGGTAATATTATAGTAGTTATATCCTTGTACATAGGGGGCAGTATTATAGTAGTTATATTCTTGTACATATGGGGCAATATTATAGTAGTTATATTCTTGTACATAGGGGGCAGTATTATAGTAGTTATATTCTTGTACATAGGAGGCAGTATTATAGTAGTTATATTCTTGTACATATGGGGCAATATTATAGTAGTTATATTCTTGTACATAGGGGGCAGTTTTATAGTAGTTATATTCTTGTACATAGGGGGCTGTATTATAGTAGTTATATTCTTGTACATAGGGGCAGTAATATAGTAGTTATATTCTTGTACATAGTGGCAGTAGTATAGTAGTTATATCCTTGTACATAGGAGGCAGTATTATAGTAGTTATATTCTTGTACATATGGGGCAATATTATAGTAGTTATATTCTTGTACATAGGGGGCAGTATTATAGTAGTTATATTCTTGTACATAGGGGGTACTATTATAGTAGTTATATTCTTGTACATGGGGGGCAGTATTATAGTAGTTATATTCTTGTACATAGGGGCAGTATTATAGTAGTTATATTCTTGTACATAGGGGGCAGTATTATAGTAGTTATATTCTTGTACATAGGGGGCTGTATTATAGTAGTTATATTCTTGTACATAGGGGCAGTAATATAGTCGTTATATTCTTGTACATAGTGGTAGTATTATTGTAGTTATATTCTTGTACATAGGGGCAGCATTATAGTAGTTATATTCTTGTACATAGGGGGTACTATTATAGTAGTTATTTTCTTGTACATAGGGGGTACTATTACAGTAGTTATATTCTTGTACATAGGGGGTACTATTATAGTAGTTATATTCTTGTACATAGGGGGTACTGTTATAGTAGTTATATTCTTGTACATGTTGGGCAGTATTATAGTAGTTGTATTCTTGTACATAGGGGCAGTATTATAGTAGTTATATTCTTGTACATAGGGGGAAGTATTATAGTGGTTATATTCTTGTACATAGGAGGCAGTATTATAGTAGTTATATTCTTGTACATAGGGGACAATATTATAGTAGTTATATTCTTGTACATAGGGAGTAGTATTATAGTAGTTATATTCTTGTACTTGGGGGGCAGTATTACAGTAGTTATATTCTTATACATAGATGGCAGTTTTATAGTAGTTATATTCTTGTGCATAGGGAGTAGTATTATAGTAGTTATATTCTTGTACATAGGGCATAGTATTATAGTAGTTGTTTTCATTTACATAGGGGGCAGTAGTATAGTAGTTATATTCTTGTACATAGGGAGCAGTATTATAGTAGTTATATTCTTGTACATAGGAGGCAGTATTATAGTATTTATATCAGTGTACATAGGATGCAGAATTATAGTAGTTATAGTCTTGTACATAGGGGGCCGTATTAAAGTATTTATATCCGTGTACATAGGAGGCAGAATTATAGTAGTTATATTGTTGTACATAGGGAGCAGTAATATAGTAGTTATATTCTTGTACTTAGGGGGCAGTATTATAGTAGTTAAATTCTTGTACTTAGAGGGCAGTATTATAGTAGTTATATTCTTGTACATAGGGGGCATTATTATAGTAGTTATATTCTTGTACATAAGAGGCAGTATTATAGAAGTTTTATTCTTGTATATAGGGGGCAATATTATAGTAGTTGTATTCTTCTACATAGGGCGCAGTATATAGTAGTTATATTCCTGTACATAGGAGGCAGTATTATAGTGGTTATATTCTTGTACATAGGGGGCAGTATTATAGTAGTTATATGCTTGTACATAGGGGCAGTATTATAGTAGGCATATTCTTGTACTTAGGGGGCAGTATAAAAGTAGTTATATTTTTGTAAATAGGGGGCAGTATTATAGTAGTTATATTCTTGTACATATGAGGCAGTATTATAGTAGTTATATTCTTGTACTTAGGAGGCAGTATTATAGTAGTTATATTCTTGTACTTAGGAGGCAGTATTATAGTAGTCATATTCTGTTACATAGTAGGCAGTATTATAGTAGTTATATTCTTGTACATAGGGGGCAGTATTATAGTAGTTATATTCTTGTATATAGGGGGCATTTTTATAGTAGTTATATTCTTGTACATAGGAGGCAGTATTATAGTAGTTTTATTCTTGTACATAGGGAGCAGTATTATAGTAGTTATATTCTTGTACTTGGGGGGCAGTATTAGAGTAGTTATATTCTTATACATAGATGGCAGTATTATAGTAGTTATATTCTTGTGCATAGGGAGTAGTATTATAGTAGTTATATTCTTGTACATAGGGCATAGTATTATAGTAGTTATTTTCATTTACATAGGGGGCAGTAGTATAGTAGTTATATTCTTGTACATAGGGAGCAGTATTATAGTAGTTATATTCTTGTACATAGGGGGCAGTATTAAAGTAGTTATTTTCTTGTACATAGGAGGCAGTGTTATAGTAGATATATTCTTGTACATAGGGGGTAATATTATAGTAGTTATATCCTTGTACATAGGGGGCAGTATTATAGTAGTTATATTCTTGTACATAGGGGCTAATATTATAGTAGTTATATCCTTGTACATAGGGGGTACTATTATAGTAGTTATATTCTTGTACATAGTGGGCAGTATTATAGTAGTTATTTTTTTGTACATAGGAGGCAGTATTATAGTAGTTATATTCTTGTACATATGGGGCAATATTATAGTAGTTATATTCTTGTACATAGGGGGCAGTATTATAGTAGTTATATTCTTGTACATAGGGGGCTGTATTATAGTAGTTATATTCTTGTACATAGGGGCAGTAGTATAGTAGTTATATTCTTGTACATAGGAGGCAGTATTATAGTAGTTATATTCTTGTACATATGGGGCAATATTATAGTAGTTATATTCTTGTACATAGGGGGCAGTATTATAGTAGTTATATTCTTGTACATAGGGGGTACTATTATAGTAGTTATATTCTTGTACATGGGGGGCAGTATTATAGTAGTTATATTCTTGTACATAGGGGCAGTATTATAGTAGTTATATTCTTGTACATAGGGGGCAGTATTATAGTAGTTATATTCTTGTACATAGGGGGCTGTATTATAGTAGTTATATTCTTGTACATAGGGGCAGTAATATAGTCGTTATATTCTTGTACATAGTGGTAGTATTATTGTAGTTATATTCTTGTACATAGGGGCAGCATTATAGTAGTTATATTCTTGTACATAGGGGGTACTATTATAGTAGTTATTTTCTTGTACATAGGGGGTACTATTACAGTAGTTATATTCTTGTACATAGGGGGTACTATTATAGTAGTTATATTCTTGTACATAGGGGGTACTGTTATAGTAGTTATATTCTTGTACATGTTGGGCAGTATTATAGTAGTTGTATTCTTGTACATAGGGGCAGTATTATAGTAGTTATTTTCTTGTACATAGGGGGAAGTATTATAGTGGTTATATTCTTGTACATAGGAGGCAGTATTATAGTAGTTATATTCTTGTACATAGGGGACAATATTATAGTAGTTATATTCTTGTACATAGGGAGTAGTATTATAGTAGTTATATTCTTGTACTTGGGGGGCAGTATTACAGTAGTTATATTCTTATACATAGATGGCAGTTTTATAGTAGTTATATTCTTGTGCATAGGGAGTAGTATTATAGTAGTTATATTCTTGTACATAGGGCATAGTATTATAGTAGTTATTTTCATTTACATAGGGGGCAGTAGTATAGTAGTTATATTCTTGTACATAGGGAGCAGTATTATAGTAGTTATATTCTTGTACATAGGAGGCAGTATTATAGTATTTATATCAGTGTACATAGGATGCAGAATTATAGTAGTTATAGTCTTGTACATAGGGGGCCGTATTAAAGTATTTATATCCGTGTACATAGGAGGCAGAATTATAGTAGTTATATTGTTGTACATAGGGAGCAGTAATATAGTAGTTATATTCTTGTACTTAGGGGGCAGTATTATAGTAGTTATATTCTTGTACTTAGAGGGCAGTATTATAGTAGTTATATTGTTGTACATAGGGGGCATTATTATAGTAGTTATATTCTTGTACATAAGAGGCAGTATTATAGAAGTTTTATTCTTGTATATAGGGGGCAATATTATAGTAGTTGTATTCTTCTACATGGGGCGCAGTATATAGTAGTTATATTCCTGTACATAGGAGGCAGTATTATAGTGGTTATATTCTTGTACATAGGGGGCAGTATTATAGTAGTTATATGCTTGTACATAGGGGCAGTATTATAGTAGGCATATTCTTGTACTTAGGGCTTAGTCACACGGGCGTTTATTGCCGCGATTTGCGCATGCGCATGCGTCCGGCGACTTTTTAAAACCATTGCTTTGCAATGGTATCGGACACATGAGCGCTTTTTATGCGCTCCTCCGATAAATTAGAGAACAGAAATCGCAGATCGCACTTATCTGCGATCTGCGATTCCTGTTCTCTTCTCTATATGCGCTCAACGGGGCCGGCGGCAGCAGCGCCGACCCCATTGAGAACATATAGAAGACAAATCATTCTTCTCTGCCACAGCTGGAACAGCTGTGGCAGAGAAGAACGATGTTTGCCCATTGAATTCAATGGAGCGGCAATACAGCCGCTCCATTGAAAGCAATGGGCTGCCGGCGTGCGCGGGGTTAATTGTCGGGAAGGGGTTAAATATATAACCCCTTACCTGCAATGCATCCTTAAATGTGAAAAAATAAAAAAAAAGGATGTTCTCACCTGCTCCCGGCAGCTGGAGATCCCGGCGGTCGGCCTGCAGTGGGTGTGAAGGAGGTGTGACTCAGGCTTGCCCCTGATTGGCTCAGCCTGAGCCAATCAGAGGCTGAGCTCAGTCACACCCATTCATGAATTCATGAATGGGTGTGACTGAGACTTGCTTCTGATTGGCTCAGCGCTGAGCCAATCAGGGGCAAGCCTGAGTCACACCTCCTTCACACCCACTGCAGGCCGACCGCCGGGATCTCCAGCTGCCGGGAGCAGGTGAGTACATCCTTTTTTTTAATTTTTTCACATTTAAGGATGCATTGCAGGTAAGGGGTTATATATTTAACCCCTTCCCGACAATTAACCCCGCGCACGCCCGCAGCGCTTGCATTCAATGGAGCCGCTGTATTGCCGGCTCCATTGAATGCAATGCGCTGGACAGCTCCGGCCCGTTTCTAATGAAACGCGGCTAGGAGCAGATTTTCGGGCGATTTTTGGGCCGATTTTTCGGCGCCGGTCACGCGATTTGCGCATGCGCATCCGTCATGCGATGCGCAAATCGCGTGAAAAAACGCCCGTGTGACTAAGGCCTTAGGGGGCAGTATAAAAGTAGTTATATTTTTGTAAATAGGGGGCAGTATTATAGTAGTTATATTCTTGTACATATGAGGCAGTATTATAGTAGTTATATTCTTGTACTTAGGAGGCAGTATTATAGTAGTTATATTCTTGTACTTAGGAGGCAGTATTATAGTAGTCATATTCTGTTACATAGTAGGCAGTATTATAGTAGTTATATTCTTGTACATAGGTGGCAGTATTATAGTAGTTATATTCTTGTATATAGGGGGCATTTTTATAGTAGTTATATTCTTGTACATAGGAGGCAGTATTATAGTAGTTTTATTCTTGTACATAGGGAGCAGTATTATAGTAGTTATATTCTTGTACTTGGGGGGCAGTATTAGAGTAGTTATATTCTTATACATAGATGGCAGTATTATAGTAGTTATATTCTTGTGCATATGGAGTAGTATTATAGTAGTTATATTCTTGTACATAGGGCATAGTATTATAGTAGTTATTTTCATTTACATAGGGGGCAGTAGTATAGTAGTTATATTCTTGTACATAGGGAGCAGTATTATAGTAGTTATATTCTTGTACATAGGGGGCAGTATTAAAGTAGTTATTTTCTTGTACATAGGAGGCAGTGTTATAGTAGATATATTCTTGTACATAGGGGGTAATATTATAGTAGTTATATCCTTGTACATAGGGGGCAGTATTATAGTAGTTATATTCTTGTACATATGGGGCAATATTATAGTAGTTATATTCTTGTACATAGGGGGCAGTATTATAGTAGTTATATTCTTGTACATAGAGGGCAGTATTATAGTAGTTATATTCTTGTACATAGGGGGCAGTATTATAGTAGTTATATTCTTGTACATAGGGGGCAGTATTATAGTAGTTATATTCTTGTACATAGGAGGCAGTATTATAGTAGTTATATTCTTGTACATAGGAGGTAGTATTATAGTAGTTATATTCTTGTACATAGGGGGCAGTATTATAGTAGTTATATTCTTGTACATAGGAGGCAGTATTATAGTAGTTATATTCTTGTACATATGGGGCAATATTATAGTAGTTATATTCTTGTACATAGGGGGCAGTATTATAGTAGTTATATTCTTGTACATAGGGGGCTGTATTATAGTAGTTATATTCTTGTACATAGGGGCAGTAATATAGTAGTTATATTCTTGTACATAGTGGCAGTATTATAGTAGTTATATTCTTGTACATAGGGGCAGCATTATAGTAGTTATATTCTTGTACATAGGAGGCAGTATTATAGTAGTTATATTCTTGTACATATGGGGCAATATTATAGTAGTTATATTCTTGTACATAGGAGGCAGTATTATAGTAGTTCTTGTATATACGGGGTCTGTATTATAGTAGTTATATTCTTGTACATAGGGGGCTTTATTATCGTAGTTATATTCTTGTACATAGGGGGCAGTATTATAGTAGTTATATTCTTGTACATAGGGGTCAGTATTATAATAGTTATATTCTTGTACATAGGAGGCAGTATTATAGTAGTTATATAGCTGTTTGCAATGGGTGGGGGCGGGGCTAAGCCTGTGGGCGCACGTAAAAATGCCTACGTCCATGAGAAAGAGGCCTTATATTGATGGGGATAGATGCTTAGTACTTATTCCTGCACAATAAAGCAAATGCAGGATGTCAGGTCACATATTCCACGTTGTTCTCCATGCAGCCTTGCAATCTATCAATGACGCCAGATTTCAATCCAGCGGGCTGCCTGCACCTCATAGGTTAACAACCCTGGCAATGGCACCCTGGATTCAGAGTTGCACTGCAAGTTACTGATAATTACAAGGTATTGGTTAATACCTTGGTTAAAATAAAGCTAACACCCCAGCATTAATGACCCTCTTGTACTTCTGTGTCACTACACTAACATCAGTTTATTTTGTACATGATGATGATGATGTCCTCCACGACGGCACCCTAGCTTCTGGCATGTAGTCCAGATTCTTGCCAGGGGGTCATCAACATGTGACAATATTATACTGGATGAGCAGTTGTACTACTGCAAACCCATTATCTCTCCCTCCAATCCATAACTCCAGTGGTGCAGAAAAGCAATACAGCTGGCAGGTATAAGGGGCTGCAGTGAATGGCGGCCTAGCTGCATGCGATGACTGCCAAAACATTTGCCATACCAATGATGTCTGCCATCCATACCACTGCAGTCTTCATGTACATTAGGTGGACCTTCCAACTAACTGCGCCCACATAACATGTGCACAGCCCCCTCCTCTAGGTTTAGCCCGTGGGTTGACACTGTACACCGGGGTGTGGCCGCTGCATACACAACAGCTACTTTGAGCCACTAGAGGAGAAATGATGATAGCTTGTAGTCCAGTCAACAACCATCACTCAGTTAAGGGTTGACCGATGGCTCTGTAAAGGTCCTCCTACTAAACACGTCCCATTTGGCGTAGAGTGCTAAGGCAGCAGAAATGCAGTCCTAAGCTCTTGCTCATGACCTGAAGGTTGCGCGTCCAATCCCTGTTTGGATCAGGTAGCCGGCTCCATAGTACTGCTTATACAGCTACGTTCAGCCCACATCCACCTCACTAGCTAGTACCTGCCTACCGTATGCACGATGGATATACAGAACGCTGCAGCTTTTCCACCTATTATCAACTGCAAACAGCGGCGGCCTCCACACCGCCACCTACTGCCACCTACTGGAAATGGCTAATTAGATGTAATAATAATTTGTAAAGGTCAAGCGTCATCCTCTTCCCCTCTCACTAGAGGGACCAACGTATAAAAAAATATAGCCCCCTCCCTTCCTGTTCTGCATGTCAGCCCCTCATCCTGAGCCAAACTCTCCGTCTCCCGATTTCCCCCCTCTGACTGCAAAGCATTAAAATCCTTATTTGGCAGAATAACTAGCACATATATCGAATCTGCTTATTCTGGGCTGTTAAGTAAGTTTAATTAAGTTACTAAGTTAATGTTGCACGCTATCTGCCGAGAATCTTATTGCAATAAACTGAGGAGAGGGAATAGGAATCCTAAATTGCCTCATTTTTTCACAGTAGGAATTGGGGACCGGTTTAGCCAGTTGCGTCGAAAGAATTCCAATTTTCCCCCCGTCGCCCTGGAGGAATCCAGGTTACAGTGTTGCAGGCGAGAAGGCTTAAACACTGGAACAATATAGCCGGAGCATTGACTGCGTTTTTTTTTGTATTACGCTCTCGGCCCTGTAATCTTGCAATTTGTATTTCTAAGAGACTCCCGGCTCGGAGCACGTGTTCCCGTATGCCTGCCATCCGGGCTGATTTGCTAAACAGATAGGAATCGGTGTAATATATTTTCGCACATGTGCCGTACAGGCTGCAGATCAGCAAAACAAATAAACGATAAAAGAATGGAAACAAAATTACCGAAATTTGCAAAGTTTGATAAATGGTGGCCGGTACTTGCCACAAGCTAATGGCTCGCAATGATTAATAAGAGCAAAAATAATTGCATTTCATTAAGATTGATGACACCCCGTCTACCCTCCCCTTCCTCGTTTCAGCCCTAAAGTGGAAGAAGATGAAGTTCTCATCTATAATGGCTCCTGTAGCATCGCCATAGCAACAGAGGCAGAGATGGAGTGCAAGGCGCTTAATCAGCCAATTACCACACAGATTACTGCGATACGGAAAAACTGGCTCCAGAACACTCAGGTATAATCGAATCTTTTTTTACAGACTGATTCAAGCAGTTTAAAAATTAAATTTGTAACAATGTGTACATTATAAAAAAAAAAAAACATAATAATTTAGGCCCGGGCGCGGGTTACGGTGATATATAACGCTAAACGCTCGTAAGCGGCGATGGATTTATTGGTAATGGGAAGCTGCAGTTAAACATCTCGTTTACGCGGGGAATGAATGAGGTGAATTCTCAAAAGTTACATCAAAGATTTCTGCTGCTTGTAATTCTTTTCGTAGAAGGAGATTATCAGATGGTTACGTAGGATGATGTCACCGCTGCTGTAGGGACGATGATGTCACCGCTGCTGTAGGGACAATGATGTCACCGCTGCTTATAAAACGATTACTGGTCATTAACAAGTTCCATCATTATGGAAAAGTAGCTTGGTACCGCAGTATTATCAAAGCTGTCCGAAAGGAAGTAGATCGCGGATGCCCATTGCAGCCAATCACAGGGCAGATTTCATTGCCTGCGCTACTGAGGAGAAATAAAAGCTGCACTGTGATTGGCCGCTTTGAACGATATTTTGGAAAGCTTTCATAAAAGTGTGGTTGTGGATTATTTTCTATGGCCCACCCCATGTAAGGCCGCATGAACGTATTTGCGCGCGCATTTGTAGTACGCAGAAAATAGAACCTATTGATTTCAATGGACTCGATTTGGCATGCACAACAACGTCGCGCAAAAATATGCAGCATGCTGTATTTTCCTGTGCAGGGGAAGAGAACATCGTGGACTCATTAAACTAATTGGCCATTTTAATGGCTGAGCGCATCAGTACGTGTTTTTTTTGCGTGCAATTGCGTATGACTTGTGCGCACAAAGTGCAGTAAAATATGGTTTTGCGCATGCAAATACGTGTTAATCCGGCCTTAAGGCTGCAGGTTGTTGCTGTAAATAATTTATAGTACATTATTCCTAATACTGTATATGCCTCAGCTGCTGCAGAACCTCTTTTTAAATGATATGATTAAATAATATGAAGCACTACTCCTTTAAAATGAGGGTCTGCGGCATCGCAGTGTGATTCATCCGTTATCCAGTAATTCAGACAGTCTGATAATCCGGCGCTGGTATATAAGGGGGGGTTTAACAACCGACAGCACAATACCCAGCAAAGAGACATTTAATGTAGCACCTGCAGCTCTGGGGGAGATTTATTAAAGCATTTGTGCCTTTTTATCTAAAATGAGCCTTTTTTTTAACTCTAAATGACTTGCGCCAGATTTTTGAACCTCGTGCGCCAATTCTAAATTATTGCCTTTGTGGGCATGCTATAGGTGGTGCAGCTGTTGGACCTGATTTAAAAATTGCGCATAAAAGTCGCATAAAAAGTCAGACCGCTGCCCCTGAGGAGGGATATTAAAAAACACACTGCAGGGAAAGAAGGTGTGTGCGCCTAATCTAACATGCTGCCTGCGACTCTCTAATGAGTAAAGACTCGTATGATAACTATCCCCCCAGCATTAGCACATTACTGACACACCGCACCTCCACTGTATGTAGAGCATGACTGGTCGTTCAAAGAAAAGGGCAATGACCATGCTATGCCAGTGTAGCAGCATGTAACGCAGCTATGCCATTAATGTAGCACGCCAGTTGTAGGGGTAGCAGTGCAACAGATGGAGCAAATGTTGATACTTATCACATTTAAGGGGTTTTATGGGGAAAATATTATCGATGGCCCGTCCTCAGGATAGGTCATCAGGAGTTGATCAGCCAAGGCACACCCCTCGGGACCCGAACTAATCAGTTGATCGTGCGCCTGCTGAAAGCGACGCAAATACACAGAGTCAGAGTGGGAGATAGATAGATCAATCTCATATTTATCTATCTATCTATCTCATATCTATATAACTATCTGTCTATCTCATATCTATCTATCTCATATCTATCTATCTCCTATCTATCTATCTATCTATCTCATATTTATCTATCTATCTATCTCATATCTATATAACTATCTGTCTATCTCATATCTATCTATCTATCTCATATCTATCTATCTCATATCTATCTATCTCCTATCTATCTCATATCTATCTATCTATCTATCTATCTATCTATCTATCTATCTATCTATCTATCTATCTATCTATCTATCTATCTCATATCTATCTATCTATCTCATATCTATCTATTTATCCCGTATCTGTCTATCTATCTATCTCATATCTATCTGTGTATCTATCTCCTATATCTCTCTCATATCTATCTATCTATCTATATATCTATCTTATATATATCTATTATATATCTATCTTTTTTATATCTATCTATCTATCTATCTCATATCTATCTATGTATCTATCTATCTCATATCTATCTATGTATCTATCTATCTCATATCTATCAATCATCTATCTATCTCATATCTATCTATCTTTCATATCTATCAAGCTAGCTAGCTAGCTATTTCATGTCTATCATCTATCTATTTCATATCTTATCTGTCTATCTCTCTATCTCATATCTATCTATCTTATATCTATGTATCTATCCTATCTCAATCTATCTTTCTATCTATCTTATATCTATCTCATATCTATCTATCAATCATCTATCTATGTCATATCTTATCTATCTATTTCTCTATCTCATATGTATCTATCTATTTCATATCTACCTATCTATTTCATATCTATCTATCATCTATCTATTTCATATCTTATCTATCTCTCTCTATCTCATATCTATCTATCTATCATCTGTCTATCTCTCTATCTCATCTCTATCTATTTTATATCTATCTCATATCTATCTATCTCATATCTATCCATCTATCTATCTATCTCATATCTACCTATCTCATATCTATCCATCTATATCCTATCTACCTATCTATATCCTATCTATCTATCTATCTCATATCTATCTATCTATCTCATATCTATCGATCTGTCTCATATGTATTAATCTGTCTATCTAACTATCTCATATCTATCTATCACATATCTATCTATCTCATATCTATCTGTGTATCTATCTCATATATCTCTCTCATATCTATCTATCTATCTCTCTATCTCATATCTATCTATCTATCTATCTCATATCTATCTATCTATCTATCTATCTATCTATCAATCTATCTCAAATCTATCTATTTATCCCGTATCTGTCTACCTATCTATCTCATATCTATCTATGTATCCCGTATCTGTCTATCTATCTCATATCTATCTGTGTATCTATCTCATATATCTCTCTCATATCTATCTATCTATCTATCTATCTTATATCTATCTATTATATATCTATCTTTTTTATATCTATCTATCTATCTATCTTATATATCTATATCTATCTCATATCTATCTATCTCATATCTATCTATCTATCTCATATCTATCTGTGTATCTATCTCAAATATCTCTCTCATATCTATCTATCTATCTATCTTATATCTATCTATTATATATCTATCTTTTTTATATCTATCTATTTATCCCGTATCTGTCTATCTATCTGTCTCATATCTACCTGTATATCTATCTCATATATCTCTCTCATATCTATCTATCTATCTTATATCTATCTATTATATATCTATCTTTTTTATATCTATCTATCTGATATATATTTATCTATCTCATATCTATCCATCTATATCCTATCTACCTATCTATATCCTATCTATCTATCTCATATCTATCTATCTATCTAAATCTATCTACCTCATATCTATCTATCTCATATCTATCTATCTATCTATCTATCTATCTCCTATCTATCTATCTATCTATCTATCTCCTATCTATCTATCTATCTATCTATCTATCTATCTATCTATCTATCTATCTCCTATCTATCTATCTATCTATCTCCTATCTATCTATCTATCTATCTATCTATCTATCTATCTATCTATCTATCTCCTATCTATCTATCTATCTCACATCTCTCTCCTATCTATCTATCTATCTATCTATCTATCTATCTATCTATCTATCTATCTATCTATCTATCTCCTATCTATCTATCTATCTATCTATCTATCTATCTATCTATCTATCTATCTATCTATCTATCTCACATCTCTCTCCTATCTATCTATCTATCTATCTCATATCTATCTATCTATCTATCTATCTATCTATCTATCTATCTCATATCTATCTATCTATATCCTATCTATCTATCTCATATCTATCCATCTATATCCTATCTACCTATCTATATCCTATCTATCTATCTCCTATCTATCTATCTATCTATCTATCTATCTATCTCATATCTATCTATCTATCTCATATCTATCTATCTCATATCTATCTATGTCATATCTATCTATCTATCTCATATCTATCAAACTGTCTCATATCTATTAATCTGTCTATCTATCTATCTCATATCTATCTATCTATCTATCTATCTATCTATCTATCTATCTATCACATATCTATCTATCTGTGTATCTGTCTCATATATCTCTCTCATATTTATCTATCTATCTCATATCTATCCATCTATATCCTATCTACCTATCTATATCCTATCTATCTATCTCATATCTATCTATCTATCTCATATCTATCTATCTATCTATCTATCTCATATCTATCTATCTATCTACCTATCTATCTCATATCTATCTATCTATCTATCTATCTATCTATCTATCTCATATCTATCTATCTATCTCATATCTATCTATTTATCCCGTATCTGTCTATCTATCTATCTATCTCATATCTATCTCTGTATCTATTTCATATATCTCTCTCATATCTATCTATCTATCTATCTATCTATCTATCTCACATCTCTCTCCTATCTATCTATCTATCTATCTCATATCTATCTATCTATCTATCTATCTATCTCATATCTATCTATCTATATCCTATCTATCTATCTCATATCTATCCATCTATATCCTATCTACCTATCTATATCCTATCTATCTATCTCCTATCTATCTATCTATCTATCTATCTATCTATCTATCTATCTATCTATCTATCTATCTCATATCTATCTATCTATCTCATATCTATCTATCTCATATCTATCTATGTCATATCTATCTATCTATCTCATATCTATCAAACTGTCTCATATCTATTAATCTGTCTATCTATCTATCTCATATCTATCTATCTATCTATCTATCACATATCTATCTATCTATCTATCTATCTATCTATCTCCTATCTATCTATCTATCTATCTATCTATCTCACATCTCTCTCCTATCTATCTATCTATCTATCTATCTCATATCTATCTATCTATCTATCTATCTATCTCATATCTATCTATCTATATCCTATCTATCTATCTCATATCTATCCATCTATATCCTATCTACCTATCTATATCCTATCTATCTATCTATCTATCTATCTATCTATCTATCTATCTATCTATCTCATATCTATCTATCTATCTCATATCTATCTATCTCATATCTATCTATGTCATATCTATCTATCTATCTCATATCTATCAAACTGTCTCATATCTATTAATCTGTCTATCTATCTATCTCATATCTATCTATCTATCTATCTATCTATCTATCTATCTATCTATCTATCTATCACATATCTATCTATCTGTGTATCTGTCTCATATATCTCTCTCATATTTATCTATCTATCTCATATCTATCCATCTATATCCTATCTACCTATCTATATCCTATCTATCTATCTCATATCTATCTATCTATCTCATATCTATCTATCTATCTATCTATCTATCTCATATCTATCTATCTATCTACCTATCTATCTCATATCTATCTATCTATCTATCTATCTATCTATCTATCTATCTATCTATCTATCTATCTATCTATCTCATATCTATCTATCTATCTCATATCTATCTATTTATCCCGTATCTGTCTATCTATCTATCTATCTCATATCTATCTCTGTATCTATTTCATATATCTCTCTCATATCTATCTATCTATCTATCTATCTATCTCACATCTCTCTCCTATCTATCTATCTATCTATCTCATATCTATCTATCTATCTATCTATCTATCTATCTATCTCATATCTATCTATCTATATCCTATCTATCTATCTCATATCTATCCATCTATATCCTATCTACCTATCTATATCCTATCTATCTATCTCCTATCTATCTATCTATCTATCTATCTATCTATCTATCTATCTATCTATCTATCTATCTCATATCTATCTATCTATCTCATATCTATCTATCTCATATCTATCTATGTCATATCTATCTATCTATCTCATATCTATCAAACTGTCTCATATCTATTAATCTGTCTATCTATCTATCTCATATCTATCTATCTATCTATCTATCTATCTATCTATCTATCTATCTATCACATATCTATCTATCTGTGTATCTGTCTCATATATCTCTCTCATATATTTATCTATCTATCTCATATCTATCCATCTATATCCTATCTACCTATCTATATCCTATCTATCTATCTCATATCTATCTATCTATCTCATATCTATCTATCTATCTATCTATCTATCTACCTATCTATCTCATATCTATCTATCTATCTATCTATCTATCTATCTCATATCTATCTATCTATCTCATATCTATCTATTTATCCCGTATCTGTCTATCTATCTATCTATCTCATATCTATCTCTGTATCTATTTCATATATCTCTCTCATATCTATCTATCTATCTATCTATCTATCTATCTATCTATCTATCTATCTATCTTATATCTATCTATTATATATCTATCTTTTTTATATCTATCTATCTATCTGATATATATCTATTAGAGATGAGCGAACGTGTTCTTCCGAGCTTGATATTCGTGCGAATATTAGGGTGTTCGGGATGTTCGTTATTCGTGACGAACACCATGCGGTGTTCGGGTTACTTTCACTTCCTTCCCTGAGACGTTAGCGCGCTTTTCTGGCCAATTGAAAGACAGGGAAGGCATTACAACTTCCCCCTGTGACATTCAAGCCCTATACCACCCCCCTGCTGTGAGTGGCTTGGAAGATCAGGTGTCCGCCGAATATAAAAGTCGGCCCCTCCCGCGGCTCGCCTCAGATGCCGTGTGAGTTAGATGAGGGACAGTGCTGTTTGTACCGGAGCTGCTGTAGGGAAAGAATTGGTAGTTAGTGTAGGCTTCAAGACCCCCCAAAGGTCCTTATTAGGGCCACTGATAGCTGTGTGTTGGCTGCTGTTAGCAGTGGCAATTTTTTTTTCCTCAAAATCGCCTCTGCAGAGCGTTGCACCCGGCATTAGGGACAGAAGTGCTGCATAGGCAGGGAGAGTGTTAGGAGTGAGTGTAGCCTTCAAGAACCTCAACGGTCCTTTCTAGGGCCATATTTAACCGTGTGCAGTACTGTCCAGGCTGCTGTTAGCTGTGCTGCATTTTTTTTTACTTCTCAAAATCGCCTCTGCAGAGCATTGCACCCTCCATTGATACTGCAGGGAAAGAATTGTATAGGCAGGGCCACAACACAGTTATTATTCATAGAATATACGCAGTGCTGCCTTTTTGTGCAAAAAAACGGAAAATAATTCTATTTGTCCTGCCTCTGTCCGTCCTAAGGGCGGTGGACACGTGTCGGCTGCGTGTGCAACCTTTAAAACTCAGACGCACCCAGCTACGGTTTACTGCTGGCTTCGCCATTTGCTTTCCTTAATTGGGAAAAAAAATACCTGCTCTGCCACAGTTAATAACTCTGCTACCCTCACGTTCTGTGACACATTAGCAGGAAAACAGCACAGTTATTAAACTTCTCATGTTCATTGAATATACGCAGTGCTGCCTTTTTGTGCCAAAAAACGGAAAATAATTCTATTTGTCCTGCCTCTGTCCGTCCTAAGGGCGGTGGACACGTGTCGGCTGCGTGTGCAACCTTTAAAAATCAGACGCACCCAGCTACGGTTTACTGCTGGCTTCGCCATTTGCTTTCCTTAATTGGGAAAAAAAAATACCTGCTCTGCCACAGTTAATAACTCTGCTACCCTCACGTTCTGTGACACATTAGCAGGAAAACAGCACAGTTATTAAACTTCTCATGTTCATTGAATATACGCAGTGCTGCCTTTTGGTGCAAAAAAACGGAAAATAATTCTATTTGTCCTGCCTCTGTCCGTCCTAAGGGCGGTGGACACGTGTCGGCTGCGTGTGCAACCTTTAAAAATCAGAGGCACCCAGCTACGGTTTACTGCTGGCTTCGCCATTTGCTTTCCTTAATTGGGAAAAAAAATACCTGCTCTGCCACAGTTAATAACTCTGCTACCCTCACGTTCTGTGACACATTAGCAGGAAAACAGCACAGTTATTAAACTTAGATTATATATTCACTAGAGGCAGTGGGGCCTTTCGTTTTCAAAAAAGGGAAAAAATTATATTTGGCCTGCAGTCTTGCGCCAATTTATTAGCTGCCTGTGAAATCAAATCACTGGTAATACAGCATGCTGAGGGGTAGGGGTAAGCCTAGAGGACGTGGACGCGGAGGGCCAAGTCAGGGTGTGGGCACAGGCCGAGCTCCTGATCCAGGTGTGTCGCAGCCGACTGCTGCGCGATTAGGAGAGAGGCACGTTTCTGGCGTCCCCACATTCATCGCCCAATTAATGGGTCCACGCGGGAGACGGTTATTAGAAAATGAGCAGTGTGAGCAGGTCCTGTCCTGGATGGCAGAAAGTGCTTCGAGCAACCTATCGTCAACCCGCAGTTCTGCGCCGTCCACTGCTGCAAATCCGAATCCTCTGTCTGCTGCTCCTCCTTCCTCCCAGCCTCCTCACTCCACTACAATGACACCTGCTCAGGAGCGGGAACACTCCCAGGAACTGTTCTCGGGCCCCTGCTTAGATTGGGCAGCAGCGGTTCCTCTCCCACCAGAGGAGTTTATCGTCACTGATGCCCAACCATTCGAAAGTTCCCGGGGTCCGGGGGAAGAGGCTGGGGACTTCCGCCAACTGTCTCAACAACTTTCTGTGGGTGAGGAGGACGATGACGATCAGACACAGTTGTCTTGCAGTGAGGTAGTAGTAAGGGCAGTAAGTCCGAGGGAGCAGCGCACAGAGGATTCGGAGGAAGAGCAGCAGGACGATGAGGTGACTGACCCCACCTGGTGTGCAACGCTTACTCAGGAGGACAGGTCTTCAGAGGGGGAGTCAAGGGCATCAGCAGGGCAGGTTGCAAGAGGCAGTGTGGTGGCCAGGGGTAGAGGCAGGGCCAGACCGAATAATCCACCAACTGTTTCCCAAAGCGCCCCCTCGCGCCATGCCACCCTGCAGAGGCCGAGGTGCTCTAAGGTCTGGCAGTTTTTCACAGAGACGCCTGACGACCGACGAACAGTGGTGTGCAACCTTTGTCGCGCAAAGCTCAGCCGGGGAGCCAACACCAACAGCCTCACCACCACCAGCATGCGCAGACATATGATGGCCAAGCACCCCGCAAGGTGGGACGAAGGCCGTTCACCGCCTCCGGTTTGCACCGCTGCCTCTCCCCCTGTGCCCCAACCTGCCACTGAGATGCAACCCCCCTCTCAGGACACAGGCACTACCGTCTCCTGGCCTGCACCCACACCCTCACCTCCGCTGTCCTCGGCCCCATCCAGCAGTGTAGTTCAGCGCACCGTCCAGCCGTCGCTTGCGCAAATGTTGGAGCGCAAGCGCAAGTACGCCGCCACGCACCCGCACGCTCAAACGTTAACCGTCCGCATAGCAAAATTCATCAGCCTTGAGATGCTGCCGTATAGGGTTGTGGAAACGGAGTCCTTCAAAAGTATCATGGAGGCGGCGGCCCCGCGCTACTCAGTTCCCAGTCGCCACTACTTTTCCCGATGTGCCGTCCCAGCCCTACACGACCACGTCTCCCGCAACATTGTACGCGCCCTCACCAACGCGGTTACTGCCACGGTCCACTTAACTACGGACACGTGGATAAGCACAGGCGGGCAGGGCCACTACATCTCCCTGACGGCACATTGGGTGAATTTAGTGGAGGCTGGGACAGAGTCAGAGCCCGGGACCGCTCACGTCCTACCCACCCCCAGAATTGCGGGCCCCAGCTCGGTGGTGGTATCTGCGGAGGTGTATGCTTCCTCCACTAAAGCACCCTCCTCCTCCTCCTCCTCCTCTGTCTCGCAATCAAGATGTGTTAGCAGCAGCATGTCGCCAGCAGTCGGTGTCGCGCGGTGTGGCAGCACAGCGGTGGGCAAGCGTCAGCAGGCCGTGCTGAAACAACTCAGCTTAGGAGAGAAGAGGCACACGGCCCATGAACTGCTGCAGGGTCTGACAGAGCAGACCGACCGCTGGCTTGCACCGCTGAGCCTCCAACCGGGCATCGTCGTGTGTGACAACGGCCATAACCTGGTGGAGGCTCTGCAGCTCGGCAGCCTCATGCACGTGCCATGCCTGGCCCATGTCTTTAATTTGGTGGTTCAGCGCTTTCTGAAAAGCTACCCACACTTGTCATACCTGCTAGGAAAGGTGCGCCGGGCCAGTGCACATTTACGCAACTCCAAGACGGACGCTGCCACCCTGCGGACCCTGCAACATCGGTTTAATCTGACAGTGCACCGACTGCTGTGCGGCGTGCCCACACGGTGGAACTCTACGCTCCACATGTTGGCCAGGCTCTATGAGCAGCGTAGAGCTATAGTGGAATACCAACTCCACCATGGGCGGCGTAGTGGGAGTCAGCCTCCTCAATTCTTTACAGAAGAGTGGGCCTGGTTGGCAGACATCTGCCAGGTCCTTGGAAACTTTGAGGAGTCTACCCAGATGAGCGGGGATGCTGCAATCATTAGCGTCACCATTCCTCTGCTATGCCTCTTGAGAAGTTCCCTGCAAAGCATAAAGGCAGATGCTTTGCAATCGGAAACGGAGGTGTGGGAAGACAGTATGTCGCTGGATAGTCAGAGCACCCTCATGTCTATATCTCAGCGCGTTGAGGAGAAGGAGGAGGAGGAGGGGGAGGAGCATGAGGAGGAGGGGGAAGAGACAGCTTGGCCCACTGCTGAGGGTACACATGCTGCTTGCCTGTCATCCTTTCAGCGTGTATGGCCGGAGGAGGAGGAGGATCCTGAAAGTGATCTTCCTAGTGAGGACAGCCATGTGTTGCGTACAGGTACCCTGGCAAACATGGCTGACTTCATGTTAGGATGCCTTTCTCGTGACCCTCGCGTTACACGCATTCTGGCCACAACGGATTACTGGGTGTACACACTGCTCGACCCACGGTATAAGGAGAACCTTTCCACTCTCATTCCCGAAGAGGAAAGGGGTTCGAGAATGATGCTATACCACAGGGCGCTGGTGGACAAACTGATGGTAAACTTCCCATCTGACAGCGCTAGTGGCAGAAGGCGCAGTTCCGAGGGCCAGGTAGCAGGGGAGGCGCAGAGATCAGGCAGCATGTACAGCGCAGGCAGGGGAACATTCTCCAAGGCCTTTGTCAGCTTTATGGCTCCCCAGCAAGACTGTGTCACCGCTCCCCAGTCAAGACTGAGTTGGCGGGAGCACTGTAAAAGGATGGTGAGGGAGTACGTAGCCGATCGCACGACCGTCCTCGGTGACGCCTCTGCCCCCTACAACTACTGGGTGTCGAAGCTGGACAGGTGGCCTGAACTCGCGCTGTATGCCCTGGAGGTGCTTGCTTGTCCTGCGGCTAGCGTCTTGTCAGAGAGGGTGTTTAGTGCGGCTGGGGGAATCATCACGGATAAGCGTACCCGCCTGTCAACCGACAGTGCCGACAGGCTAACACTCATCAAGATGAACAAAGCCTGGATTTCCCCAGACTTCTCTTCTCCACCAGCGGACAGCAGCGATACCTAAGCAATGCGTAGGCTGCACCCGCGGATGGAAGCTACGTTCTCTATCCCCATTAAAAAGGGGGACCTTTTTGCTTCATCAATCTGTGTATAATATTCCTCCTCCTCCTCCTGCTCCTCCTCCTGAAACCTCACATAATCACGCCGAACGGGCAATTTTTCTTAGGCCCACAAGGCTCAGTCATATAATTTTTGTAAACAATTTTTATACGTTTCAATGCTCATTAAAGCGTTGAAACTTTCACCTGAACCAATTTTTATTTTAACTGGGCTGCCTCCAGGCCTAGTTACCAATTAAGCCACATTAACCAAAGCGATTAATGGGTTTCACCTGCCCTCTTGGTTGGGCAAGGGCAATTTTTCTGAGGTACATTAGTACTGTTGGTACACCAATTTTTGGGGGCCCTCGCCTACAGTGTAATCCAATTAATTTTTTACCCACCTGCATTAAAGCTGACGTTACATCAGCTGTGTTGGGCACTGCAATGGGATATATTTATGTACCGCCGGTGGGTTCCAGGGAGCCACCCATGCCGTGCGTCCACACGGAGTTGTAACTGCATGTGTCCACTTCTAAAGAACCCCAGTCTGACTGGGGCATGCAGTGTGGGCCGAAGCCCACCTGCATTAAACATGACACTGCGTCGTGTGTGTGTGTGTGTGTGTGGGGGGGGGTGGGGGGGGTTGGGCAGCATGTAAACCAGGAGAAGTGGCAGCGGAGTGTCATGCAGGCAGTGATTGTGCTTTGTTGGAGGTAGTGTGGTGCTTAGCTAATGTATGCATTGCTAATGAGGGCTTTTCAGAAGTAAAAGTTGTTGGGGGGGGGGGGGCCCTCTTGCCGCTATTGTGGCTTAATAGTGGGACCTGGGAACTTGAGATGCAGCCCAACATGTAGCCCCTCACCTGCCCTATCTGTTGCTGTGTCGTTCACATCACTTTCTTGAATTGCCCCGATTTTCACAAATAGAAACCTTAGCGAGCATCGGCGATATACAAAAATGCTCGAGTCGCCCATTGACTTCAATGGGGTTCGTTACTCGAAACGAACCCTCGAGCATCGCGATAATTTCGTCCCGAGTAACGAGCACCCGAGCATTTTGGTGCTCGCTCATCTCTAATATCTATCTATCTATCTTTCTATCTATCTATCACATATCTATCTTTCTATCTATCTTATATCTATCTCATATCTATCTATCATGTATCTATGTCATATCTTATCTATCTATTTCTCTATCTCATATGCATCTATCTATTTCATATCTTATCTATCGCTCTCTCTATCTCATCTCTATCTATTTTATATCTATCTATCTATCTATCTATCTCATATCTATCCATCTATCTATCTATTTTATATCTAGCTATCTCATATCTATCCATCTATCTATCTATCTATCTCATATCTATCCATCTATATCCTATCTACCTATGTATATCCTATCTATCTATCTCATATCTATCTATCTATCTCATATCTATCTATCTATCTCATATATATCTATCTCAATCTATCTACCTCATATCTATCTATCTCATATCTATCTATCTATTTCATATCTATCTATCTATCTATCTTATATCTATCTATCTATCTATCTATCTATCTATCTATCTATCTATCTCATATCTATCTATTTATCCCGTATCTGTCTATCTATCTATCTATCTATCTATCTATCTATCTATCTATCTATCTATCTATCTCATATCTATCTATCTATCTATCTATCTCATATCTATCTATCTATCTATCTATCTCATATATACCTATCTCAATCTATCTACCTCATATCTATCTATCTCTCTATCTCATATCTATCTATTTTATATCTATCTATCTATCTCATATCTATCTATCTATCTATCTATCTCATATCTATCTATTTATCCCGTATCTGTCTATCTATCTCATATCTATCTATTTATCCCGTATCTGTCTATCTATCTATCTATCTCATATCTATCTATTTATCCCGTATCTATCTATCTATCTATCTATCTATCTATCTATCTCATATCTATCTGTGTATCTATCTCATATATTTCTCTCATATCTATCTATCTATCTTATATCTATCTATTATATATCTCTCTTTTTACATCTATCTATCTATCTGATATATATCTATATCTATCTCATGTCTATCTATTTATCCCGTATCTGTCTATCTATCTGTCTCATATCTATCTGTGTATCTATCTCATATATCTCTCTCATATCTATCTATCTATCTATCTATCTATCTATCTATCGTATATCTATCTATTATATATCTATCTTTTTTATATCCTTCTATCTATCTGATATCTATCTATCTCATATCTATCTATCTCATATCTATCTATCTGATATCTATCTATCTGATATCTATCTATCTCATATCTATCTATCTCATATCTATCTATCTATCTTATATCTATCTATTATATATCTATCTATCTCGCATATCTATCTATGTATCTATCTATCTATCTCATATCTATCTATCTCATATCTATCTATCTCATATCTATCTCTCTGATATCTATCTATCTCATATCTATCTATCTCATATCTATCTATCTATCTATCTTATATCTATCTATTATATATCTATCTCGCATATCTATCTATGTATCTATCTATCTATCTCATATCTATCTATCAATCATCTATCTATCTCATATCCATCTATGTATTTCATATCTACCTATCTATTTCATATCTATCAAGCTAGCTAGCTATCTATTTCATATCTATCATCTATCTATTTCATATCTTATCTGTCTATCTCTCTATCTCATATCTATCTATCTTATATCTATCTATCCTATCTCAATCTATCTTTCTATCTATCTTATATCTATCTATCATCTATCTATGTCATATCTTATCTATCTATTTCTCTACCTCATATGTATCTATCTATTTCATATCTACCTATTTCATATCTTATCTATCGCTCTCTCTATCTCATATCTATCTATCTCTCTATCTCATCTATATCTATTTTATATCTATCTCTCTATCTATCTCATATCTATCTATCTCATATCTATCCATCTATATCCTATCTACCTATGTATATCCTATTTATCTATCTATCTATCTCATATCTATCTATCGATCTCATATCTATCTATCTATCTCATATCTATCTATCTATCTCAAATATATCTATCTCAATCTATCTAGCTCATATCTATCTATCTCTCTATCTCATATCTATCTATCTATCTATCTCATAACTATCTATCTATCTCATAACTATCTATCTATCTCATATCTATCTATCTCATATCTATCTATCTCATATCTATCTATCTCATATCTATCTATCTCATATCTATCTATCTATCTATCTCTCGCTTCTTATTGACATAGAGAGGTCACATTTTGTGCTGCTCACAGACAAGGTCCCTTTACACGAGACGACCTTAAGGTGTTTTGCCCCCAACAGCTGTCCCAGCAATAATCCCTCTGGTGCCTTCACACAGAACAAGGATCACTCAGTGAATGATGGCGGAGCCGCCTGGAGATCTCTTATCGCCCGCCCGCCGCCATCCACAGTGAACACACAGTTGTTGTTTATAGATGATGTCCGATCGTTGTTAGATTATTAGATCTGCAGAAGATGTTGTTCATCATTCAGTTCCTGCCGGCATTTACACCGATCGATGATCTTCAGATACTTGCAGTCCAGTGAGAATCTGAAGGATGATCGGCCCGTGTATAAGGGCTCTTATGATTGTATGACCATGGTCGCTTCTGTCGACACTGGTAGAGACTTCTCCAAGATTCCTGCAGATGTCTATAGCATATTCCATGGTGCTACATTTTCCATCAGGATACTTGCATGTATCTAAGAGAGGGCAAGTAGTTTAGGTTTTGGAATAAGCGGAGGGGGGAGAACTCCTTTCAGTGTTTACTATCTATTAGGAAGTTCAGTGCAGACTTGCACAGCCTGCTGGGACCTGTAGTCTGCCTTTGCTTGGGTGCCTCAGGTTCTTCACTTCAGGTCTTGCACTGATCACATATTCGGTCAGTGGCGCTGCCATTTCCCCACTTGTTGGCGTAGTTTATCATTCGCATTAGACATGACACGCTCCACTCACCACCACTAACGATTTCATCTCCTCCACGGCTGAAGACGTCGTCATTTGTCTTGTAGGTCCTCAGAGTGATAATGATTTTTGGTCTTCATTAATCACCGCAGGAGCATTAATCTACTTTCAGGAAAACTTAAATGATACAAAATAACAATGTCCTAGTCAATAATATATTACCAGGAAGTGACCCAGATGGGGCAGCCGTCCTTAGGCCGGTCCCTATAGATTATTAAGCTAATTACTGTGTCAGTATAAACTGCAAATAATGGTCGTTATTGTTTTGTGAGGCAATCGTCACTTCATGATAGCCGTGTATTAGATTGTGACCTCTTATGCGCACCAATCCTTTGGCACAGTCATGACTTTTTGAGTACGGTAGTGGTAAAAAATAGTAAAACCCATGAATGTACTAACTACGTCCCTCCTTCTCCACTAGACCCAACTTTGTATCCGGGAAATATTAGCCATAAAATAAGGCTTATCAAAGCGACCCTCAGTTTCAGGAAAAAATTGGGGCAGGAAGAGGGTGGGGGTTATTACTGACTGTCCCTCCAATCCTCAATTTTCAGCCATATGAAACAGCCACAGCAATTTTCTAACTACCTAGTGCATACTGTGCACTGCTCTCTGATTGGCTGATCATGTGACCAATCAGAGCAGGTATACTGTGGGGATTATGTAGTCTGAAGGTTGCTTCGGCCATCTTGAATAATTGAAAATTGGATCTGTAAGTGGGAGATCAGAGGGAAAACAGAAGAACAACTGCAGGTAATATACCTGCTCCCCCTTCCATTCCTGGGGCAGAATTTTGTTCTGAAACTGGAGGGTTGCTTTAAGCCCAGTAATAAACCCTTATAAAAACTTACTAGTTTCAATTTTCACCAACAGTTTTGGTATTCTGGTAGTCCTGCACAAAGTAAAGTCACTGGCATCACTGGTTGGTGGTACAAAATAGTAGACACTGAGGAATGTACCATCTTTGTGCCTCCTTCTCTACCAGGCACTTGGGAATGTAACTTCTACAACTCCATCCACTGGCCACCGGGTATAGATGTAGCATCACCACCCTTGAAGGATGGCACAATACATCTACAATGCAGACAACCAGGCACCTGTAAGCCACACTATGCTAATTGCGTAGCATGGCCACTGCTGCTCAAATTTTAACGGCGGCCATGCTGGGCAAATAGCGTAGTTACGCCGAGACACGCTGTGGTGTGACTGATGCAGTAACCCGCCAACATGAGATGTGTTAACGGTGTTACATCGGTATCTCCTACAGCTCACATACTAGACTCCAGGGATTTCAACATGCCCACTAAACACCAGGGAGTGTAATATCTACAAAGCCCACCTCTACATCCAATAAAATCCAAGGAAAGTAGTTTTTTCTCACCCCCAACCACTGGGCTACTAAAGAATAAGACCCATCTCTCCAACCAACTGGACACAAGGGAATAAGACATATCCCTCCACTCCACTGGACACCAGGGAATAAAACCTATCCATATTTCCCATTGCACGCAAGGGGATTAGGCCTATCCCTCCACTCCACTGGATACCGGGGGAAAAAAACCTAGCTATTCCCCCCCATTGAACACAAGGGAATAAGACCTCACCCTCCAACCCACTGGACACAAGGGGATAAAGCCTATTTCTCCACCTCACTGGACAACAGGGTCTAAAACCTATACCTCCACCCCACTGGAAAAGGGACTAGGACTTATTTCTCCACCCCACTGGACACAAGGAAATAAGACCCATTTCTCCACCCCACTGGACACGAGGGAAGAAGACCTATCCATCCACCCCACTGATCAGAAGGAAATAAGACCTGTCCCTTCACCCATTAGACACAAGGGTATAAGACCTATCCATCCAACTAACTGGGATACAAGATAACTGGAATTCCTTCACTCCACTGGGATACAAGGGAATATAACCCACTTGGTTTAACATTGAAGATCAGGAAATATAACCAGCCCCTACAATAAGGAATAATTTAGGCCCCTTCTCAACTACCAAGGAATAAATAATAATTATGTGACGGGACCACCAAGGATTACAAATATCCTCCATTTGCATAGACTAAAAACCTATGGGACCAAAAAATTCCACCACTCTGGGTCCCATAATGAGGCACCTAGAGGATTGAACACCAAGCAACTACCACCATACCCACTGGGCAGTAGGAAAAATACAACCTATAGTAGCCCTTTCTGGGATTGCAAGGTTCAGCTACTGGACCACCAAGGACTTTATGCTTTCTTACCCCCCTCATGAGCTAAACACTATGGCTCACACTTACCAAGTAGTTTATACCAGTTTTTAGCATAAATTGTCACAAAACAAGTTGCAAAAACTTTGTAGCACCATTTGCACCAATTTTAAAGCGTGAGAAGAAAAGTGGGAGCGGTATCCAATGAACTGTAGTTCTAGTCAAGTGTAGTTTATTTTATAAATCGGAAAGCCTGAGTATGGCACAAATCCATGCCTGCTCATAGCCGATACAGGAGCACTTTGTTTAAGACTGGCGCTTCATACCTCAGATCTGGAGTAAGATTTGCCTAATTTACTAAGCGGCGCACATCGATTGGGCCACCATCTACTTTTTTTAACACGAGTGAAAAATTGATAACACTTGGATGAGATTCACGGGTTACAAGCGTTTAAAACTGGACAAAAGGTATGAAAAACGCACATCCACTCATAGTGAAATCACTCTGGCTTTCACTGACCAAAATTGCACTTACAACAGGGCCGCCTTCTCACAGGGCGGAATCGGGCTGAGCATTCTACAACGGAATACCCGCAGGAGCTCCGCACACAAGAGGTAAATCCCACAGCAGAAATAGACATATTGAGGATATTTTCAGACCATGTAAAGGAGATTTCTGAACTTTCTTCCCAAGACTACAGAATCTCTTAAAGAAACTTAAAGGGGTTGTCCCGCGCCGAAACGGGTTTTTTTTTTTTTCAACCCCCCCCCCCCCCCCCCGTTCGGCGCGAGACAACCCCGATGCAGGGACCTAAAGAAAGCTTACCGGAGCGCTTACCTTAATCCCCGCGCTCCGGTGACTTCTATACTTACCGGTGAAGATGGCCGCCGGGATCCTCTTCCTCCGTGGACCGCAGCTCTTCTGTGCGGTCCATTGCCGATTCCAGCCTCCTGATTGGCTGGAATCGGCACGTGACGGGGCGGAGCTACACGGAGCTACACGGAGCCCCATAGAGAACAGGAGAAGACCTGGACTGCGCAAGCGCGGCTAATTTGGCCATCGGAGGGCGAAAATTAGTCGGCTCCATGGGAACGAGGACGCTAGCAACGGAGCAGGTAAGTATAAAACTTTTTATAACTTCTGTATGGCTCATAATTAATGCACAATGTACATTACAAAGTGCATTAATATGGCCATACAGAAGTGTATAGACCCACTTGCTGCCGCGGGACAACCCCTTTAAGGCCTAAATCTAATAGGCTGTGGGAGGCCACACCCCCTACTTGTAAGCCCTGTCCATTTTTCTTGCTACCTTTCAAAAGTACTGTGAAACTGTACTATAGTTTGATGAATGGGCCCTATAGAATAGATTTTCTGATTGTCCGAGACTTCCAAAGGCACAAAATTTATACTCCCTCCAACCAGTTCTTAAAAGGGGTTGTCAGGGACATTGGGCGTTATTTTTATTGATGACCTGCTGCTTAGGATCTTCTCTGATCAGCTGATTCCCGACGCCATTGTCAATGTGGTCATCGCTGGAAGCAGATAGTGCTGACAACATTGTCGCGGCCCGGTCTTGTTCTTCAGGCACAGCGCCCATTGAATGAAATTGAGAGCTGTACCTACAATGCCAACCTAGGCTACAGCATTACAGATGGCACTTCCTGCACTGTCCATGCTGTGCTAGCGCTGGGATTTAACTGATTAGTGGGGATCCAAAGCAGCAGACTCCTACCAATCATCTATTGATGACCTATCCTCTGGAATCTGGATAGGTCATCAATAGAGAAAGCCCAAAGTCATGGGGAACCCCTTTAAAGGGCCACTCTGGTGACAGCACATTTTTCTATCCCTGCCCTCTTCCTTGGTCATGGCTGCGAATGATCAATCGTGTTATTTTTTCAATCAATGGTAGCCCCAATTGGCCAAAATGAGCAGCCATTCTTTCGTGTATGGCATATGATACATCAGGCTTTGTAAATCTGGGCTTGTCTCTATACCCCATGTACAACAAGGAAATAAAACCCCTCTGCGTGCCAATATGATTTTTGGTTCAGAATTTTTGTATTCCTTCTACCACACAAAAATGAAGGCATATTCCGGCCCTTTTAACCCCTTTCAGTACTGATGACCTATACTCAGGATAAGTCAGCAGTAGTTGATCGTTGAGGGTCTGCCACTTGGAAGCTTTGGCGATCTACTGATCCCAGCCCCCTGTACCCACTGCAACAGAGCTGGACATCTGCATTGGGGTCAGAGCCACAAATACTATAGAAGATATAACTCCCATTGATGTCAATGGGAGCAAAGCCTGCTATTACATTTCCGACTCCGGAAGTTACCGTCATCATCGGCCCACTGCAGTGGGGACTAAGATCAGTTGATGGCCGGGGGCCTGAGTGGCAAATCAACTACTGGTGACCTACTGAGAATAGGTCATCATCAGTACTGAAAGGCATTGGAATACCCCTTTAAATTGGCTCCTTTTTGTGGGAACTTTTTAAAATGCTTCAATGTAATTACTGTATATACCGGAGTATAAGCCGGGTTTTTCAGCACCAAAAAATGTGCTTAAGAAGCCCCCCTCGGCTTATACTCGAGTGAGGTGGAAAAAAAAAACAAAAAACCCTCAATACTCATCTCTCAGCCGGCGTCTGTGTCCCCAGCGGTGCGGCAAGCTGCTTCAGACTTCTCCCCACTGTCATCTCAATAGCTTGGTTTTCAATTCCCCTGCCGTCAGTGCTGTGTAACTAAGTGCTGTGATTGGATCGAGCGCCGACCAATCACAGCCGCCGCTTGATTATTCACAGCCATTCAGTGAATGACACCAGTGAATGGCTGTGATTGGTTTATCGAGCGACGGCTGTGATTGGCTGGCGCTCGATCCAATCACATTGTTTCCTTACACAGCGCTGACGACGGGGGAATTGAAAACTAGGTTAATATCGTTAATACAACGTACACGGCAGCTACATCTTTTTTTTTAATCTTTTCCTTTTTATCATTTTCCTTTTTTTCTTATTTCCCCACCTTTATTGCTATCTTTTGAATTACTGCCTTTTTTTCACACTTAACCCCTGCTTTACCTTTTTTATGACACCCACAAAACACCTAACATCTCACATCACCTATAATCAATGGTAACAACAACAAAAAAGCCCAAAACAACAAAACACCCCAAAAATTATTTATGGCTCCCCCCCCCCCTCCTCCCGTCTACACATGGTTCATTGGGAGGCTATCACCATTAATCAAGAGGGTTTACTCTTCACACATCTGCTTCGTCATTTCCCAACAGATTGTTTGTCTGAGAAGTAGCTGGAAATCCTCCGTAACAGTAGGATCTGCGCAAACAGTAAAGAGCAGCCTTAATGCGACTCACATTAGATTTGGAATAAAAGCCAATGATGCATTGAAAATCAGCGCAGCTACGGAAAAATAAGAAAAAATTTCCAAAACGACTAAGAATGAAAAAAAAGCTCCAAAAATATAAAAATATCCAGGAAGCCGGGCACAGGACCCATTTAGGCGGTTATTCATTGTGCATCTGCATTTAAATGATAAGTCGTTTAAAGTAAATTGGAATTACAGCTAATCCAAATAAAATGATGGCCGAGTCGGGAGGCGTTGAGCGGTGCGTGACTTAACTGGGTCACGCGTGTTCCAGCGTCGGCGCCGGGTTCATTAGCCAGTTATCATTTTACCTTTGTAGCTAAGTTTATTAGCGGTGAGAAGTCTCTCTAGGATCTCGGCAGTGCCACATTGTATCAGTCGGCGAGGTGAGATAATTTAGCTTACCACCTAAAAAATGCGCTGATTGTCTTTCCCATAGGACTTAATTAGCTGTATGTCATCATATGAAGAGGAGACATTGTAGAGCTTCTTCAGTGTACCTGTCCACGTCCACCCGCAGCTTATAATGAGATGTCAATGGCACTGACACTGATGGGGAGACTCAAAACCTGCTGAAACTGCAGGAAGAGAACATTCTTTTGCAGTTTTTACCCAGGATCAGTCTTTTTCACTTCAACTTCCTCTGCTTAAGTTTTTTTTTTCCTCTCTCTTAGTTAGGACTAGCGATCCACATGTCATTCTGTGCAGCGCCGGACTAGACGGAGCAGCCGGGGTCGTAGATTAGCCACAGGTTCACCATGTAGGTATAAGAGCTGGTCAGATATAGCAGAGCTCAATGTAGCATATTATAGGGTATTGCAGTTGATCAAAGGTGAGGTTAATATATCGGGGCCCCAATGCAAGATTGTAACAAGTCGCTCCTCAGGGGAGTGGCTATTGGGAGGGTAGAGGTAGAAGCTGTGCCTGGGGGCGGTGCTGGCTCTAGGTGAAATAGCACCCTACGTAGAATTTTTTTCTTACGCCCCCTGCCCCCATTAGAAAAAAGCTATATATGTATCACACTCTGCCTGTATTCTGCTTGTGCAGAAAACAGCAGGATATCGGCTTACTTGCACCAGAACAGCTCAGTGTATACTGTACCAGAACCAAGCTCATAAAATACAGTACAAAAACCAAGCTAGTTACATATTGTATAAGGCCGCATGCACACATTCGGGTCAGAGTCTGCAGCAGAATCCGACCCTGTGCCCAGCTGGCATTCGCATGTACCTGTTTTTGTCTTTTTTCCTGTACTGCGGATGGTCCACACAGCTCGCCATTGGACATGCACAGCGCACTTTGTTTTTTTTTAAATCCCTTCTTTTCCCGTGCCGTCGCTTGGCGATGACACAAGTACCCGCAACCTTTCTGCAATGTCATTGCGAAAGCCGTCTGTGCAGAGACCGCACAAAAATGGAGTATGCTGCGATTTTTTTTTTTCACCGCTCACGGAAATTGCAGGAAGCAGCGGTTTTCCATAGGATATAACGAATGGTATTTGCTGTTTGTCCGCAGTGCCGTCGCTGACCACGGATTCTGCAATGCAAATCTGTTTGTGTGTCACCAGCTTAAGAAAAAAGCTCATAAGATAAATGCAGTACCAAAACCAAGCTCAATGCATAAATTCAGCACCAGAACCAAGCTAATTACATAAATGAAGTACCAGAACCAGACTCATAATATAGCTGCAGTACCAGAACCAAGCTAATTACATAAATGAAGTACCAGAACCAGGCTCATAATTTATCTGCAGTACCAGAACCAAGTTCAGTACGTAAATGGGCACCAGATCAAAGCGGATTACATTAATACAACACCAGAGCCAAGCTCAACACATTAATACAGCAATTGAACAGTTCAGAACATAAATACAGCAACGGAACCAATCTCAGAACATAATTACAGTACAAAAACAAAGCTCAGTACATAGATACAATACCAGAACCAAGCTCAAAAGATACATACATTAGCAGTACTCCGTGATTGTGTTGCGTGAGTGCTGATTGGCTTATAACAGCACCTTGGAACATCAGGAGCAGAGGCAAAGCCAGGGGAAGGAAAATTCAAGCAGCTCCAGAAGATGCTGCCACATAAGGGAAGAAGATCATCTGGCCAGGCAGACCTGAAGGGGGCAATCACTTCCAGCCTACCTCCACCTGGTGCCCTTCCTACAAGCTGGTGGCTGGTGCTCTGCTAAGGTCGGCAATGCCTGGAGTTCAAACTAGACTGGAATGGCCGCTGTGCTACATAAGAACCTACTAGTATTATAAATGGCACAAGGTATGTGGGGCCCCTCTTACAGATTCTGCATTGGGGCCTAAGAGCTCAGGTTTTGCATCTGGACTTCCTCCTGTGTGGCAGAGGAGTTTTTGGCCTCCTCCAGTACTAGACTGCGGGTGCACCCGCCATCTCTGCACCCCTTTAGCTGCACTCCTGTAATTGATGTCAGTGTATCAGCTGTAACAAAGCTGAGTTTCCTAGACATGCCGTAGCAGAGTTGAGTTTGTCACGTATACTTTAGCATGGCCTCGTTTATCACATATCGCAAGCTGATTTTGTCAAATGTTGCAAAGATGAGTCTGTCCAATAAAGTATAGCCGATCTGAAGTAGCAGAGTTGATTTTGCAATACAACAGTTTGTCACGTGTAACATAATCGTATGTGCCTGATCTTAAGCAGGTCCCTTATTCAGGACCTCTATCTATTACCCAGAGCAGGGGGAAAGTGGCTCTAGGTCTGGAGGACCTGGCACCTCATTGATGTTAATGGACATTGTGTAATGCTTCCTTCCTCCTGCGGAGGAGCTGTAGAGCATTCTTGCAGCCAGCTTTCCACACATTCACTATATGGCCAAATGTATGTGGTCACCCCTCCGAATTATTACACTGAGTTGCTTTTATTGTAAAGTGGAGTAAGAACAGCTCAACCACGGAGCGGTAGACCAGACAAACTCACAAAGCAGCTCAAAACGGTTTCTAGATGCAACAATGGCACAAGAACTGGGAGGCTGGAGCTTCATCTAATGGGCTTTCATGGTAGAGGCCTATGATCACCATGCACAATGCCAAATGGAATGGCGTAAAGCACGTCGTCACTGGACTATGGAGCCGTAGAAACTCTTTTGAATAACCTTTTACTATCTGGCAGTCTGATGGTAGGTTTTGCGGATGCCCAGAGAACGCTACCTAGAGGGAACAATGGCACTGCAGCGCCACCTATTGGATGGCAGCATTTCTGCAAATCAATGTACAACCCTTTTTACAGGTCTTTAGAACAATGATTGGGCACATTGTCTACCATATATAATATTTGATAGAGGAAGGGTAATAATATAGGCTGCTTTTTAAGGTTTGGCTACTTATTTCCATTTTAGACTACTGTGAATTCCAACTTTGTGATAATAGTTTGGTGAAGGTCTTTTCCGGTTCAACCATGACTGCACCCCTCTGCACACAACAAGGTCCATGGGGTGATGTGTTTAGTGTGGAGGAACATGAGTAGCAACAGATAGACCCGACCTCAATCCCATCCAACACCTTTGAGTTGAGTTGGAAAACTCTAATTGTGACCCAGACCTTCTCCTTCAACATTAGTTATGAACGCGCAAATGTTCTGTGGGCCAAATGGGCACAAATTCCCACAAACATACTCCAAAATCTTTTTAGAAGAATAGAAACTGTTAAAGGGGTTTCAACACTACTAACTGCTTTGTGGCAGGAAGCAGGCAGCTCCATACATTGTACAGTGGTCCAGGCGGGTACTGCAGGCTGAGTCCCATTCACTTTAATTGAATTCAACCTGCAGTACCAACCTGGGCCACTGTGCAATGTACAGAGCTGTGTGTTTCCTGCAGTTAAAAATGGGACAATGTCTTTAAAGGGAGTCTGCCACCTACTTTAAGTCCTATAAGCTAAGCTTATGGACTTAAAGTGAGTGACCCGGGCAGAAATGGGGGCTTGCAGGTCTTTGTGCACACACACCTGGGGCAGTACCACAATGTACAACTCAGGAACACCTTTGCCCCACAACTTCTCCCTCCAGTCAGACGTCCTGCACTGCCCTTGCTATGGGTCAAACAGTGAGTGCGCACTGAGCTGCATCCCACCCATGCCCCAAATGCAAGAACTCAGAATATTATAGTCATGCTGACAAACACTTCCAGTTCCTAGAGTCACACATTTAATAGACCGCCCTGAAATGTTACTTCTTGTTTTTACAGTTTTTGTCTTATCAGTATTTCACACGCCAAAAACAATATTAACTTTGCAGGGTAAGGAGATTTTGGCCCAATATGCCCATACATGTGTAACGGGGTGGGGAAAGCGGGGTCTGCGGGGTCAAACTCAAGAAACACGATGGACCCAAGCATAGGCATAACTTGAAACTCCTGGGCCCCAATGCAAAACCTGTAACAGGGCCCCCAACTATAATGCTTTATTCATAGTACTGGGCTCCCTATATGGAGAAGAGAGGCCTTATGGGCCCCCTAAGGCTCATGGGCCCGGGTGCAACTGGATCCCCTATAGTTACACCAGTGGACCCAAAGGTTCACTCTCTCTGCTCACGCAGGTGATTGGCTGTTTCTCCACCTCAACCAGTAAGAGAGTAATAATCAACTCATGTCTGGGCTCCGACTGTTTCCATAGACGGCCATGTATTAAAGTAGTCCCGGTTGCTCGGGGAGCACCGGAGGTTCCGGGGAAAGGTTACAAAGTCAAGAGGCATAGCTATTGCAGCAGAACAATAATTGGCTTTATTATCAATAGAAAATTGTCAAGGCTCACTTTTAAGTGTCGGGCATTGTTTGCTCGACGGTCGTCCTGTGAAAATGGGGCTTTACTGAGTGGAGCTGCTGCTGGAAAGTTACAATAGTCTGCAGAGGAGCTGCTGCTGCCAGAGAGGAAGTAGCAGTGGAAGCCTGACCCTCTGGATGTGGAAGGGGCTGTTTGAGTTGCTGCTGTATAGCCTAAGTGAATACAGGGATCCAGAGAAGAGCTATCTGGAGGATAGAGACAGCATTGGGCTGCACAGTAGAGCAACGGACCAGGACCAAAGAGGACACCGAAAGTTTGTAGTCAACGAGTTGTAAGTGAGGCTAGTCTCAGTAAAATCTGCTAGATATGCACATTGTAAAGAAGCAAACAGGCCTGTTGTGTATGTCTTGAGCTGTACTAGTTCTTGCGTGTACGAACTGAGATAGTGTCACAGGGACTCCAGCCTACCGGACAGAGACATATCTGCAGGATTTCGAATGCTATATCTTGGACTGTGTTCCTAGTAGAAAAGTGTTAACCCTGTAAAGAAGGACTGAGTTTTATATTAAAGGGGGGTCTCACAAGCATATGATACTCAGTAATACACACTGAAAGGCATTGACTTTCGATGGTTCGCTCATACTCGTGGGTAGGCCTTCGCTATTTTACCATGGATTCCAGGTGTATGAGATCCATTGATTCGTACGCACATTTCTAGTAAACCAGATACAAATGGTATAAAGAAAGCAGGAATTTGTGGCCAGAGAATACAAGATAGTCTGGGGAGCAGCACACCATCCAGACTGCTGTCTGCAACCTCCACTTGTTCTTCTGGGCTCCAACCCGAGCCTTGATTTTGTGGTAATATTATATTATTACTCACTCCTTGGTTCATAAATAAATATTGCATATTTAAATGTTACTCCTCCTGCTGCATCGTATGTAGAATCTACATTTAGTATATATTAGCATTTATAGTCAACTATTCTCTTATTAATTTAGGGCAAAAACCTTTTGTTTTCAAGCCCTGCCACCAGCTGTTAATAATAGCAGAACCTTCCATTTCTTCAGCAAGACCGTAACCATACTGACAAGCTGCGATATATACCGCTTATTCACTAGAGACCGGATGATATTTGTAAGCACAATTTACATTATCCCACCTGAAACCTCCGTGCAGCATCCCAGGCTCGGGAAGGATTCCGGCAGCCGCATCTCAAAAAGCTGTTAAAAAGATGCAGAATGAAGACGGTCCGCCACCATGACCACAGGCAAAGTCAGGAGATAAATGGTTGACCCTGGTCTGTGTCAGGTTAGGATTGATGCCCCTATCAGACCTTGTGCCTTGCCAATGATTTTTTTTAAATTCTTTGATAGAGCGTTTTATCTAGTCGCTGGCATGAGGGCAACGGCGCCCGAGGCTAAAGAAAAAAAAAAGGTCATTCCGTGAGGACAATCTCTGCTGGACTAAATGAGAAAAGGGACCTTAGAAAAGAAGAAAATAAGAAAAAAAGTATCTAAAAAAAAAATATTGAAAAAACGTAAAAAATCTGCTGCAAGGTGCGTGAAATAAATAAAATTGCTTCTTTTTTAATTTATATATTTATTTTACTTGGCTTTGGGCTATTTTTTTTTTAAGCGGAAAAATATAAAAAAATGGCAATTTTCTTCTCATTACTCTCATTTTGGATGTTTGGTCTTAACCATATCTTATCGGGGAAGATTTAAGGAAGCAATCTGCTTCAATTAACCCCACAGAGCAGTAATGTAGACTGAAATCCGGTATTCTAAGGATCGGGGCGACTCCTCGGGGAATCCGACACTCATCTTTGTACTCTGGAATGGAAGAGATGAACTCGCACGGCTGTTTTAGGTTGAGGTACGGAGTGACTTGGAGCCTGTGGGGCGATTTTTACATTTTTTTTAGAATTTTTTCTCCATTTTCTTGCATCACTCCCCGCTTTAATTATGACAGAGATTCTCGCTGACTTTATTAGCACCGAGGCAAAATAGGATAAAAAAAAAATCTATAGCAATTTCCCGACATTTCTGCTTTAAATGCCTGATTACTTGACGCTGTTTAATTGAATTTGTTTAGTCAATAAGGAGGCTTTCAGTCTAGAATGAAAAGTTCTAATATTTCGGTCGGGCGCCAGGTTTTGGAAATCACTTCTCATTTGAATCAGAGACATAGACGGCGAGGGAACAGAGCAAAATGTGACATCCGTGCTGCGGGGAGAGAATACATTGTGAATTGTGGTTATAATTATTAATGAAGGTTATTATTTTGATTTATTATTGTTGTTTTTCGTGTCATTATACTTTTTTGTATTATTACTATTTTTGTAATAGAAGCAGATTTCCTACGGTGCTGTAGCTCAGCAGAACTGGGGTGAAGGGGGGATGTAACACCTGAAATGTGCATAGTAGAAGGGGTTGTCTCATCTGAAACAATCCCTTCCAAAATGAAACCCTAGAGTACCGTATATTTTGGATTTTAAGACAAACCCAGGTTTAGGCAATAAAAATTAGGAAAAAATATCTCATACTAATTATAACTTCCCTGGTGGGCTGGAGAAGTGGAAGGTTTAGTTTCAAGTGGATGTGGATAGCCACAGTGGCCCCAATAGTAATCGTGCCCAAATCTCGGTTCCCTCAGTTGTTCCAGTAAAAAAAAAAAAATATATATATATATATACTTATTTTATAGCTCCAACTTGTTCTTCAGTGCTTTCAGGTATCCAAGCTGGATACTCATTTTACTGACCTCAGAAGGATGGAGGTCTGAGTCAACCTTGAGCTGGCTATGTGAACTATGTGGGGATTGAACTTGCAACCTTTAGGTCGTGAGTGAGAGCTTAGGACTGCATTTCTGTTGCCTTAACACTCTGAGCCACACAAGTCCCACTAATTCCATTAGTCATAGTGGTCAGCAAAGGTCCCAGTAGTAATAATGGCTCCAAGTGGTCTCAGTAGTAACAATAGACCCAGTAGTAATAGCGGGCCTAGTGGTTCCAAGAGTAATAGTGCCATTTCCTCTCGTGGTCGCAGGAGTAATAGTGGCCCCCCTATGGTCACAGTAATGATAGTGATCTCCAGCAGAGGTGTAACTTGAAGTTCCTGGGTCCCAATGCAAGACCTGCAACGGGGCCCCCAACTTTAATGCTTTATTCATAATACTGCCAACTAAGGCTCCTTGGCCCGAGTGCAACTGCATCCCCTATAGTTATGCCAGTGGTCTCCAGTGGAAACATTGCCCCCTAGTAATACTGCCTCCAGTGGGACAGTAACCCCACCAGGAAGTATTTTACCATCCCTGCTTATCTCCGGTCTGGGCACTGCTGACTATAATAGGCTCTGAACTCTGACACTTCCCACACTGGTTCTACAGGAAATGGAGGTCAGGGCCTATGATACTCAGTAGAGAGCTGCACAGGAAATGTAGTGTTTTTCCAGTTGGAGGGATTGGGCACTGCCAGGCCCTCTGACATTGGACCAAAAGACACACACTTTTTAGCAAAATTTTTCCTTGATATCACTGTGCTATAGAGACTGGAGGTCCCGTATGCCCCTCCCACCCCCCGTGGGGAGATCGGGGGATCCGTGGAGGTGTTATGGCAGCCGGGTCCTTCTGAAAGGCCCCATCGCTGTTTTGGCAAAATGCCCATTAAGCTGTCCCCATGGGGTGGCTTGGTAGGCTGCCTGTCAGAATGCAGTATGATGTAATGCTACGGCATTACATCATACTGCAGGAGCGATCAAAGCATCGCTGGTTGTGGTCCCCCCTGGGGACTAAAAGAAAGTGTAAAAATAAAAACAATAACGCTTTACTAATTATTAAAAAAAAAATAAAGTAATAAAAGTTAAAAAAAAACAACTTTTTCCAATAAAAGAATCTACATAATAAAGAAAAAATATGTATCTGGTATCGCTGCGTCCGAAAGAGTCCGATTCTATAAAAGTAATGCATTATTTACCCCGCACGGTGAACATCATACGAAAAAAAAATAAAGAATGACAGAAATGCCCTTTTTTTTTGGTCACCCTATCTCCAAGAAAAAAATGTAATAAAAAGCGATTAAAAAGTCGTTTGTATTCAAGAATGGTACCAAACGAAACATCAGGACGTCCCACACAAAATGAGTCCTCGCACAACTAGGTCAACAGAAAAGTTAAAAAGTTATCGTGCGCTGAAAATAGAGACAGAAAATAATTTTAAAAAATTAAATATCTTCAAAAAAAATACAAGTAGTACAGCAAAAAAAAACAATATAAATTTGGTATCGTTGTAATTGTACAGACCCATAGAATAATGTTATCATGTCATTTCTGTTGCAGTTTGTGCGCCGTAGAAACAAGATGCACCGAAATATGGCGTTATTTTCCCACTTCTCTCCACTTAGAATTTTTTGTAAGTTTTTCAGTACATTATATGGTGCAATAAATAGCACCATTGAAAAATACAACTCATCCCGCAAAAAACAAGCGATAAATAAAGGAGTTATGATTTTTTAATAGGGAGGAGGAAAAATCGAAAATGGAAAAAAGCTCCATCACTAAGGGGTTAAATGCCACGATGAATGTTCAGGGGTCCAAAGAGGTCTCCCCTGCAAAGAGATTGAGGGGTACCATCTGCGTGCCATGACAGCCTGGGGCATTCTGACGACCCCCAGGGCTGCTAGAAGTGAGTGTGAAGAGAAACCTGTGGCTCGTCTTAATAGAACATCGGGCATAATGTAAAACAGTCTAGTATCGCATTATACTATATGAGCGATCACATGATTGGGAATTCCAGTTGGGTTTAAAAGAAAGATATACACACAGGTTACACAAATATATATTGCTTACTAGAAAAAACTAAAAAGTACTGAAAGTTTTTCCCAGTCTCCATATAAAAAAAAACGAAGCCGGGGAGCCCTCACAGCCTTAGGAGGAGGTGAGGGGGAGCGCCCCATAGGATGAAATTAATTGTGGGTACGCGGTACTCAAAATCCGCATCAATGGTACAGATTGTAATGGTTTTTTGATGCAGAACTTATGGCCCCCTGTCCACGGGCGTGACAGAATATCGCTATCGTTATTCCACCGCGGCGGAGCAGGGGGGAGAGCTGTCGGGTCTCTGCGCTGAGCCTGTCTGAGAACCTGTCGCAGCATTCCACAATTTGAATCTTGCGAGCGGAGGATTGCTATGATTCTCCGCTGGTGGATAGATGGGTTGAGCATTCCATAGCGATGATAGGATGGTAGGAAATGGTTAGGCCTCCCTCACACGGGACATTTGCTGCATTTTTCAATGCTGCGTTTAGGGTGGATTTAGACGATCGTATATCAGCTCGGTTTTCACGCCCAGCCGATATACCTTGTCCTCGTGTGCAGGAGGGGAGGATGGAAGAGCCAGGAGCAGGAACTGAGCTCCTGCCCCCTCTCTGCCTCCTCTCCGCCCCTCTGCACTATTTGCAATGGGGAGAGGCGGGACAGGGGCAGGGCTAAGTTCTGCGAATTAGCCCCGCCCCATCCCGCCTCTCCTCATTGCAAATAGTGGAGAGGGGGTGGAGAGGAGGCAGAGCTCAGTTCCTGCTCCTGGCTCTTCCATCCTCCCCCCCCTGCAGATGAGGACACTGTATATCGGCTGGGCGTGAAAATATATACGGTCATATACGGTCGTGTGAATGCAGCCTTACAGTGTTTTCAGCAGTGCTGTAAATGCAGCCCATTCATTTCAATAGGAGACTTAGCTGAAAACACCAAAGTTTCAAAGCGCAGCATTTTCAGCCTTATGTGAGCAGCCCCATTGAAATGAATGGGAGCCTTGCACAGCGCTGAAAACGCAGCGCTAAACGCTGTACGAAAACGCCTGTGTGAGGGAGGCCTTACGCTATATTTGACTAATCCTGAAATATCGCTTTGAGGCTGCCTACAGATGGCGATATCGTGCTGCTAAACATACGGTTTACCTCTGGATTGGAGGCAATTTAAGGCAAAAAAAAAATCAGTCAAATTGCGATCCTCTTGCGCGGGTTTCACGCACGGTAGAGGATCAGAAGCGTTTCCCATTAATTCCAATGAAAAACCTCGCATGCATAACACACGGCATGCGAGAGCCAATCAGTGCATTGAAGGTCCCATTGAAAGCAATGGGTGATACATTCCAAGGAATGTGAAGAGATAGGACATGCTGCGATTTTTATATGACTCGTGCATATGACTACTTTCAAAAGAATGGGCTTCATTTTTGCACAAAATTTGTGCGCAAATCTCGCACAAGTCTTACGGACATGTGAAAGCAGCCTAAGGGGATTGTCTGTTATAAACTATTGATGGCGTATCCTTAGGACTGGCCCTTTCTGTTAAATCAGTTGGCGCCTTCCAACTAGGATACCCACTTATCAGCTGTTAATCAGGCAAACAGCTCCGTTCTCACTGCAGTGGTCAGACTTGGTATTACAGGCAAAATCACATTCACGTCAATAGGAGCTTTGCTTGTAATACCAAGCCTGACCACTGCAGTAAGAAATCGGATCAATGGACAAGCACACTGCCAGTGTAGCAGACTCCGGTTTATCAACTATTGATGGCCCATCCTGCATATAGGCTATCGATAGTTTACAACTGGACAGCTCCTTTAATGCCTATTTCTATCTTCACGGGGAGCCCCCTAAATGTTCACTATTATCTCAGTACGTCATGGAGCTGGTCCTTTCTATAGCAGAGGAGATACCAGATGTACCTTTCCAACGTCATGTAGCGGTGTCACCGCCATCCCACCGCACTCCCAGATGAGCTGATAACTTTACACCAGGCTTTTAAGCAGTCCGAGGACAGTAAACGGCTTGGCTACAATGGGATTAGAGAGATCGGAGAGCGCAGTTCCCATTCTGCTATCTGATAAGAGACAATACAGCTTATTGAACATTAACCCTTCTGCCGTCCAGTATATGTCTGTAGTAACTAAATATCCGTAAAAAGCCTCACATTGTCTTAGAAAAGCAGTCAGTCTTTTCCTTCCCCACAAGCAGTGCCACTCTTGTCCAAAGTCTGTGACTGGTATTGCAGTTTAGTCTTAGTGATTTCATTTCTTTATTGAAAACCAGGCAAACCCAAAGAGAACATTTAACATCTTCACGCCTCTTAATATACAAGAACCCTGTGGGTGGGAGGGTTACTGCAAAATGCCACACCGTATGGATGGCGTGGGCAAAGGAGCTGAGCCTGTGCCATCTGCAGCATTAACTGGCTGTGACTGACAGCCAGCGTCCCAATGCATTGGCAGGACTTGGTGACAACATCAATCCCCACTGTTAACCCCTTTAATATTGATCGCGGCATGTACAAAGTTCACAGAGGGAGGGGGCTCCCTCTGTGATGTCACCGGCCTTCCGCCATGGAATTGTAGAAGGCCTATAGATTGTCACAAAAACCCAGAAGTCTAACAGTGGCCTCCAAGTCTGTCATGGCTTTCAATATAAATGCAAAACAATAATACACTGCAGCACAGAAATACTGCACTATATTATCTGAGTGATCATAAGATCGCAAGTTTAAGGGCGGTTTCATACAGCTGTAGGCGCAACTACAATCGTCGGTAAGAGCGTAGTTGTGCCTGAACAAGGTTTTTCTTCACCATATTGCAGACAGTGGGAAGATATGTAGTATATTCACTTCATGCGGGCAAGATAGTGGTTTTGTTCTGTCCTGTACTGGAGAAGCCACGTTCGTCTGAAACCGCCCATAGTCCCCTACAAGGACAAAAAATTGTGAAAAAAATAGTAAATATAAGTAAACAGTAAAAAAAAAATAGTAAATAGTAAAAACTGTCAAAAAAATCCACTTAAAAAAATAAAAATAATTAAAAGAAACTTTTTTCCACAAAAAAAAAGAATAAATAAAGCTGTATGTTTGGTATTGCGTCATCGGTAATGGCTCGTACAATATATTGTATGCACTGTAGCATGCACTATTTAAAAAAGAAAGAAAAAAAAAGAGCAAAAATGCTTTTTGTGTTCTTTTGCCTTCCTGAAAAATACAATAAAAGTGATCAAAAAGTCATATGTGCCTCAAAATGCTACCAATTAAAAACTACAGCTCGTCACACAAAAAAACTAATTCTCACAGCTATGTCCACTGTCCAGTTGGGATGCGCAGGGCCCATCAGTAAAGTTCATTCTGGGGGTCCCCATGCACACATTACCGGATTCCTCGCAGCTACATTCTCCATCTACTTTAGTAGCAATGTGGCTCCTTGTAGGACATTGGGGCCCCAACCCAGCCTCAGGTTCCACCGGGTAATGCATCTGTTCCCCTTTGGGACAGTGTGAGCCTGGCCATGTCCAAAAAGTAGAGCTGAAAATCCCATAAAATCATCATAGGTCCGAACTAGTCTGTGTCCTTTAGGGGTTAATGTGTTGCAGTCTGCAGCTTTTAGTGCTCTTTTTGCAGATGTGAATGAGAGAATCCCATCCCGTCTTCCCTCCAGTGACTCAGCGGTGGGATGTCTCGCTGCTCGGACGTCTCCATGTACTTGATAACGGCTTACATCCATCTGCTGCGAATTAATTAGATGGATCTGACCAGACCGCGTCCCGAGTGCGGAGGAACATCTGATCCAGCCAGCAACTCATTTATTCCTGTACTGGGAAGGCACCACGTGGCGGGGCTTCCATATCGTGCACTAAATGGCCACTTTATTAGTATCTAGTAGGGCGCTGGACATCATTTGGCCATCAAAACCGTAGCAATTTGCTGTGGCGTAGATTCCACGAGGTGCTGAAATCATTCTGTAGGAATATTGGCCCCTGCGGACAGGAAGCTTCGTGTAGTGGCTGCAGATTAGATGGAGGTGCCGGCAGGAAGGGGTCATCGATACATGCTGCATGCGCCAAGTTCTGACCTCTCATCAGCACGGGGCAACAGAAATCTGGATTCGCTTGACTGGGCAAAGTTTTTTCCACTGCTCAATGATACATTTTTTGCTCTCTTTTGGAGTCTTGCATATCTGTTTCTCTTGGACACAATGGCGCTGCAAATGGTCGTCTGCTGTTATAGCCCCCCCCCCTGTGATAAGGAACACCAAGTTGTGCATTTGGTCACCCGAGTTGGAGCGCCAATGTTGTATTTAGCACCAGTTTCCTTGACTGTGCAGTGCTTGTTTGTCAAAATGACTCTTGACATCCTCCTTTGACCCCTTTCGTTGACGTAAAGTTTAGTTCCAGAGAATTTCCTTTCGCTGGATGTTTTCCCTTGATCACACAATAGGGACAACCACTGATTGTTCCCTATTGTTCTGTTGTTTTACAAGATTATTTTGCTGCGCTCTTAAGAGTCCAAGGGGTGGCACTTTGGTGACCACGATGCTTTTGCGAGAGCTTGAGTCTTAAAAAAGTAGTGGCTGTCACAGGTTTTGAAAACACAGTAGGTCCAAGGAAAATCATTATATTAGCTACAGGGTCTTGGGCGCCCAAGGATCATTGATGCTCCTTGGGACCAAAGACTAGCCATGCCGGGTCCAGTCCCACAGAAGAGCTCCTGCAGTAGAAGTTACTACGAGTTATAATATAAAGGCGTCAGCTCACACAGGACATCACAGCTCGCTGTGTAGTCGCAGACCGGTCAGAGTGGCCATGATTACCCCTGTCCGGTTAAAATGGGCATGTCAACATCAGAACTGGACCACGAGGCAATGGAAGAAGGCGGCTTGATCTGATAAATGTCATTTTCTTTCATGTCATGCGGACAGGCGTGTGCATCACTTACCTGAGGAAGAGGCTGCACTAGGATGTACTATGGGAAGACAAGAAGCCGGCGGAGGCAGTGGCCAATGTCCTGCTGGGTACTTGTGTCCTGCCATCATGTGGATGTGCCACCTACCTAAACATTGTGTAGACTAGTACCCCCCTTATGGCATCTGTATTCCCTAATAGCAGCGCCCTCTTACTGCAGGATAATAATGCACCCGGACATACCTCAAAACTGTTCAGGATGAAGAGCGCAAGAAAGAGGTGAAGGTGATGACTTCTCCTCCAAACCCCCCAGAGACCAATCCGATTGATCATCTATGGGAAGTGCTGGAAAAACAAGTCCAATCCATGGAGGCCGAACCCCACATCTTACAGGACTTTGTGGCACAGACGGCGTGATGAAGTCACTGCACCACTTGCATCTCTACGTGGGATCCCAGCCAAGACAGGTCAAGGCAGCAGATGGAGCATGGGAAGGTCGTTTTCTTGCCAGGACACATTGTGGCTTATTGACAGTATTAAGAGTTCATCTTAATATAGGGATTAGGGGAAAGAAAAAAGCAAAGAGCTGAAGACAAATCTGCACAGCAACCTCTGAAGAGACGAGTCGCGTCTGGGAAAAGACATCATGTCAGTCTGGGCTAGATGGAGAAAAAAAGGACAAGTCCAATTAGGGATGACGCTGCATGTAAGTCACAGTGCTTGTTCTCCAGTGACTACGTCTCATCAGTACTGTATAGTCTGCAGAGTGATGATGGGTTGTGAACAACTTCCATCATAATTTCCATTGTTAAGGTTATACTGGGAGGTGTTATTTCACAAGGTACAAATGTCTATAGCAGAAACTCACTGCAGTGTATATTTTTTTCAATGATCTTAGTTCTGATGCTGCATATATGAACTCAGCTCGGATCTGGTGCTATATTTGTTACGAGCTTGGTTCTGGTGCTGTATGTATGTTATGAGCTTAATTAGGATACTGTATTTATGTAATAAGCTTGGTTTGGGGTTTATGTTTATGTACTGAGCTTGGTTTTGGTGCTGAATGTATTTTATGAGCCTGGTTTTAGTGACATATGTATGTACTGCATTGCGTTTCTGGTGCTGCATTTATGTTCTAAGCTTATAAGTTTGGCTCTGGGGCTAGATTTATGTTATGAGCTTGGTTTTGGAGCTGTATTTATGTTATGAGCTTGGTTCTGGAGCTGTATTTATGTTATGAGCTTGGTTCTGGGTATGTATTTATGTTATGAGCTTTGTTCTGGAGCTGTATAAATGTTATGAGCTTGGTTCTGGGTATGCATTTATGTTATGAGCTTGGTTCTGGAGCTGTATTTATGTTATGAGCTTGGTTCTGGGTATGTATTTATGTTATGAGCTTGGTTCTGGAGCTGTATTTATGTTATGAGCTTGGTTCTGGGTATGTATTTATGTTATGAGCTTTGTTCTGGAGCTGTATTAATGTTATGCATCACAGAAGGGGAAATAAAAAATTAAAAACAATCACAGAAAATGGCCATTACTTACTGAGTGAGGAGTGCATGTAGATGCATCCTCCTCTCACCATGCAGGTAGCGGACTACCAAATGGAGAAGCCAATAACACCTGTGCAGGACACCGATAAGACACCCACTCACACTGCCTCCTGATAATGAGGGGGGTGGCTGCTTGGTGTACACTCCCACACATAGTGGATACAGGGTGCCAGACCATTCTGATATATGTAGTTCACCATGCAGACCAGCAACCTATTAATGACGCCATGATAATTTGGCGGGTTGCCCTGCATATCCATCAGTGAACCACATTGGTACTGCCACCCGGGGCTCCCCCTGGAGTCCTAATGCCACACTGCATGTGAATGATAGATAATAAATGTAAGGCATTGGTTGGATGTTGGCCAAGATACATGAGCCCACTAACCACTTCACGGTTCCTTGCGTTGTAGTGGGTCCCTACACTAATATAAATGCATCACAGAAGGGGAAATTAAAAATTAAAAACAATCACAGAAAATGGCTGTTACAGGCAGTGTGAGTGGCTGTCTCATCGGTGTCCTGCACAGGTGTTATTTGCTCCTCCATTTGGTAGTCAGCTACCTGCATGGTGAGAGGAGGATGCATCTATATGCATCCTCAGTCAGTAAGTAATGGCCGTTTTCTGTGATTGGTATTTATGATATGAGCTTGGTTCTGGCGCTGTATTAATGTTATGAGCTTGGTTCTGGTATTGTATTTACATTAAGAGCTTGGTTATGGTGTTGTATATATTGTATGACCTTGGTTCTGGTATTGTGTTTTTGTTAAGAGCTTGGTTCTGGTATTGTATTTATGTTAAGAGCTTGGTTCTGGTGCTGTATTAATGTTATGAGCTTGGTTCTGGTATTGTATTTACGTTAAGAGCTTGGTTCTGGGGCTGTATGAACTGACTTCTAGTATCGAGTACATTAATAATTATTTGGAGAATTCAGCTGTAATTTTCTGCATCACTCTATGTCATAAGCTCCTCACACATGTATTTTAATCAGTCAGATAGGAAACCTGTTGCGTCTTGGAGAAGATAAAATTAATCTATACGGTACAAGGGACAGGTCTCCATCCTGCTGTCTTATGGGGGACTCCAAGATTCAGGGGCTGCGCTTGGTAAGCCCTGTCCTTAGGACTGTTGCGATCTCCTGTGTTAGAGCTACATGTGGGGTTTGACCTCTTAATTAATTTCCTAGATATTTAAGTAATCTTTTGTTTGACCTAGTTAAGCCAGCTGTAGTGCGACTCTCAGGGGTCCGCTTCTCCGTGTCTGAATTATTAATGATATTTCTCCTGATTGGGTCTTAAGTTACAGCCGGCGCTGCTGCAGGGCTCACACGTCTTACATGGGAGATCATATCCTCGTATAAGCAAATGTCCAATATTCAGTCAGATAGTCAGTCTGGAAAGAAAATGTTCTTACTGAATGCGCTACTAATTATCTATCTATCTCATATTTATCTATCTCATATCTATCTGTCTATCTATCTGTCTAGCTATCTATCTATCTTATCTATCTATCTATCATCTATCTATCTATCTATCTATCTATCTCCTATCTATCTATCTATCTCATATCTATCTATCTTCTATTTATCTATCTATCTTCTATCTATCTATCTATCTATCTATCTATCTATCTATCTATCTATCTATCTATCTATCTATCTATCTATCTATCTATCTATCTGTTTTTCCCATCGATCTATCCATTCATCTCCTATCTATCTTATATCTATCTATCTCATATCTATCTATCTATCTATCTCATATCTATCTATCTAACTCATATCTATCTATCTCATATCTATTTATCTATCTATCTCATATCTATCTATCTATCTTTTCAGATCTATCTTTTTTTTCATATCTATGTTTCTATTCATCCATCCATATATCTATCTACCGGTATATCATATCTATCTATCTATCTATCTATCTATCTATCTATCTATCTATCTATCTATCTATCTATCTATCTATCTATCTATGTTTTTCCTATCTATCTTTCTGTCTATCTATCCATCTGTCCATCCGTCTATCCATCCATCTATCTATCCATCCATCTATCTATCTCCTTACAGTGGTATATGTAAAGGCCCATTTACACCAGCCAATGATCGCTAAAAAAATCGCTAATTGGTGATCGGTTTAGTGATAATCGGTCCGTGTAACTGTGCGCCCATCGTGCGCTTTTCGGGCACTGCTGGCTGATCGTTACATTCAAGCTAACCTAAAAATCATTGTTCAGCCTTCATTGAACCCTTCAGAATTTTCCATATTTCTGTTTATTTTCGACCTAAAACTACATCATATTTTGACACAAGTCTAAAAGTAGATTAAACAAACGAGTCAAATCTATTAGACTTGATTATTTATTTATTGAGGAAAATGATCCAGTACCACATGTCTGTGTGTGTCAAAAATATGTGAACCTTTTGCTTTCAGTATCCGAGTTGACCCGCTCGTGCATCAATGTTAAGGCAGCAGTATGCACTGCTAAGATCTCAAGACCTGAAAGTTGCAAGTTCCATCCCCAGATGTAGCCGGCTCAAGGTTGACTCAGCCTTCCATCCTTCCGAGGTCGGTAAAATGAGCACCCAGCTTGGTGGGGGTAATAAATAAATTACCTGAAAGTGCTGCGGAATAAGTTGGCGCTATACAAATAACAAGTCCCTTCCACTGAACTTTAGCCCATTCCTCCATACAAAACAGCTTCAACTCTGTTATGTTGGTGGGTTTCCTACCTCAAACTGCTCACTTCAGGTCCTTCCACAGTATTTCTATAGGATTAAGGTCAGGACTCGGCCATTCCAAAAACTGTATTTGTCTTGAACCATTCGTCTGTAGAATGAATTGTGCGTTTTGGGTCGTTGCCTTGCTGCATGATCCACATTGTCCTGAGATTAGGCTCACAGATGTCCTGACATTTTCCTTTAGAATTTGCTGATCTAGTTTAGATCTGATTATTCCATCAAAGATATAAAGCCGTCCTGGCCCAAATACAGCAAAATATGCCCAAACCATGATATGACCACCGCTGTGTTTCACAAATGGTATGAGATTTTTATTACAGTTGAGCGAACGTACTCTGCTGAGCTTGATGCTCATTCAAGTATTAGCGTACTCGATGGTGCTCGTTATTCGAACGAGCATCAAGCCGTGTTCGGCCCCGCCCCAGTTCTTGGCTCCTCCCTGCTGTGACGTGCCTGTTTTAGCCCCTCCCCGCCGCGACGCAGCACTCGTCATTGGCAAATTTTGCTGGCTGGCTTGAGAGAGAGAGAGACCGGTGTCCCACATACCCGGCGTCCCACATACCCGGTGTCCCACATACCCGGCGTCCCACATACAAAAATGCTCGAGTCTCCCATTGTAGTCAACTGGGTTCGTTACTCGAGTAGAGCTCTCGAGTTTTACCGAAAAGCTCGACTCGAATAACACGGACTCGAGCATTTGGGTGCTCGCTCATCTCCAATTTTTATGTTGGAATGCAGGGTATTACTTTCTCCAAGCCTAACACTTCACATTTAACCCAAAAAGCTCTATTTTGGTGTCAGCAATCCACAAAACAGTGTTCCAATAGCTTTCTATCTCGTACAGGTGATCTGTTTGGAGATCAGCAGTTTTCTCCTTCCAATCCTGCCACGCACACCATTGTTGTTCAGTGTCCTCCTGTCGGCTTAGAGGTTACCTTGGGTTCCATTATGACCTCATGGACCTACACGCCTTGCTGTTGGTCTGATCTTTGTTGTTCTACAACTCCCGGGGAAAGTAATAGTGGTCTTGAATTTCCAGCCCAACGATTAACAACTCTTCTTCTGAGGTCCTCAGAAATCTCCTTTATTTGTGCCATCATGCACTTCCACAAATGTGTGTTGTGAAGATCAGACCTTGATAGATCCCTGTTCTTTAAACAGGCCGCCCTCTCACATCTGACTGTCTTCGCATTGATTGAAAACACCTGACTCTAATGTCACCTTCAAATTATCTGCTAATCCTAAAGGTTCACATACTTTTGCCACTCACAGCCGTGATATTAGGCATTATTTCCAGCTCCTCTCACCTTATTTGTTCACCTTAGAACAATGACAGATAAAACCTCCATAGTGTTCGACCTAATGTGCGGTACAAACCTTCGGCACGTAACATTTAAAGACTACAACACCCATCATATATTTGGTTTAACTCCCCCTTGGAGGGTTTCATTCCCTTCTCTCCCCGCTCGTGCCCTGAGTTCAGATCTGTTCTTGGTGAGATGAGGCGTGCAGAGTAAAATAATAGCTCCTGGCAGGTGACGGTGTCGCAGGAGGCAGCGTGCAATGATTGAGAAGCAGCTCCTCGGCCGCCTGAAGCCTGAGCTTGTTCATTGATTTATCATCAGCTGTGCAATACTAATCCTGCGCGCAGCAACGCGGGGCTTCTCACAGGGTCAGAGTCACTTTGATGTCAGGGGCTGCATGCTCTCATACAGTTCTTAAGACCAGCGCATCCTATAGGGGATCTAGACTATAGATTGCACTGAGAGGGGGCTATACTATATAGGTCATCAGCAAATCAATTGCAAATCAAGGGCCAAATGGTACAAATAGATGCAAAGACCTGGGCTGCACTGCAAAATCTGTAACAGGGCCCCCAACACATGACCCGTGTTACGTTGCATGGTGCCCTGTATGGCACTTTCTCTTGATGCTCAACGCCCATGTGGTGTTCTATCATATGTTGTTCGAATAACCTCACCATACAGTGCCGAAATAGTGCCATGCAGTATTCTTCACAAATCATAGCCGGATAAATATTATTTCCAAGCAAGAATAGCATTAAGGCCTCCCTCACACAGGGCGGTTGCAGAAACGCAGCGTTTTTCAACGCTGCATTTACTGCAGATCCCGCCCGTTTCAGCAGCGCTGGCATACTTTATGCCAGCGTTTTGGCTGCGTTTTCAGCCGAGCTGAAAACGCAGCCAAGAATGCTGAAAAAAAAAAAGTAATACTCACCCAGCCGCTGCAGTCCAGGTCGCAACTGCTGGTCTCTGCCGCTGATCCGGTCTTCCTCGGCACTCCCAAGTCTATTGCCGGAGGACAGGTTTGAGAACCCCGCCTCCGGCAATAGAGTGCTGTGATTGGTTGTCGGTGCTTGCTCGATGCCCAATCACAGCCCTTCATTGACTGTCTCAGCCAATCAGAGCTTGTCAGTGCAGAGGAAGCCCGGATCAGCGGCAGAGACTAGCGGCCGCAACCTGGACTGCAGCGGCTAGGTGAGTATTGCTTTTTTTTTTCTCTACCTAGCTGGGACTGATTTTCGGGGTAGGGCTTCTATTGTAAGCCCTCATCCCGAAAATCGGCGAGCGGTTAACGCTGCTAAAAACGCGGCACCAAGTGTTGCCGCGTTTTCAGCAGTGCTAAAACCGCTGCCCATTCATTTCAATGGGCGACGCAGGGCTGAAAACACCCCAAAATAGAACATGCATCGCTGTCAAAGCGCAGCGTTGGAAGGCGCTGCGTTTTCAGCCCTGTGTGAGCAGCCCCATTGAAATGAATGGGAGTGTTGTACAGCGTTTAGCGCTGGGCTGAAAAGGCAGCGCTAAACGCTGTATAAAACACCCTGTGTGAGGGAGGCCTAAGTGCTGCCACCGTCATACACTGCAAATATAAAACACTGCACAGTGTATAAGTATCAGTGCCACACTATACCGCCATATAGTGCTTAATTAATACCACCAAGCAGTGACCAATCAAAACCACAATATAGTGCTCAACTAATGCCACTGTACAGTGCTCAAATAATGTTGCTATACAATTGCAGTGTCCAAGGAGCGGGCCCCAGTCTACGAGACAGTCTGGTGTAGATGTAGGCCTTGTCACGTTCTACCGTCTCCCACCCAGAGCGTAACCAGGGACACGTCCAAGGGGCCAAGAGCAGGCTAATAAATTAGGTTAACCTGCTGAGGGTTTACCTTAGTCCACTTTGTCACGTGTGACGCCATTATTCCTTCCTCCGAAGTGATCTCTCGAGGCAATAATAAAGAGACCACAGGGTAAAAGGTAGACGCGGGAACGGTCGGTAAAGCTGTTTACTTAAACACAACTTGACATCCACTGGCAGACTAGGTACCCTGTTTCCCAGAAAATAAGACATACCCTGAAAATAAGACATAGCATGATTTTCCAGAATTTTTGAGGATGCAAAATGATTTTTCAGGCTTTTTGAGGATGCTTGAAATATAAGCCCTTCTCCAAAATTAACCCCTGCTAGCAGTTAATTAAAAAAGTCAATTTAAATAGTGTCCAGGCAGCTATACATGTAAAAAAGTTAAACCTTTTTGAACAAAAATTTATATAAGACACTGTCTTATTTTCAGGGAAACACGGTAGTACAGGGGAACACATGATGCAAGAGGGAGGAAACATGGGAGAACAGAGTGACTTATAGAGGCCAAGTTATCTGTGAATCTCTGGTCCCAAACACTTTCTCACGAACACTTTACCGACTCTCTACCGGTACACACTCATACACACTCATGGAGTAGTAGACTTGCACCCAACACTGCACAGCAGGAACTCGCACTCCTTGCAACCTTTCACACTCCTAATTATTCATGCAGGGAAGGAGAAGGAGGTCCACAGCACACGTCTTCTATCCCCTCGGCCTCTTCCATATCCACTACACACAGACTAAAGGTGTTGTGTGCAGAGCAGCTCCCCTCCACAACAACAGATAGGAAAGACCACCAAAGACAGACTGGCTGGCTGACTGACAGGAATGCCCACACTCATACACCTTGCATCCACATATATAAAACAAGGTCACATGACAAACAAATAGATACTTTTCCAGACATAACCCAGACAGTAACCTATTCAGTGCTGCAGCTATGCAATACACATCACATTCACTGACATGGAAAACATTGACAGTACACAAAAGCACAAGACTACATAGACCATCCAGAAGCTTCCACACATACACTTCTGTACACTACACAATCTTCAACTAATAGTAACAGAGTGCTCAAATAACTCCACAATATAGTTCTCACATAATATCAATATACATTAGTCAAATAATACCAAAATGCGATTGTTCCCAGCAAGAGAAACCAAGTAATCTTGTAGATATGATAGCTTTAATGGCTAACAAAAATACATGATGCTAATGCGAGCTTTCGGACTCACTCCGAGTCCTTCATCAAAGCATAATGAAATGGATCTGAAGAGGCATGTATATTTATACACACATGCTAATGACAAGACACAGACAGGGATGTGATAAGGGACTGAAGGCTTTATGGGCCCTGAAATAAGGTCCATTTAGACACAACGATTATTGCTCAAAATTCGCCCAAAAGTCATCTTTTGAGCGAAAATCGCTGTGTCTAAATGCGCTGCCAACGCAGATCCATTTCATTATGCTTTGATGAAGGACTTACTATTACATCATGTATTATTGTCAGCCATTAACCCCTTAGTGACGAAGCCTGTTTGCGCCTTAGTGACGGAGCCAAATTTTGGAAATCTGACATGCGTCGTTCAACGTGGCATAACTCCGTAAAGGCTTTACATATCCCAGTGATTCTGACATTGTTTTTTCGCCACATGTTGTACTTCATTTAGATTGTAAAAAGAGACCGATATCATTTGTGTATATTTATTAAAAGTACCAATATTGGAAAAATTTTGAAAAACTTGTCATTTTTTCACATTTTCAACCGTAATATCTCAAATATGTCCAAACATACTGTACAAATTTTTGATAAGATATGTATTTCCATCTGTTTACTTTATTCTGAATGCACACTTGAAAAACTTTTGTGTTTTTTTTAACCATTTAGAGGACGTACAAATTTAACATTACTTTTCAGCATTTTGAGGAGCACTTTGTTTTCCTGCACCAAGCCAAGTTTGCAGAGGCTCATAAGTGTCAGAATAATAGATACACCCACAAATGACCTCATTTTAAAAACTACACCCCTTAGTGTATTCACTGAGGGGTGTCATGAGTATTTTTGACCCCACCAGTTCTTTTCAGGAATTAGTTCAATTTAGGGGACAAAAAATAAAATTTCATATTTTTGCAAATATGTCATTTTAAAGACATATTTTTTTCCTATAGAGCCCATGAAAATGAGGATTTACACACCAAAATGGATACCCCCGTTTCTCCCGTGTTCAGAAACATACCCATTGTGGCCCTAATCTTATGTCTGGATGCATAACGGGAGCCAAAATGAAAGGAGTAGTCGGTGTCTTTCAGAACATAAATTTTGCTTGAAGGCGTTTTAGGCCCCATAGCACTTTTGTAGAGCTCTTGAGTGGCCAAAACCAAAGAGAACCCCCACAAGTGACCCCATTTTGAAAACTAGACCCCTTAACGAATTTATCTAGGGGTGTACTGACCATTTTGACCCCACAGTTTTTGAATGAATTCAAGCCAAGCAAAAGGAAAAAATTGTGATTTTCATTTTTTTGTCAATTCTGTCATTTTAAAAACAGCTTTTTTTGTACAGCACACGCATGAATGAAGCCTTTCATCCCAAAATGGATACCCCTGTTTCTCCCGTGTTCAGAGACATACCCATTGTGGCCCTAATCTTATGTCTGGATGCACAATGGGGCCCAAAACGAAAGGAGTAGTCGGTGGCTTTAAGAACATAGATTTTCCTTGAAGGAGTTTTAGGCCCATAGCACTTTTGTAGAGCTCTTGAGCGGCCAAAATCAAAGAGAACCCCCACAAGTGACCCCATTTTGAAAACTAGACCCCTTAATGAATTTATCTAGGGGTGTACTGCCCATTTTGAGCCCACAGTTTTTGAATGAATTGAAGCAAAGCAAAAGGAAAAAATTGTGATTTTCGTTTTTTTGGCAATTCTGTCGTTTTAAAAACTGCTTTTTTGGTACAGCACACACATGAATGAAGACTTGCACCCCAAAGTGGATACCCCTGTTTGTCCCGTGTTCAGAGACATACCCATTGTGGCCCTAATCTTTTGTCTGGATGCACAACGGGGCGCAAAATGAAAGGAGTAGTCGGTGGCTTTCAGAACAGAAATTTAGCATGAAGGTGATTTAGACCCCATTGCACACTTGTAGAGCCCTTGAGCGGCCAAAACGACAGAGAACCCCCACAAATGATCCCATTTTGAAAACTAGACCCTTAACGAATTAATCTAGGGGTGTACTGTGTATTTTTACCCTACAATTTTTGAATAAATCTAAGCAAAGCAGTAGGAAAAAAAATACAATTTTCATTTTTTTGGCAGTTGTATCAATTTAAAAACTGTTTTTTTTGTACAGCACACATAGGAATGAAGACTTTCACCCCAAAATGGATACCCCTGTTTGTTCCGTGTTCAGAACCATACCCCTTGTGGCCCTAATCTACTTAAAGGATGCATGGCTAGGCCTATAATGGAAGGAGCACCCGTTGGATTTTAGGGTACAACGGAATAAATTCCAGGCCCCATTGCCCACTTATAGAGTCATTGAGCGTCCAAAACTATAAAGACCCCCACAAATATCCCCATTTTAAAAACTAGACCCCTTAACGAATTCATCTAGGGGTGTACTGCGTATTTTGACCACACAGTATTTGAATAAATTTCAGCAAAGCAGAAGAAAAAAATTACAATTTTCATTTTTTTGGCAATTTTGTCAATTTAAAAACTTTTTTTTTTGTACAGTTTACATAGGAATGAAGACGTTCACCCCAAATGGATACCCCCGTTTGTCCCGTGTTCAAAAACATACCCATTGTGGCCCTAATCTACTTACAGGAAACATGGCAAGGCCTGTAATGGAGGGAACACCCGTTGGATTGCAGGGCATAACTGAATAAATTCCAGGCCCCATTGCTCATTTGTACGGAATCAAAATTGACTCCCTAAAATCCCCCCCCCCCCCACGCCCTTTTCGGCGTTCCCCAAATCTTAGATAAAAGTAATAATGTGAACTGTGTAGTATTTCCAAAGACGGGTAATTATGGAGGCTGGTTGGGATGGGCACATGGGGCAATAAAACCGGGTATCCCCCCTCCTCTCATGCTTTTTGGGAGTCATTTTTTGACCTCAGCGGCGGGGATGGGGTGTAAAAAGTGGCGTTCCGTGAGTCTCCGTAAGCTTGCTCAGGTGCAGCGGTCTCACACAGAAGGCGCTCAACAAGGTGCTCCTGGAACTGCATGAAGGCGGGCGTTCCATGGGCTTCTTGTAAATTGCGTATTACAGGTAGCGGTCTGAATAACGCCGGGCTCACACAGCCGTAGGTGGATCCCGGCTGTGAGCCCGGCTGTGACCCTGCGTACGGCCGCGTAATGTACTGCGCATAACTGCGTACTTACACGGGCGGTCATGCGCAGTACACTTTTTTTTGTTGTTTGTATTTCCCGCACCGTCGCTTAGCGATGACGCGGGTACCCGCAGCCTGTATACAACGTAGTTGCGTATGGGCTGCGGGTATATCCATGACCATAGAGCACAATGGGCTCTATGTTGCGGATATCCGCGGTAAAATAGAACCTGCTGCGTTCTCTTTTCTGCGAGTGGATTACGCAATTCCAACCCACTAATGTGAGCGGAATTGTGTAATCCAATACGATTGATCTGCGTATTACCGCTAATCAAACGCATGCGGAATCCGTAATTCCTATCCGGTCATGTGAGACCGGCCAAAGGTAGATCGCTACCATTTTTTCACGTGACTGGGGACCGCTCAACGAGGCCACCCGTCACTGCTCCAGGCTCTCGGTGACCGTTGGTCGCCGAGAGCAAGGAGATATTAAATTTCCTGTGCTCCCCGACTCCTGCGCATGTGTCCGGTGTTTTGCCAGCGGTCGCATGCGCAGAATACGGGAAAGTTCACGGAAGAAGATTGCGTCGGGGTGTAAATATGGAGACCTCCGGTAAAAATTTTTATCTCCTCTCAACGATCGCATCAGTGAGGGGAGATGAAGCTTCACCTTTTTTTAACTTTTACGTGATCGCCATTATTCTTTGGATAACGGCGAACACGTGATCAGGAACCGCTCACCGCGGCCCCCCGTGAAATCTCCAGGCTCTCGGCTAAGTTTTGTAGCCAGGAGCAGGGAGGTTTTAAAAAACCACGCTTTTGCGCATGCGCCTGCCACATTGGTGACGGGCGCGTGCGCAGAAGCTGGGGTGAGGTCCGCGGATAAATCCGCAGGCCTTAGGTACGTCATTTCATCCTCCCTCAGGGATATGATCCGTGGGGGGAGATGAAACGCAAGCTTTTTTTAACTTTTTAAAACTTTTTTTTTACTTTTTGCACTTTTTTTTTTTTACCTTTTACCCCTTTTTTTATTCATTTTTTTTTACTTTTTGCACTTTTTTTTTTACTTTACATGATCACTGTCATCCATTGGATGACAGTGATCATGTCCCTGGTGACATCCCTCTGCTCTTGGCTACACATGGCAGCCAGGAGCAGAGCAATTTTGAATTTCCCGGGGCTCGAGCCCCTCTGTGCACGCGCCCGATGTCAATCATCGGGCGCGCATGCGCAGACGGGGATTTCGGGTCCCGGGACATCGGGACATCGCAGAGGACCGGGGGTGAGTATCTTCACCTCCCCTCATGGATCCGATCCATGAGGGGAGGTGAAACTTTACTTTTGTTTTACTTTTTAAACTTTTTCGCGATCACCGCTATCGCAATGGATAGCGGTGATCGCGGGCCCGGGGACCGCTCACAGTGGTCCCCGGTAACACCTCCTGGTTCCCGGCTACCTTCAGGAGCCGGGAGCCAGGAGATTTTAAATTTGCCAGGGACACCCGGGCTTTTGCGCGTGCGCGTGACGTCATCGTCAGGCGCGCATGCGCAGAAGGCCGCCGGCGGGTCCGGGAGGACCAGATCTCCGGGGGACACCGCCGACAAGCCGTGTGAGTATTTTCAGCTGCCGTGATGGATCCGATCCATCATAGCAGCTGAATTACTACTTTTTAACACTGTTTTCTTTACTTTTTTGCGATTGGCGCTATTCATTGTATAGCGCCGATCGCAATGCCGGGGGGGACTGCCCGCATCCTGGGATGACAGCTCCATGCTGTCGGCTACCTGCGGGCACCGACAGCATGGAGCTGTCACGTCCTCAGGCCAGTGGGCATCAATCCAAAGAGGATGCATAAAACTACGTCCTCTAGGATTAAGGCCCACTTTCTGAGGACGTAGTTTCCCGATGGGGCAGTCGTTAAGGGGTTAAAAGTATTATATCTACAAGATTACTTGGTTTCTCTTGCTGGGAACAATCACATTTTGCTTTACTGGCTAACACGGTACCAAACCTTTCTCATCACATAATACCAATATACACTACTCAAATTATGCCAACATACCATGCTCAGATAAAACCAACATGCAGTGTTCAAATAATGCCACTGTACTGTGTTGAAGTATTACCATACAGTAATAAAATAATATAACAGTGCACAAAGAACACTAACATACAGTCCATAAGTAGTAGAGATGAGCGAACGTGCTCGTTTAGAGCAATTACTCGAACGAGTATCGCTTTTTCGAGAAAACTGCCTACCTGGGCGAAAAGATTCGGGAGGCGCCGGGGGTGAGCATGGGGTTGCTGGGGGAGCAGAGGGGGAGAGAGAGCTCCCTCCTGTTTCCCCCTGCTACCCCTGCTCCCCTCCGCCCCCCACCTGAATCTTTTTGCCCGAGTAGGCAGTTACTCGAAAAAAGCGATACTCGTTCGAGTAATTGCTCTAAACGAGCACGTTCGCTTGTCTCTAATAAGTAGTATCACCAGACATTGCTCAAGTAATAGCCACATGTAGTGTTCAAACAATACCAAATTACAGTGACCAAATAATATATCCAGCAGTCCTAAACTAATACCACCAACATGGCTCAAATAATATCAATATGCAGTGCTCAAATAATACCGCCATATAGTTTTTAAATAATACAAAAATGCAGCGCTCAAATCATATCAAGATAGGGTGCTCAAGTAATACTAACATACAGTATTCAAATAATACCACCATACAGGGCTCTAATAGTACCATCATACAGTATTCAAATAATACCACCATACAGGGCTCTAATAGTACCATCATACAGGGCTCTAATAGTACCATCATACAGTATTCAAATAATATCACCATACAGGGCTCTAATAGTACCATCATACAGTATTCAAATAATACCACCATACAGGGCTCTAATAGTACCATCATACAGGGCTCTAATAGTACCATCATACAGTATTCAAATAATATCACCATACAGGGCTCTAATAGTACCATCATACAGTATTCAAATAATACCACCATACAGGGCGCTAATAATACCATCATACAGTATTCAAATAATATCAACATACAGGGCTCTAATAGTACCATCATACAGTATTCAAATAATACCACCATACAGGGCTCTAATAGTACCATCATACAGTATTCAAATAATACCAACATATAGGGCTCAAATAATATCATACAATGAGTAAATAATACAACCACAGTCTCTAATAATAATAATAATAATCTTTATTGGTATAGCGCCAACTTATTCCGCAGAGCTTTCAAGCATTGGATAAATGCAAACAATACAACAATTACAATGTGAGGTACAATCAGTTTGAAACAAATGGGGTGGGGGTGGTACATGAGGTACAAGGGGGGGGGGGGAGCGAGGCATGGGGGAACACAGGCAGTAGGGGAAATACATATGGAAATTAGTTATTAGAAAGCAAACGGGGTGGGGCGGTAAGGAGGTGCAGGGGTAGAAGTCGTATGCGATAGGCAAGGTGGAAGGTGTGGGGAGCCATAGGGAGGGGCGAGGGACTAGGTCAGGAGATTTGGTATGCTTCCCTGAAGAGGTGCGTTTTTGAGGCATGTCTGAAATTTCGTGCATCGGGAATTGTCCGGATGCCTTGGGGTAGAGCATTCCAGAGGATGGGTGCTGCTCTGGTGAAGTCCTGGAAGTGAGCATGTGAGGTTCGTATTACATGGGTGTTTAGTCTGAGTGTGTTAGTGGATCAGAGTGAGCGCGCTGGGTGGTGTATGGACAGGAGGGTGGCGATGTATGCTGGCGCGGCGCCATGCCGAGCTTCGTGGGTGAGGTTAAGGAGTTTAAATTTAGTTCTGCAGTGGATGGGAAGCCAATGCAGTGACTGGCATAGTGCAGAGGTGTCTGAGTAACGGCTGGATAGACAAATGAGCCTAGCTGCCGCATTTAGTATGGATTGGAGTGAAGCGAGTCTGGTGCGGGGAAGGCCAATGAACAGCGAGTTGCAGTAGTCGATTCGGGAGTGGATGAGGGTGACAATGAGTGTCTTTAACGTGTCCGTGGTGAGGAACGGCCCAATTTTAGCAATATTTCTGAGGTGCATGTGGCATGTTTGGGCCAGAGATCTGATGTGGGGGGTAAATGAGAGGTCAGAGTCCCGTGTGACCCCCCAAGGCAGCGGGCATGCTGTCTGGGGGTTATGATAGTGCCAGACACTGGAATGGAGATGTTGAGGGGAGTTGTTTTTTTAAGCAGAGGGGATATGATGGAGTGTTTAAATGAGGAGGGGAAAGTGCCAGAGGTAAGAGAGAGGTAGCAGATTGTGGTGAGGTGAGTAATAAGAGCTGGGAAAAAGGACCGGAGGAGGTGAGAGGGGAGAGGGTCGCTAGCGCAGGTGGTGGGGCGGGCAGTGGAAAGAAATCTGGAAACTTCTCCCTCTGTTGTTGGTTCTAACATAGAAAGTGAGTAAGGACCAGGTTTGAGGAGTTGTGTGTGGCAGCTGATCCACCTAAAGCTGAAATCTCTAGCTCATACCGCATCTTGCTAGCAGAGGAGACAAAGGACGAAAAAGTGTGGTTTAAATCGCACTGGGAAAGGGAGTTGGGGCACCCAATATCAGAAGGAGATTGGGTAAAGGCATTAACTTTAACACATAGATTATCTATTTCCAACAAACTTCAGGAAACAAACTACAAATTGATCTCTCAATGCTATAGAGTTCCATCTAAATTAGCCAAGATATATCCACAGTAAACAGATAGATGCTGGAGATGCCTAGTAGAGGAGGGTACTTTCCTCCACATATGGTGGTCGTGCCCTTTGATCCATAGTCTATGGACAGATGTAAATAAACTTTACAACGTGCTGACGCATGCTGGGATCACCTTCTCCCCTGAGTTGGCCCTTCTGTCGATTTTCCCGGGTTCCATCTCAGGTGCAAGAAAAGATTTTTCATTCTGGCCATAAGACAGGTAATCCCGAGGTTATGGAAATCAATAACACCCCCATCCAGAGTACTATGGTTGGAAGCTGTGGACACGCTGAGACAATTAGAAGAAACCATAGCTACAGACAACAGATTTCAAAAGTATTATAAAACCTGGGCGGTATGGCTAACAATATGTTCTTCCAGTCGACTTAGTGACTGGCTCCTCAGAGGGGAAATTTACCCTTAAACCAGTAAGAAGCTAGCAAAAGATTATATAATTAGGGCGGGCGGCCCGACCTGCCGAACACAGAGAAGCCTTTCTTTTCCTTTCTTTCTTCTTCTCTTCTTTTTTTTCCTTTCCACTTTTCTCTATCTCTACCTTGAATACTTGATGGCTTTCGCTTCTCTCTGTCCTGATATTTTATACCTGCACAGGAAGGCTCTCCTCTCGAGGACCTCCTCAAACTCTTTTGTTGATGTTGGATATAGCTCTATACAAGGAAGATTCGATACTCATATAGTGAAAGTTATATTAACAAAAATGATTTTTTTATTTTTTTGATGTGACTCTGTGTAAGAAGCCGTTCTTATTGATTGATTGTACGATCAAATAAAATGCGTTTGAACCATAGAAAGTGAGTAAGAGCTGGATGCAGTGCTGAGGAGACTGGGATCAGGGCTAGCCGTGCAGTTTCTGGAGATTTCTTTTTGGATTTTGTCGCTTTTTTTTCTTTGAAATAGGCAGCTAGTTCTCTAGTAATCAGATCCATCATGGAGGCCTGTTCTTTGGGGCTAAGGAGAGAGTGGAAGGTGTCGAAGAGTCATTTGGGGTTGTGGGACAGTGAGGAGACAAGGGAGGTGAAATAAACTTGTTTGGCATGGTGAAGGGCTGGGTTATAAGTTTTAAGCATGAATTTGAAGGGGAGGAAGTCTGCAGGCAGCTCTGATTTTCTCCACAGCCACTCGGCGCACCTACTTTACATTCTTGCCATTTTCGTGCTGCCACAGCACGACACCAGAACTAATACGGTATATGCACAGTACAAATGTTTCTCTACTACATCAGCGAAGTCCTGGGACTAGCCAAATTGTACATAGGAGGCAGTGTTATAGTAGTTATATTCTTGTACATAGGGGGCAGTATTATAGTAGTTATATTCTTGTACATAGGGGGCAGTATTATAGTAGTTATATTCTTGGACATAGGAGGCAGTATTATAGTAGTTATATTCTTGGACATAGGGGGCAGTATTATAGTAGTTATATTCTTGTACATAGGGGGCAGTATTATAGTAGTTATATTCTTGTACATAGGGGGCAGTATTATAGTAGTTATATTCTTGTACATAGGGGGCAGTATTATAGTAGTTATATTCTTGTACATAGGGGGCAGTATTATAGTAGTTATATTCTTGTACATAGGGAGCAGTATTATAGTAGTTATATTCTTGTACATAGGAGGCAGTATTATAGTAGTTATATTCTTGTACATAGAAGGCATTATTATAGTAGTTATATTCTTGTACATAGGAGGCAGTATTATAGTAGTTATATTCTTGTACATAGGAGGCAGTATTATAGTAGTTATATTCTTGTACATAGGGGGGCAGTATTATAGTAGTTACATTCTTGTACATAGGAGCAGTATTATAGTAGTTATATTCTTGTACATAGGAGGCAGTATTATAGTAGTTATATTATTGTACATAGGGGCAGTATTATAGTAGTTATATTCTTGTACATAGAGGGCAGTATTATAGTAGTTATATTCTTGTACATAGGAGGCAGTATTATAGAAGTTATATTCTTGTACATAGGGGGCAGTATTATAGTAGTTATATTCTTGTACATAGGGGGCAGTATTATAGTAGTTATATTCTTATACATAGGAGGCAGTATTATAGTAATTATATTCTTGTACATAGGGAGCAGTATTATAGTAGTTATATTCTTGTACATAGGAGGCAGTATTATAGTAGTTATATTCTTGTACATAGGAGGCGGTATTATAGTAGTTATTCTTATATGATTGTATTTACCCCTGGATATCAATGTAAGGTAACGTTTTACAAATTCAGGTGAAATAGAAATACTTGTACAATTACAGTGCAATTATCTTTCATCTCATCTCATAGTTGCAGATAATGGAGCGGTTTATTCATTTACATAAGACTGTATTATGGTAAATATCCAGATATACGGACGGTGGAAAAAAAAAAGACAACAGAAACCAGATTTTTCGTAGCTATAAATGATGCCACTACCTACCTAATTGCTTCTTTATTAGGAAAGTTGCTTGTTTCCCTGAGAGCAAAATGTAATTAACTTTTGTTTATCCCTGTATCTTTCTTTTTGCCCTCCAGGACGTAATTATTTTCATTGTTGTAAGAAGATGGTGGCCGAACATTAGCAATAATTAGAGCAGATGGCAGGGAGGAAAAATACTTGTGCAGAGCGTTTTGTTATAAAAATAAAAAGGGCTTCCATCGCCATGTATTGTGTTTCCCATCAACTTCCAGGGTGGGGTGGGGGGGTTCTTCTGTTTTTCAAGGGGGCTTCGGAGAATTCTTACCATGCCGTTCATCATGGAGATGAAGTGTTTGTAGTCACGGGTCCCTAACATCGGGAAATAATACACTACATTCCATCACGTGAAATGTTAACCTTGTCATACCGCCGGCTGGGGCCGGGAACACTTGCTTTTTGTTTGATGGTTAAATGGCAATCTGTCAACGCTCTCCGCCGTGCTGCTACCATGTGAATGTCAACGCCGCGGCCTCCATGTTGCTGGCCACATGACAACTTACTATACAAGTCATATAAGCCAGGGATGAATGATATCCTTATTATTTTACCTTGGAGGTTTACAATCTGGTAATGAACAGTCACTCTTAAAGGGGTTTACCACAATTGACCTTTATCACCTATCCATATGTAAGGGTACAGGTTGTCACTTTTAACCACTTCAGGACTGCCAAACACGTATAAACGTCTTTTGGTCCTGAAAGGTGCATGGAGCGGGCTCGGGAGCCGAGTCCACTCCATACCGGGTGGCAGTTGACGGCTGCTGGTAACTGCCACAATCAAAGGTAAATCTGATCACTGCAGTTAACTGTTTAGATACCATGGTCAAAGCTGACCGCGTCAAAGCAGGCAGTAAGAAGGGGGTTCAGTACCGGCACTCCCTGTAGCACGATCAGGGGGTTCTGATTGGCTAGCATGGCAGCCTGAAACTACTGAAGGCTCCCAGGGCTGCCATGCACAGATGCTTATCAGGGCATAATAGGAAACATAAGTTGTATACTGTAATATTGTGTAATAAATAAGGATGAGCGAGTATACTCGCTAAGGCACTACTCGCTCGAGTAATGTGCCTTAGACGGGTATCTCCCTGCTCGTCCTTAAAGATTCGGGCGCCGCCGCAGGGCGGGGAGCTGCGGGGGAGAGCCGGGAGGAACGGACGGGAGATATCTCTCTCCCGCCCGCTCTCCCCTGCTCCCCGCCACGACTCACCTGTCAGCCGTGGGGGTTCCCGAATCTTTCGGGACGAGCGGGCAGAGCACATTACGCGAGCGAGTAGTGCCTTAGGCCTTAGTCAGACGGGCGTTTTTAGCCGCGATTTGCGCATGCGCATGCGTCCGGCGATTTTATAAAACCATTGCTTTGCAATGGTATCGGACACATGAGCGCTTTTTATGCGCTCGTCCGATAAATTATAGAACAGAAATCGCAGATAGCACCTATCTGCGATCTGCGATTCCTGTTCTCTTCTCTATATGCGCTCAATGGGGCCGGCGGCAGCAGCGCCGACCCCATTGGGAACATATAGAAGACAAATCATTCTTCTCTGCCACAGCTGTAACAGCTGTGGCAGAGAAGAACGATGTTTGCCCATTGAATTCAATGGAGCCGGCAATACAGCCGCTCCATTGAAAGCAATGGGCTGCCGGCGTGCGCGGGGTGAATTGTCGGGAAGGGCTTAAATATATAAGCCCTTCCCTGCAATTCATCCTAAAATGTGTTAAAATAAAAAAAAATTGTATACTCACCTTTCCGCTGCAGCCGGAGTCCAGCCGCGGCCGCTGTCAGTTCTCCTGAACTGCTTCTCGGCACTAATCAGCCGGCGGGGCTTTAAAATCCCAGCCTGCTGAATGATCTGCCTCTGATTGGTCACAGCCCTGACCAATCAGAGGCAGGTTTCACTCACACACCCATTCATGAATTCATGAATGGGTGAGTGACTGCTGCCTCTCAGTACTGAGCCAATCAGGGGCAGGTCTGACTCACATCCATTCATGAATTCATGAATGGGTGTGAGTGAGACATGCCTCTGATTGGCTCAGCACTGAGCCAATCAGTGGGCAGGTCTGACTCACACCCCCTTCACACCCACTGCAGGATGGCCGCGCGGAGCTGCGGCTGCCGGGAGAAGGTGAGTATATATATATTTTTTATTTTTACACATTTTAGGATGAATTGCAGGGAAGGGCTTATATATTTAAGCCCTTCCCGACAATTCATCCCGGGCTCGCCCGCAGCGCATTGCTTTAAATGGAGTCGGCTCTATTGCCGTCTCCATTGAATGCAATGCGCTGGACAGCTCCGGCCCGTTTCTAATGAAACGCGGCTAGGAGCAGATTTTCGGGCGATTTGCGGGCGACTTGCGTGCACCGGTCACGCGATTTGCGGATGCGCTTCCGTCATGCGATCCGCAAATCGCGTGAAAAAACGCCCGTGTGACTAAGGCCTTAGCGAGTATACTCGCTCATCCTTAGTAATAAAGTGTTGCGGTACAAAGTACAAGCAATCAAATGATCGCAAGTTCAAATCCCCATTGGGGACTATATAAAAGCATGAAAAAAGATTTAATGAAGTTTTTAACATTTAAAAAATTTATAAAATTAAAAAAAAAAACTATTTCACATAAATAACACTTAACAATTTCAAAAACCTACATATTTTGTATTGCTGTATACGTAAAAGCTCATGCCCAGGAGCGTCGCGGATTTCCGCAGCGGGAGTACCGCGTTTAAACAATGCAAGTGATCGCGGAATTCTGCCACGGATTCCGCGGTCTCCATTAATACTATATGAATGGAGACCTTCCGCTGCGGAATTCCGAGGTGAAATAGAACATTTCTGTTCTAAAATACTTTCTGCCAGTGAGGGTGATCAATGAGTGGAACAGGTTGCCACGGGAGGTGGGGAGTTCTCCTTCAATGGAAGTGTTCAAACAAAGGCTGGACAAATATCTGTCTGGGATGATTTAGTGAATCCTGCACTGAGCAGGGGGTTGGCCCCGATGACTCTGGAGGCCCCTTCCAACTCTACCATTCTAGGATTCTAGAACATGCCGTGTTTTTTCCCCGCTGCGGAAATCCGCGTCGGAATTCCGCATGTGAGCAATGGCAGCAGGGAAGCTATTAGGCTCAATAAAACCTAATAGCTGCAGAATTCCGTCCGTGGGCATTAGCTCTAAAAGTCTAAAATATTAAAATATCACAATATTTATCCCGCACAGCAAAGAACGTACAATTAAAAAAGGGACTTACTACCACAATATTTTTTTTTTTTTGGTATCCCTGCTACAAAAGTGATAAAAAAAGATGTATGTTTTCCAAAATAGTAATAATAAAGCTACAGCTTATCCCTCAAAAAACAAAACCCTTACAAAGTGCAGTTGACGAAAAATAAGAAAGTTACAGATTTCAGTTTATGGCGAAGGAAAGCAAATTTTGGTTACACAAAAATGGTATTCGCGCCTTGAAAATAGAAAAACACTAGAAACGCTCTATAAATTTGGTATGACTGTAATCGTACTGACCCATAGAATAAAGTTCATATGTCATTTTTTTTCTGTACTGTCAACACAGTAAGAACTAAACCCACCAAAATGGCACAATTGCATTTTTTTCATTTCTTCACACTTAAAAAGTTTTAAACTTTTTTCAGTACATTATATGGTACATTAAATAGTACTGTAGTGGCCCAGGACATGCTTTCCTGTCCCCCTCCAAAATGTCATACCTGTAATGTCTTGTGTTGATGCACGGTGCAAAGCCGTCTTCTCAGTCTGTTATGTGTATTACACAGCTGCAGCAAATGAGAGGTTAATTTCTGGTGTGAGCTGACTGTCTGGTAAATGTATCAATTTATGTCCTGTCACTGAGGCTATAAATGTAAACGCTTGAGAGCGGGAAGGAGTTCAAGGTCCATCTTCTGGTGCTGATAGAGTAAAGTACAGAGGCACATGAGGGCACCTTCAGCCCTTGTGTGTTGAAGATGGAGGAGGAGAGAATTCCTGGAGTGCCTGCTTCTATGAAGAAAGAGTGAGCTCCCAAAGAGAGAGAGTGAGCAGCAAGTAAGTGGATTCTTCCAAGGCTTAGTGCAGAGGTACTAATTCATAATTATTTCACACCCAAGAGTCCTGGAGTCTAGGACTGCCATGTAGAGGTACTCTACTTTCATTGTTCACACTCCAGCGTCCTGAATTCTGGGTCCTGCTGAATGGAGGTGCGCATGTTTATTTAGTCATACACAGGTGTCCTGAAGTCTGGATTTGCTGTGTGCAGGTACTCTAGTTTATCTAATTCCTGCACTTCCCAAATCTGTAATCTGTGCCTTGTGTATTGCTGAAGTTACATTAAGTAAATTTTTCCATGCCCTGACCGTTTCCAGGGTCCTGAGGTACTCTATCACTGTCTGTGGCTCAATTAATTCCCCGACGATGTTCATGCCAGTTGGTACGGGAACACACCTGTTCTACCATCTATTGGGCATCCCTATCCTAGGGTTGTCTGGACGAGGCCTAGCGCTTCCCTGGCCTTGGCTGCGTGCATCCCACCCGGAGGGAGAGTGGTCAGTGCCGCTGCGACAAGCCAGTATCTTGCCTTCCCAGCTCCTCAGCATATGCCATGTGTCCGGGACTCTGCAGTACCATTAAAAAATACAACTCGTCCCACAAAAAATGAGCCATCATACGACTTGTTAATGGAAAAATTAAAAAGTTATGGTTTTTGGAAACCGGGGATGAAAAAACAAAAATAAACATGTGAGAAATCTCAGGTCCTGAAGCACTTTATGTTTTATACTATGTTGTCCTTCTTGAATGGGATTGTCTTTCTTAAAAGGGGGGGAACATAGGAACAGGATACTGAATGCGAAGAAACCGGAAGTGGGTGCAAAAGAGGGGGGAGGCAGCTAAACTGTGGACGGAGGAAGAAGGAAGCCTCTCCTGGCTTTGCACTACTGGCCTGTGGCCTGTGTCCTATGGAAAGGTTTCTTCTGGTATATGGGGAAAGGAATACTGAATAGCGGAGTCAATGTCAAGTGGTACCTCCATTCTTTCCTCTCATCTCTAAGCTGCTGGACTTAAAATCGCTACAGTTATCCTTCTTTATCAGGCCTAAGGACTGTGTGCTGAGAGACTAACACTTTATTGTTGTTCCCGGTTCACCAAGGCAGGACTCTAGTAGCTAACCATTTACACAAATTTATGATCTTTACCAAAAGCGGTGATACTCTGAATTACCTGGTCTCAAGTTACATTTTATCTGTAATATTGGCAAAGGTAAAGTCCCCCGATGCAAGCACCGAGTTGTGACCGTCTCCTAGGGTGACGTCACATTGTGACATCTTCTTGGCAGACTGTTTTGGTTTGCTATTGCCTTCCCAGTCATCTTTACCCCCCAGCAAGCTGGGTACTCATTTTACCAACCTCAGAAGTCAACCTGAACCATGCAGGGATTGAATCCACAACCTCCAGGTCAGGAGCAAGATCTTAGGGCTGCATGCTGCTGCCCTAACACTGTGCGCCACATTAGGCTCTTTGGTTCCCTGACCGGGAAATGAACCTGGGCTGTGGCGGTGAGAGCGTCGAATCCTAACCACTAGACCGCCACGGATGGTGCCTAATCTGGCTCAAGACTTCCTGATAACCTCCCCTAAAAGGGACCATTTCCACTCTTGTGGAGTTCCCCCATGAAAGTGGTCCAGCTCTATGCCCATCGGGCTATCACCGATCTGGAAAACCAGGAAAGTCCTGAACCTGCTGTCTGCATCTTCTTACATATAGGATAGGTGATAACAAAAGAGTCCGGCGCCCCTCTCTTCTCATCGCTGCACCCACCTACAGTAACGTCAGGTTGAGTGGAAGTCGTACCTACTGTACTCGCCGCTGCTCCATTTAGTGGGTCTGATGGAAATAGCTGAGAACAAGCACTCTACTCTCTCCAGCAGTTCCACTGAAATTGAATGGGTGGCTTCTGCCCCATTCACTCTCCTCCTCACCGCAGGGAGTACAGCCATTCTGCATTGGGGTGGAGAGAGAGAGAGAAATGAGACTGTTATCACCTATCCCATAACCCCTTTTAAAGTGATTTTCCAGGACTGTAACATGGATAGTTTATCTTTAGATGTTCAGTTCCCAACTTCCATTGATTGGCTACATGAAGTGGCCATGCATTGTTCATTGTTTACCAGTCTCAGTGCCATAAATTTCGTGACTGTGCTTAGTACAGCTGATTAGTCCAATTTATTTGAATGCAACCGAGTGTCTGTAGCTGTAACACCAGGCATAACCACTATCAAATGTACGGCACTGTGGATGGAAAACAAAGACACGGACCCTGACCATTCATACAACTAGGCAGTAGTACTGGGAAGCAAAGCAGCATGAGCAGATACTGATGGCCTATCCAATAGATTGTAAACAATCGGGGGACCTCTTCAGCGGGGGCGCAACGTTACCACTTACTAGTGCAAAAACTATCATGAGCACTTGGGTATTATGTATGGTATTATTCTCATTAATACAAAGATATCATGCTACAAGCCTACATTTCTTTGATTACTATACAAGAAGAATGGAACCTTGTTTCCATGTGTAAGTTTTAAACATGTGAGAGGGTAGAATCATAGAATGGTAGAGTTGGAAGGGACCTCCAGGGTCATCGGGTCCAACCCCCTGCTTAGTGCAGGGTTTACTAAATCATCCCAGACATATCTCTGTCCAGCCTTTGTTTGAACACTTCCATTGAAGGAGAACTCCCCACCTCCCATGGTAACCTGTTCCACTTATTTATCACCCTCACTGTCTAATATCTAATCTGTGTCTCCTCCCTTTCAGTTTCACCCTATTGCTTCTAGTCTTTCCTTGTGCAGATGAGAATAGGGCTGATCCCTCTGCACTGTGACAGCCCTTCAGATATTTGTAGACCGCTATTAAGTCTCCTCTCAGCCTTCTTCTTTGCAAGCTAAACATTTCCAGATCCTTTAACCATTCCTCAAAGGACATGATTTACAGACCGCTTACCATCTTGTTAGCTCTTCTCTGAACTTGCTCCAGTTTGTCTATCTATTTTACATTGTAGGGGGGAGGCAGAACTGGGGTTGGGTCTGACCAAGGAAGAGTAGAGGAGGATAATTACCTCACATGATCTAGACTCTATGCTTCTCTTAATACATCCCAGAATTGTGTTTGCCTTTTTTTCTGCTGCATCACATTGTTGACTCATGTTCAGTCTATGATCTATTAGTATACCAAGTCTTTTTTTTTTAATTTTGAGTTTATCTAAGGAATATACCTTCAATATTACAGTCCCAAAACCCCCTTTGACCACTTAAAGAGATTTTTCTTTTGGACAATCTCTACTTGTTAGTAGGGTCTCCTGACAATAGGCATATGACAACATGTCTGTCTACTGGGACTCTCAGTGATCAACAATAATCCTTGGGAAAACCTGGTAGTTAGTGTTTAATTTCTCTAAGGTGCCTCCGCAAGGGAAAATGAAACCTTACACTGTGTCTATTGACATAAATGTGTTGTCTATGTAATGCAGGACAGGACAGTCCCTCCAGGGCGGGAGATGCTCTTTGTAACCGTTCTCCACTCTGGTCAAGAGATGTGGATCCTGAATAGAAGATACCCCAGCTCCCCACCTACCTTCTATTAACTCATAATTACCTAACAGGGTATACTAAAATGGCTTTATCGAATACTTCTTTAAGGATGTGGCAGATTTTGGCCTTCAGGACCTGCCAATTTTTGTTTTTTCATCCCAGCTATATTTTTTTTTCACTAACATAGTGATATGAGGGCTTATGTTTTGCAGAATGAGCTGCAATTTGTAGTCCTACCATTTTTGGGTATGTAGAATTGATCAGCGAACTTTTATTACCTTCTTCTGAGAGATGTAATTGGAAAAAAAGTATCAGTTCCACCATTGGTTCACTGTGTGGTATAAGATCACTATAGATCCACTTCTCCTCTTACAGCATACTGCGGCTTCGAGCTGCTCAGATGAGCTAAGACACAGCAGGGGTGCAAACTAACAGGGCACTTGTAGCACCAGCATTGAGCTCCGTCCCCTTTGGCCATGTCACCGCAGCAGTGTAAAGGCATAGTAAGCACCCGTGATTCGTAGCACTCAGAGCACTGAAGGAAGCCAAACCAACCTCTAAAAATATTCGAGAACTTTCTGAGCCACCCTATAAAAAAATGAATACAGAGCAGGAGCACAGAGACTGGTGTAACAAGCACAGTTGCTGCTAGGGACACAGCAAGAGAGGTGCAACTGCTTGTAGGGAACACCAGAGCTGCAACAGAGACTCTCCAGGGAGCTGCAGAAGGGGCTTCTGCTGAGTGTTGAGGGTCAGCAGAGCTGCTGGATCATTCAGGTACAAGTGTGAGTGCTAAGTGTAGGGCCCTGCATAGAGAAATGCAGGTGTAAACGGATGCTATAAGACTGCCGTTTCTGGGTTGCTTGAGTGGATGCTGGCGACCAGGGAGAAGAGACATCCTGAAGAGAGTAAAAGCACAGGACTGCATGGCAGAGCAAAGTACCAGCATCGCAGAGGACACCGTGAAGATTGTTGTCAACAAGCCGTAAGTGAGGCTAGCCTCAATAAAAACCAATCTGGGATTAAGAATTTGCTTTTAAGTCAGCAGGCCTTCTATAAATGCAGCAAGGATTTGACTATTACAAGTTTGGACAGTAGCACTATTTCTGGGGCTTGAATGGTTTTGCATAGACTATTATTGGTACATTCACAGAAACTGAGCCTGAATGTGTATGGACAGCACTAGTAGAGTTTATGCAAACAAAAGTCCTGTAATCCGCAAGCCTCAGAAGATTACTTTTTGAGTCACAGAATGAATGAACTAAACTGTGTTCTTTCTCTAGACTATGTTGATGTTTGACTTGAATTCCTGTTTTGCCCGTACTAGGATTATTCCAAATGTGAAATGTGAAGCATTATCATTTCTTCATGCACATAAAGCAATGATTGTAAGCCGTAGCTAGTAGTTGTTGGTAGTGAGCAGCGGTACTGTAGCAGTTGATTTGTTTTTTTGACACCATACTATTGTTAATGTACAGCTCTTTCTTCTAAAATAAAATTTGTATATTTTTGTAACTCCGTCTGCTGCATCGTATCTCGAAACCTGCATCGCGCTACCCACTAGCTGTGACAAAACCCCCACTAATCCCAAGAACAGGATTTCGCTCTCTCCTCCTCACTATGGATTCACTGCACCTCACAATGAGGAGGAGATTGAATGGAGTTTTAGTTGCGCATGAGCAGCATCACTCCATTCACCTTCAATAGCGCTGCAGCCGGTGGCCTCAGATTGTACTTAGTTATTTCCATCAGACATACTGAATGGAGCCGCACTGCACATGTGTGACTGCTACTCCCTTCAATCTAATGTCACTGTGGGTGGGCACAGTGACAAGAAGAGGGGGACACAAGAGCCCCATTCTCAAGTTGATGGGGATCTCAGCAGTGAGACCTCTACCGATTAGACTTTTATCACCTATCCTGTTGTTTTTGGTACAACGTATGAGGGCTTATTCCGACGTGTATATATCGCCCGGGTTTTCATGACCTGCCGATATACGTGGTCTCTCTCTGCAAGTGGAGGGGATGGGGCGGGGCGGGAGCAGTGCACAGAGCTCCCACCCCCTCTCCACCCTTTGCCACTATTTGCAATGAGAGGGGGCGGGGCAGAATTTAGCTCCGCCCCCATCCTGCCCCTCTAATTGCAAACAGTGGAGAGGGGGCGGGAGCCTGGCCCAAATCCCCCCCCCCCGGGCGTGAAAACCCAGCCGATATACGCACATTGGAATATGCCCAGAAGTTGTGTCTGTCAAAACGTGGTATAATGTAATACTGTGGTATTACATAATTCTGTATGAGTGATCAAAAATTGTAAAAGTGAGCCCAAAAAGTTTTCTTATTTATCGGAAAAAAGTAAAGGAAGTAAAAGCTTAACCCCGTCCCCGTATTAATAGTAATAATAATAAAGCATATCTGTTACCTCTGCGTCCATAAAAGTCCAATCTATCAAAAGAACACATTATTAAAAAAAAACAAAACAAGAAAAGCGCACACCAGAATTTTTGGTCATACCGTCTGCAAGAAAACATTGTAAAAAAGCAAGCAAAACAACACGACCTCCAAAATGGCAACAATAACGGCCTTTTTACGGCCGGCCGATATACGCTTCCATCTAAGCAGTCCTCTCCTTCCGTCCCCCTCACCGTCTCTCTGCCTCTCTCCTCAATTTCGATGTTTGCAATGGGAGGGGCGGAGCTAAGCTCTGATCTGTCACGCCCACTCCCAATGCTGGCTATGGGCAAGGGGTGCGAGCTTAGCTCCACCCCATCTTGCCCACTCCCATTGCAAACCGCTTGGAGTGGAGGAGAGAGGCAAAGAGCCGGTGCATGCTTAGATGGAAGCGTATAACAGCCGGCCATGAAAACACCGGCCAATATACGCCCATGTAAATAAGCCCTAAAACTGCAGAATGTCCTGCAAAAAATTATCCCCCATACGACTACAGTGATAGAAAAGTAAAAAAGTGACGGCAGCAGAAAATAATTACATTGTTTTTCAAAAGATATTTTATGTTTTAAAAGTAATGCAGAAAAAGTAAAACTACTCTGTTTCCCCGAAAATTAGACAGTGTCTTATAATAATTTTTGATCAAAAAGATTTAACTTTTTTACCTGTATAGCTGCCTGGACACTATTTAAATTGACTTCTTTAATTAACTGTAAGCAGGGCTTCATTTTGGAGTAGGGCTTATATTTAAAGCATCCTCAAACATCCTGGAAAATCATTTTGCATCCTCAAAAATCCTGGAAAATCATACTAGGTCTTATTTTAAGAGTAGATCTTATTTTCAGGGAAACAGCTATAAATTTGGTATCATAGTAATCGTACCGCCCCACAGAATAACCTGATCAGGTCATTTTTGCTACAATGTGTACACCATAGAAACAAGGCCCCCTAAAGATGGTGGAATTGTGCTTTTTTTTTCCATTTCACTCCATTTACAAAAGTTTTAAAAATGTCCAGTACATTAAAATGGTACCTTTGAAAAATACAATTTGCCCCACAAAAAAACAAGCCCTCATGTAGGTTATGTGAACGGAAAAAGGAAACAAATTATGATCGTTTTGAAAGTGAGGAGGAAAAAACAAAAATGAGAAAAAAAGAAGTCGGGCCTTAGGGCGCCTACCCACTTGCGATTTTTTTTCCTGTGATGTTTTGCGTTTTTTCTCAAGAGCAATTAGTATAGAATGTGTTCTTGTCCATCTGGGTTTTTTTTCCGTTTCGTGGGGTTTTTTCACATAGGAACTGTCAGTTGCATATGTCTCCTTATTTTTCTTAATGCACCCATGATTGTCAATGGAGGGCTGCAAAAAACACGCAAAAAACGCCGCGTTTTTCACGCACGAAAATCAGCAACGCAAGTGGGTAGGCGCCCTTAAGGGGTTAAACTGTTCGCCCACAAAGGGCTCCTCTTACACTGTAACAGACCCTTCAGCTGTGAGCAGGGCTCGGTCGAAAAAGGGTATTCAATGGTTGAATGTAGCCAAAGATCTCCTTTCGCAGCAAGCAGAGATCTTGAAAATAATACCGAAGCGCAAAGTATATTAGAAAGTTGTAGAACTTTTCATGACAGAATAATCAAACTTTATTTATAAAGTACAGGACGACAACCTCATTATCTGCAGGACACAAATGGGCGCGATATTTGATATATCCTCCATGCTTTCTCGTTTCAGGGCAGCCATATCTCCCTTCACTTCTGCAGCTTGTGGTCTAGGAATTCCAGCTGGCCTTCCGGTTTCCCGCCACGAGATGGCGACAACGTCACAGTAGAGCGAGGCCGGACCCTTCTTCTGGCGGACGGCACAAGTCTTCTCAACCTGCTTCATATCAAAGGTTTTCTTCTTTCTTCTCTCCCCGCTTTAAGAAGGAACCTTCTGAGGCTCCGTGGACTGATCCTATTGCGAGGATTTCACAAGATACGGCTGCGGCCGCTCTTGCATCACCAGATAGCTCGCCCGCTTAGGAGTAATATTGGTTGGAGGTGATTGATAATTCTCCCGCGCCGCAGATTAGAAATTCACTTTCTCTGCTTGAAAAATATGATTATTTGCCCTAAAAGTAAATAATTTACACAAGCGTAACGCAAATTTCATTAAGGAAAGTGAGGAGTGACTGGTGCGTCACCGGCTACTATTGTCCTCGACCCCTCCTTCGTGGGGGGAGATATCTGCTTCACCCATTCTGGGTCTTAACCCATTCCCGCACCGTAACATACATGTACGCCCTTAACCCTTTACATGCCATAGTCAATAGCAGCTGCAGGTGGCACCAATCACAAAGAGATTGATGGCTGCCATCCGTAGGTCCGTGCCAGGCGATGCTTTGGGCTTTCGGACTCCGCGTATTCATTACAGTTAGGTGCCAATTACCGTTAGCTGAAAATAATCCATTTTGGCTCTTGGTATGTAGAGTCATAAAACCCAACCTGATATCAACCCGTTAGCGGCGCGCCTTAAGGACCAATCGTCACATCGCAGGAGCCAGAACGCGTTGACATAGCTGCTTGAGGGCTTGTTTTGGGGGGACGCTTTGTATATTTTAATGCAGCACATATAATATGCTGTAGAATTTTTATTCCATTTTTTTTTTGGGAAGGGGGTGGGGGGGGGGGGGGGACCATCCAGAAATTCCGCTATTGTTTGCTGGTTTTGTTTTTATGGTGTCCACCATTTTTAGTAAAAATAACTTTCTTATGTGAATCAGCACGATTACCGCGATACCGCAAGTTTTTATACATTTTTTAAACTTTTTTTTTACTACTTTTGCACAATAAAAACACATTCCTAAATAAATACAATTGAAAATGCATCACTGCGTACTAAGGTCTTATTCAGATGTGCGTATATCACCTGCTTTTTCACGCCTGGCCGATATGCGCTGTCCCTCTCTACAGAGGGAGGAGGCAGGCCGGGAGCAGTGCACTGAGCTGCCACCCTCTCTCTGCCCCTCTCCACTGTTTGCAATAGGATGGGGCGGGTTGGAACTTAGCTCCACCCCTTCCCCTTGCAAACAGTGGCGAGGGGAGGAGTGGGGGCGGGAGCTCTGTGCACTGCGCCCGGCCTGCCTCCTCCCTCTGCAGAGAGGGACAGCGTATATCGTCCGGGTGTGAAAACTAGGCCATCATACGCACGTCGGAATAAGCCCTTAGGCCCATAGCATGGGAGAGGGATTGTTTATTGCAGGAAGAGTTGCAGATTTTATTGGCACCAGTACGGGGTACAAGGGACTCCTGGATTGCTTTTTGTTATGTTTTTGGGAGGTGAACAAAAGAAAAATAGCAAATGTGGCATTATTTTTTTTTTCTATTATTTTACGGCGTTCACCAAGTGAGGTAAATAATAAAGCGTTGCATTGTCTCGGTTGTGAAGAATACGGTAATATCTATTGTGTGTTGTTTTTTTTACATTTTTGGTATTTTATCCATTTTAAATGGCTTTTTGTGGGGAAACGTGTATTTTTTTTAAAGGATCTTTTTCTTAAATTAAACTGAATTGAAATTATTTGGACATTTTTTTTTAGTCCCTAATGATTTCTTGAAGATGCCATTGTTCAATAGTACACTGCATTACGTATGTACTGCATTCTACTAAGCCTATGACATCAGCATGTTAGAGTCTGAGGGAGGCGGGGCTTAATAGGCTGACTTACATGAAAGACAAAAGGCTTAGGACTGCCATAGAAACCGATTGGTACCTTGCAATTGCACTGTAGGGTGCTGATGGGTGACAGAACATGCCCCCTCCCTCTGTCATCTCTTTACATGCTGAAATTGCTATGGATTGTGGCATTAAGGGGTTAAACTGCCAAGATCTGAGGTTTTTATTTTCGTGGCTGTCAGAGCAGGAGCCTGGCTGTCAGTAGTCATCAAGCTACTGCCGTACAAAGCTGTATGTGCAGGTGTAAAGCCCATTAGTGAGGTCAGTAAAAAGGCGTATTGGCCGTCACTAGGACATTCTAGATCAACCATTCCACCATTGTTACCTTCTGTGTCTTCTGTGCTCATTAATAAAATGGTTATCCAGGACTAGAAAAACATGGCTGCTTGCTTCCAGAAACAGCCCCAGATCTGGGCACTCCGGGCACAACATATGGGCAGGAGTGGCCCTGTTTTTGGAAGACAGCAGTCATGTTTTTGTAAACTTGGACAACCTGTTTATGCTAAAGTCAGACGAGCGTTTTTTGTGTGCACACAACAAATCGTGTCTTTTAGAACCGTTCGTTTCCTATGATGTGTTCACATGTCCAGTTTGTGCAGGCGCAAAATACTCGCACCTACAAAAGATAAAACATGTGTGCGCCAGGAAGGTCCGTGCTGCGCATAATATCATGTGATGTTACAGGGAGTTCCCTCAGCACTGTCACAGTGTTCAGTGATGAGGGGACTGGAGAGGGGGTGAAAGAATCCCCTGACACCGCTGTCACAGCTGTGGCAGAGGAACGCAATGTTCTCCCGTTGCTTTCAATGGGGCCGGGGCTGCTGCTGCCCCATTGAAAGCAACAGGATGAAGACAACCCCCACAGTGATTTTCGGGGAAGGGCTTGAAATATAAGCCCTTCCCTGAAAACCATCCCTAGCTGCTTGAAAAAAATAAAAAAACAATATACATCACCTCCCCAACGCTGTCCAGCTCCGACGTGTCTTCTTCCTGGCTCCCTGACACTGCTCTGAAGTATGTTCTGAAATTGAATTCAATGAATGACTGAGCACTGCCTTTAATTGGCTGAGGCTGTGATCAATCAAAGGCAGCGCTTAGCTGTCATTCAATGGCTGAACACTGCCTCTGATTTGTATACAGCGCTCAGCCAATCAGACCCAGCGCTTTCCAGAGGCGGGGATTTTTAAATCCCTGGCCATGAGAACATACTTCAGAAGAGCCAGGGAAAAGACGCGCGGGGGCTGGACAGGCGATGTATATTTTTTATTTACTTTTTCAAGCAGCTTGGGCTTAATTTCAGTGAAGGGCTTATGTTTCAAGCCCTTCCCCGAAAATCACTGTGGGGGTTGCCTGCATCCCATTACTCTCAATGGGGCGGCAGCAGCGCTGGCACCGTTGGCAACAATGGGAGAACATTGCAGCCCTCCACCACAGCTGTGACAGAGGATGAAGGAATCCCCTGCCATTGCTGTCACAGCTGTGGCATCCTCTGCCGCTTTCAATGGGGCAATGACAGTGACAGCCACAGTGCCTGCATAGCAACGACAGCCACAGTGCCCGCATAGCAGTGATAGCCACAATCCCCATGACAGTGACAGCCACAGCACGCACATAAGGCCTCATTCACACAAGAGTTTTTATGCAGCTATTGGAGACCATGTGAAGCATTTGGAGACCAAATCCCAACCTTATGAAGCATTGGATTCCAGTTCTTTCATTCATAAGAGCGATTTTTGGGCACGTAAGAACAGAGAAATCTGTGACTGTTTTCGGTGAACGATTTTTCTCGCTGCGTGAAAAGATAGGTCTTGGCCTATTGCTGAAAAAACACTACAAGCTCCCATAGACTCCTATGGGAGCTGGAAAAAAGGGAAAGGGAGGAATTTTCCTGCATCTATCACTCGGAAAAGAAGACAGCTGGTCTTATTTAATTAAAGGGGTTGTCTCGCGGCAGCAAGTGGGGTTATACACTTCTGTATGGCCATATTAATGCACTTTGTAATATACATCGTGCATTAATTATGAGCCATACAGAAGTTATTCACTTACCTGCTCCGTTGCTGGCGTCCCCGTCGCCATGGATCCGTCTAAATTCGCTGTCTTGTGGCGTTTTTAGACGCGTTTGCGCAGTCCGGTTTTCTGCCTGGTGAATGGGGCCGCTCGTGCCGGAGAGCTGGTCCCGCGTCGTCATCGTAGCTCCGCCCCGTCACGTGTGCCGATTCCAGCCAATCAGGAGGCTGGAATCGGCAATGGACCGCACAGAGCCCACGGTGCACCATGGGAGAAGACCCGCGGTGCATCGTGGGTGAAGATCCCGGCGGCCATCTTGGAAAAGGAAGAAAGAAGTCGTCGCAGAGCGAGGATTCAGGTAAGTAATATATATATATATTTTTTTTTAACCCATCCCTTGGGTTTGTCTCGCGCCGAACGGGGGGCTTATTGAAAAAAAAAAAAACCTGTTTCGGCGTGAGACAACCCCTTTAAGCTATTGAAACTATCATAAGTCATTCTGAGGATTTCTGCCGACCGAAGAATTTCCGTGCTGCAGTGTATTTTTCCCGCAATACGCTTTCTAGCTTCCAAAGCCTAGGCCAGAGTGGAAAATGTACTTTTACCATTTTTGACACTTATGGGGCAGAGAGACCCTTAGGGCCCCTTTAGGCATCAGGCCCAGGTGTGACTGCTTACTTATAACAGTGTCAGTCACAGTGCTACTATACCTGTGACAACCACAGTGCCCCCATAACAGTAAGCATTGTTCTGGTGAATAGTACCCCAGTCTCCGTACTTCCCCCTTCCACAACTTATCTTTATTCTGAAGGTTAGGTAGATATGAGGTAGATAGATGAAAAAATACACGACAAAGTCCCAGTAGTGATAGTGACCCGTATAGTGGTCCCAGTAGTAACAGTGTCCCCCATAGTGGCTCAGTAGTAACAGTCTCCTCCATAGAGGCCCCAGTAGTAACAGTGACCCCCATAGTGGCCCCAGTAGTAACAGTGACCCCCATAGTGGCCCTAGTAGTAACAGTTCTTCCGAGAGCCGCTGCCTGGATAACCCCTTATAATGCACAGCCTGTGGGCCACATAAAATGAGGCGGTGGACCAAATTTGGCCAATGGGCCTTGTGTTTGGCATGTGTGTTTTATACAGAATATGTTAGGACTGGGGGTATATATTAAGGTGCATCCTATTTTCTCTTGTTCAGCCCCCATTACATAAATGAATATCATAGACTGGCTTGCCTTAAGCCTCTATGATGGATATTTTTGTCATGGGTCATGCATCTGCATGACCACCGTGAGAGCTGTCCTATGTTCACCAGTAGTTGCGCTCTCTCTGTAATGGCAGGATCAGAGAAAACTCTGATTTTGGTCATTTAACTCCCTAGATGCCGTGGTCAATGGAGACCATGGCATCAGGGTGGTTAAACAAACAAAGGAGGATCTCTCTGATCCTATCATCCCATCATGGACACAATCATGGGTTGACAGTGGGTAACTATGGAAACCAGAGGCCTAGGAAAGATCTCCAGGCATTCCACAGCTGTATGCCCATTAGGGTGAGTCTTCAGCGCTGCCTAATACAGAGACAAATAATACCGCCACACAATGATCACATATTATCATCATATAGTAACTGATGCCAACATACTGAATAGAGAGCGCCACATAGATCAATATTAACAATAATTACAGTATATAAGGGCCAAATTGTACCCCCAGACTTTGACAAGATTGTTGCTAAATAAAACAGTGTAGTGACCACATAGTGGTAAATAGCAGCTTGATAGTCCATACACCGTATATGCAATTGTAGTACAATTAAATCCGATGATAACAGGTGATGCCCTCTCTGACTGGAATTATTCAGTTTCCGACCCATATGCCATGACGATTTCTCCCGCTAACAATATGTCTCTGCAGAATTTGACACTCAAACATCATTAACTCCTCAAATGTCCAGCCACCTAGCTTTGTTTTCCAAACCTTTACACAATCTGTCCATCCATAGTACCGCAGATAGTAATAATGACACCCATGGTGAGAAGGAGAGAGAAGCGGCATGGAGAGAGAGGGAGAGAGAAGCATTATGGAAATAGGGGGAGAGGGAGTGAGAGAGGGGGAGAGAGAAGCGGCATGAGTGAAGGGGGGAGAGAGAAGCGGCATGGAGAGAGAGGGAAAAAGAGAGGGAGAGAGAAGCAGCATGGAAATAGGGGGAGAGGGAGTGAGAGAGGGGGAGAGAGAAGCGGCATGAGTGAAGGGGGGAGAGAGAAGCAGCATGGAGAGGGAGAATGGTGAGGGGAGAGAGAAGTGGAATGGAAATAGAGGGAGAGAAGCGACATTGAGAGAGGGAGAGGGGGGAGATTCACAACAACCATTTTTCTAAACATTTTATGTTCGCATAGCAAACATCAGGTTAATCTAGTTGCAAAAATGCTTAGAATCACTTATTCCGTATATTAACCCCATAGTGACGGAGATTTTTTTGCTTTTTTCCTTTTCCCTTTTAAAAAATGATAACGCCTTTATTTATCCATCGACATGGCTGTATGAGGGCTTGTTTTTTGCGGGACGAATTTTTCCATCGTACTATTTATCGTACCTGATAATGTACTGAAATGGAAAAAAACGACATTCCGCCATTTTTGGTGCGTCTTGTTTCTATGGCGCACAAACTGTAACAAAAATGACATGATAACTTTATTCTATGGGTCAGTACGATTATAACAATACCAAGCATATAGTTGTTTTTTTTTTGGTGTACTACTTTTTTTTAAAGATATTTGATTTTTTAAAATTATTTTCTGTTCTATTTTCTGCGCACAATAACTTTCTTATTTTTCCATCAACATAGTTGTCTGAGGGCTCATTTTGTGCTGTACATTCTGTTGTTTCTGTTGGTACCATTTTTACATACTAACAACTTTCTGATCACTTTTTATTACCTTTTTTTCTTGGAGATAGGGTGACCAAAACATTTCTGGCGTTCTTTATTTTTTTTCAGACGACATTCACCGTGCGGGGTAAATGCATTACTTTGATAGATCTGACTTTTACGGACGCAGTAATACCAAATACGTATTTTTGCTTTATTATTTAGATTCTTTTATTGTAAATATGGCAAAAGGGTTTTTTTTAATAACTTTTGTTATTTATTTTTAATAATTAGTTAAACTTTATTGTTACTATTTTTACACTTTCTTTTAGTCCCTAGGGGGGACCACAACCAGCAATGCTTTGATCGCTCCTACAGTTTGATGTAATGCCGTAGCATGCCATAGCATTACATCATACTGCGATCTGACAATCAGCCTATCAAGCCACCCCACGGGGACGGCTTGACGGGCAGTCTGCCAAGACAGTCATGGGGCCTTTCAGAAGGCCTTCAGCTGTCATGACACCTGCACGGCTCTCCCAATCTCGTCGTTGGGGGAGCCGTACGGGCCCCCCGAACATGGGTCGGGGCATTTAAAGGGTTAACAGCCGCAATCGACCGCGTGGCCGATTGCAGTTATTGCCCGCGGGTGTCTGTTGTAATAAACAGATGACGCCTGTGCTGTATGAAGGTAGATAGCGGCGCTATCTTCCTACATACACATTCTGCAATGGCAGGACGTAAAAACACTATGGGGCCATCACTAAGGGGTTAATACAATACAGGAAATACAGACACAATACTGAGTTAATTTTCCAACCTAATTAACTGATTATTTATCTATCCCATACTGTATCATATTTTCCCCTATGTATGTAAATCTCAAAGAATGATTGTTCTAATATCTATCTATCTATCTATCTATCTATCTATCTATCTATCTATCTATCTATCTATCTATCTATCTATCTATCTATCTATCTATCTATCTATCTATCTATCTATCTCATATCTATCTACCTAATATGTATATCTCCATTTCATATCCATTTATCTATCTCATATCTATCTATCCATCTATCTACCTCATATCTATCTCATATCTATCTATTTATCTATCTTTCTCATATCTACCTATCTTCTATCTATCCCATAGCTATCTATTTATCTATCTCATATGTATTTATCTATTTCATCTTATCTTATCTTATCTTATCTTATCTATCTATCTCTTTATATGTAAGTATTTATCTATTTCAAATCTATCTATCTCATATCTATCTATCTCCTATCTATCTATCTATCTATCTATCTATCTATCTATCTATCTATCTATCTATCTATCTCATATCTATCTATCTATCTATCTCATATCTATCTCTCTATCTATCTATCTCATATCTATCTATCTCATATCTATCTAGCTATCTCATATCTATCTATCTATCTATCTATCTAGCTATCTCATATCTATCTATCTATCTATCTATCTATCTATCTATCTATCTATCTATCTCATATCTATCTATCTATCTATCTATCTATCTCATATCTATCTAATATCTATCTACCTACCTCATATCTATCTATCTATCTCATATCTATCTATCTCATATCTATCTAGCTATCTCATATCTATCTAGCTATCTCATATCTATCTATCTATCTCATATCTATCTATCTATCTATCTATCTATCTATCTATCTATCTATCTATCTATCTATCTATCTATCTATCTATCTCATATCTATCTATCTATCGCACGATATAGCAGTTTCCAAAAAAAAAAAAAAAGAAAAGAAGAAACATAAATCTAGTAGCTCAGGGCATAAGAACACCGACCACCATCAGCAACGCCACAGAAAAGTAAAAGGTGTTATATGGTTGAGTGATTTTATTTTATTGGAAATAGAACATACTTGCCTCTGTACAATTAATCTCCACGCCGCGTAGTGACTGCGCACAAAGAAAATTCACCATAGAAAAAAAATGAACCTATGACATAAGTCGTACAATGTATATATATGTACATCCACAGAGTGACCTGGGGACACGTGGAGAAGTATAATTTGGGGATCTGTATTATTGGAGAGATGTCAGGGAGATAATGTATTTTCAATAACAGGCATGGCGGAGGACGGGGTGGCGGGGGACGGGGCTCGTTCACACTGTGCTGCCCGCTTTGTGATGAATTGTTAAATGTATCATTCAATATGATAGCAAGTAATGCGTGTCCCCCTCTATATATTACCGCCACCAGACCCATCTACAGCTAGATTGTCCAGTAACGATTTATAATAACCCGCACTGGAAGCCGCGTGCATTCAGGTTCTCCAGCCGTCCTGTCTCGCTGATGTTGTAAGCTTTTGTCTAATTTCAGTCGTTTTCAGCCCTGAGGTGTTTTTGATTTATTCAGCAGTTAAACGGTTAAGAAAAACAGGCACGTCGCACACGTGGAGCTCTTTGGGAAAAGACTGTTGTTAATTGCGTGGATTTTTATTTACAGTATTTTTTTTTTCTCATGCACCGCTATTTTGTCATATACGGCTCGCCCGTCCTCACTGAAACGGGGAAAAAAAAAATCAAATGAATGTTTTGGGAAAAGTAAGAACGGTAAAGAGTATTTTTATGCTTTATTATGCATTTTTATGCTGATTTAATAGTAATAAAAAAGTGAATGTGATCTAAAAAGATGGATTCAAAAAATGATGTGCACCGTACAGATAAAAAGTCCTCGTTTCGTGGAAGAAGAATCTGGAATGTAACGTCTCCTTCACACGATATTCTCGCGCGAGTTTTGTTTGATGCCCATAAAACCTGTGCAAATATGACGTCCATACTTTAGAATTCTCACAAGCGACTTCTTTCCTCGCAGTATGTTCCGTCTTTGGGTGTTCTGTCGGAACGCCTTGCCCATTGTCCTCAATGGGACCCTAAAAGACATCGCATGGCAGCTGCACGCCGTGCGATGCGCAATGTGATGCTTTCCATTGAAGTCCACGAGAAACACTTGCGATTCTCGGTCTCGTGAGTGCGGACCGTAATTTCTCAGAAGCCATTTTTAATGAAAAAAAAGCGCTTCAAATTCGCAATTTGGCAAATGCGATATCGTCCTCTTCCATGGGAAAGTAGCCTAATGCTGGCTTCACACATTTGCACATGCAATACGCAGAGAAAAGAACTTGTTGATTTCAATGGGTTACTTCACATTTCTGTATTTTGTACGCATTTCCGTCACAGAAAAGAAAAAAGAGCATCTTCTATTTAAGGCCTTAGTCAGACGGGCGTTTTTTCACGCGATTTGCGCATCGCATGTCGCATGTGCATGCGCAAATCACGTGACCGGAGGCGAAAAATCGCGGGAAAAATCTGCACCTAGCCGCGTTAATCGTCGCAGCAAAACGCCCGTCTGACCGGAGAAAAATCGCCGTGCGCATCAAAATGCACATGAAACTTCGTCTGACCGGCGATAAAAATGATTTTGGTGCACACATAAAACGCAGAACGCAGATAGGCGCGATCTGCGAATCGTCGTGTCCTATAATTTTTCGCATATGCGCATAAAAAGCAGACATGTGACCGATACCATAGCGAACCATTGGTTCTATATATGCGCAAATCGCATGCGCATGCGCAAATCGCGCGAAAAAACGCCCGTCTGACTAAGGCCTTACTGCGTATTTGCACATCAAAGGTCCCCATAGAAGTCAATGGGAGTGCGCAAATACACACGCAACACGCAAGGACATGCGTTAAACCGTGCGTAATTGTGTAGAAAAATAAGACATCTGGACCTCATTAGACTAATTAGCCTTTTCAATTGGCGTGTCTTTGTTTGCTCTACGCAAATGAACATACCTTGGAGCGCCAAAAGAGCAGTAAAATATGCCGATGCGCACGCAAAAAAGCATTGTTCGTTCTGTAAAACCGTTACGTTCATGCGCATGCAAATCTGCATAAGTATTTCCTCATATGAAAGAAAAGGGATGGATTTACACTGAATAGTCATATTAAACCCGGCCTTTTCATGATTGGTGCTTCCATGGATGCAAATTATCCATGTGACCCCGGAGTGCAGCATAAAATCATGTGACAAGATTTCCGTGGATCAGTTTCAGTGTAAATCCACATTAGATGGGAAGATCCAGCGATCGGAGCGACTTCCAACGAGGCCGGTCATCGGTGATAGACTAGCCGGGCCGGGATGTCACTGCCGACCACGTGGGGTTCTCATGTAACGGTGTGGAAAGTATACCGAGAATGTTGTGCTCAAGGAAACGCATCCAGCAAAAGGGGACCTGTTGGCAGAAACAACTTCTTGACAAAAGGGGTCACAGAAGGATGTCAGGAATCTCTTAGAGAGTGACAGTGCTACAAGAAAAGAGGCAGCCGGTGTTGGAGAAGCTCCATAACGCACCAGAACCAACATTTGCTAAGAGAACAAAGCTGCAGGGGCTACAGGTAGAGAGGATTCACATCATCACAAAGGATTCACATCATCCTGCACCTCTGTGAATCTGGGTACCCCCAATAGACATCCAAAGACTATCGCCCCAGACCATTACATTACGGTACGTAACATGCTGGAGATATGTAAGTGAGGTGGGTCCTCAGGAAAAGGCCCGATGTGTGCAGACGGTTAGTGACGTAAAAGCAGGCCTGCTAGTTAAACTATGTGAGCTCGAGCCGACACCAGAGGATTCTATTCATCCACCAGTTGCGGACAAGTTAGTAGATAACACTTGCGTTACTTCCGGATGGACGATGTGCGGGCGACCGGCATTGCTGGGATGAAACATTGGGTGGTGCGAACACGTGTTCTACAGTAAAGTCGTTGCTGATCTTTGTGATCTATGGATTGTTACCATCCCCCACTCTCGTTAGAGTTAAGCATACTCTTAATTAGTCCGGTTGTCGGACGCTTCTGAATAACCGCATATTACTTATCTACAACAGAAGCTTCTGCGCCCAACAAGTTTATTTGTTATAATATGAAATATATTTTTTTGTGAGCCTGGTGTCCGCATCGTACCCCGAGGCCCGTGTGACACCCCTACCGCGACACCCACTACGGCTAGGCAGCCTGCAGCATCTCAGACAGGTAGTATGGGCCTGACAGGCACCCCGGTCCGACACCGGACCCCCCACCATCTGTACTCTACGTTCTTCAGAGTATGTAAGCAGAAGGCATAAGAATAAAAAGCACATTGCTACTTGGCACCCGGCTATACATTTATGTCCCTCAGTACAGCACACGTTACTCCAGCTAAATAATTCACCAGTGTGCAGCCAGGAACATCTTTTTGGCGGCCGACTAGGGCTGTTTGTTCCAGAACAGTTTGGGAACATGACAGATATTCTGAAATACTTGTGGCATCCAAGTGGTCAGTATTTTTTTAGCTAGACCTGTCCACCTGCATGTTAATGCATTTATTTTACTCAGCGCTTTAACCCCTTAAGGACATGGCCCTTTTCTTTTCTTTTTCAATTTTGGTGGACACCCCCCCACCTCCCCTTCCCCACACACACTTTCAAAAACATCATAACTTTTATTCATCCATGGACGTAGAAGTCTGAGGGCTTATTTTTTCTGGACAAGTTGTATTAGTCACTAGTACTATTTTATGTACCATATAATGTATTCAAAAGTTTTTAAAACTTTCTAAGTAAAGTGAAAAGGAAAAAAAAACGCAATGCTACCCTCTCTTGGGGGAGACAGTGTACACTGCTCAGCAAAAATGATGTTATTCTGCGGGTCAGTATGATTACGACGGTACAACATTTCTATAGTTTTTTGGCTGTACTACTTTAAAAAAATTAAAAAATCTTTGGAAAAAAATATATTTTCTGCCGCCATCTTCTGACAGCCATAACTTCTTTATTTTTCCGTCGACATAGTTGTGTGGCGGTGGCTCGTTTTTTTGCGGGACGTGCTGTAGTTTCTATTGGAATCATTTTGGAGTACACACGACTTTTTGATCGCTTTTTATTACATTTGCTTGGAGATGAGGGGACCAAAAAAATGCAATTCTAACTTTTTTTTAAGACGCACTTTTTGGTAAAGAATCTTATTGAAAAGCCTCTGCATCTTTTAGTCCGATGTCAGACATCCCGGACCACTTCCTTAATGATCTGGCAGGTTGTTCATAAAGCGCTCTGCCTGTCCACTTAGTCGCTGGCCAGTAAACTTGTCTGATTACACGGGCGACTGTAGGAAGCTGGACACATCCTCTGTAAGGTCCTGGTATCCTCCTCTGCACTTCCCAAGTAATCGCACATAGTGTGTGGGGGATTCTCTTGTCTGGGATCATCATTCAACCTATTCCATCCCGTATGAAAAGTCCTTAGTCAGACTTTACTGCTTTTCCAGCCAACAGTGAGGGCAGTGAGGAGGCTCGAACCAGAGATTGAGGAGAAGATCTCCTGTGTAAACCAGGTACTCAGAAAGTGTTTGATATTGTATCATGCCCACCTTTGTGCTGTTGGAGTGAGATCACAATGGCAATGGGCCATGACTCCTGTTTTTGGAGAAGGTGGGCAGATGTGGATGTTCAGTGAACCTTCTCAATGATCTAAAGGGCTAAGTGTATCAAAGGGGCAAGTAACTCGCCAGAAGTACTAATGACACATGTACAATAGGAATGGACAAGTAGCTTGGCAGACCGACATGGTCTCTTTTTTACTAAGAGTACGGAAGTTGATGGAGCTCATAGTCATCAAGTTGAGATATTCTTGAAGTCCGAACAATGTTGGGAGAAGGACTGGCTCTGCAACACTGTGGGTGCTTAGAGAGTGACCGTCACTGGCATTTGGTGCAATGAAAATTATGTACACCTTGGATAGTCAAGAAAATCTCTTGAAGTTTCCAGGGACCCGAATGTGAGGTCTGTGTGTTGGGCTAGAATCCAATGGTGGTATTATTACAGCTATTTGTTATAGTGTTGGTGTGCCGAACAGTATTTCTGAACATACAGCACATTGGACCGTGAATGGATGGGCTGCAGCAGCAGAAGACTGCACCAACTTTCAATGTTGTCCCGTAAAAACAGGAAACCAAGGCTTTAGTGTGGATGGGCTTCTGAAAAATGTTATCTGGTCTGAAGGATCTTGTTCTGTAAGGCACCACGCAGCCTGACGATGTACATCTGTAGTGACCCAGAGTTAGTGGGGCCCCTTCATAAGCATGAATGTAGTTGTCTTGTGCTTACCGTATTGTCAGTGTATCTGTGTTGTGTGAATATGACGTGTATTGCACTTCTGCAGCACTGAATGGTTTACTGTCTGGGTTATGTCTGGAAATGTATCTTTTGTATGTCATGTGACCTTGTTTTATGTATGTGGTTGCAAGGTGCATGATTGGGCCTTTTCCATCAGCCTTCAGCTTTGGTGTGCCAAGTCAGGAGCCTGTCTGCCCATAGACACCCTCAGTCTGTGTGCAGGGAAGAGGGAGAGAGAGGGTGCTGTGTGTGTCCTGGGCCTAACCTACCCAGGCCTCTATGCTGAACAGCGCAAGAGAAACTGCAAACCTGCGTGAATCCACCGTGCAGCACTGAGTGTACGTTCCTGCTCCATGAGTGTGGAGAGTTGGTGAGTGTTTGTGGAAAGGTGTCTGGGAACAGAGATCCATGGATAATTTGGCCTGTGAAGGTCCCTCTGTCCTCCCTGTTACACCACGTGCCCTCCTGCACCAGTGTCTTGCTGGTGGATGTAAAAATGTTATTGAATTATTTCAAGTTGTGTTCCAGGTAAATGACTTTACCCACCATTCCCGGTTCTGCCTTTAAACCTCAACTCTGCGTGTGTGGACTCTATATTCCATCATCTAGAATTCACCGCAGAGGACAGAACAGTGGCGTCACTCGTGACAAAAGGACTAAGGTAAACCACTAGTGGATTAACCTATTTAATAGCCTGCCCTCGGCCCCTTGGACGTGTCCCTGGTTACTCTCCAGGTGGGAGACGGTAGAGCCAGCGAGACAAGGCCTAAAACTCTACTCCACTGTCTCCTAAGGCTGGGGCCCGCTCCTCGGATGCTGCACATCACTTGGAGAGGAAGTCAGGATCCACGTTGGTAAGCAGAAGAGAGTTGACAAGGAGAGCAAGTCAGGAAATATGTGTGTAAACGGAGGAGAGCTGGCAGGGAGAGCACGTCGGGATCCGTGTGTGAAAGCAGAGGAGAGCTGACAGGCTCTAAAAAAGAAGGCAATTGAGGAGAAGATCAGCTGAACTGAACCAGAGAGAATGGACTGACACCGAGAAAAGTGTAGGCTGATCCCAAAATAGCCGTGCATAAATCTTATGCAGAGTAGGACTGAAGAGTTGAGAGAGCTTTGGTCATTGATACCTGAATCATGTACCACTTAGAGAATGGAGACCTTACCCCCTGAGAGAGACTATGTTATTGTCCAGGTATGGTTGGTGTAATTTTGGAGGATGAAAGAGACTGGGAGTTGATTCCCCTATAGCCGGTAAGGCAGTTCCAGATACAGACATATCTTTTTAGTCAAAATAGTCCAGGTGTACAAGACTGTGCCAAGGTGGGCTTTAGACAACACTTTTTCTTCTGTCCAAAAGCCAGTCAGCTGACTATAAGGTCCACTGGCACTGTTTGGTTCCTTCCACAGACGGAACCATTCGGCCACGCAGATTCCTTTTTCCTGCTCTACATACAGAAAAGGAAAGCAGAATCCACAGCCCAGATGTGGAAGAATCCTAAAAAAGCTCAACACAACTAATATAACAAGGGGTTTCTCTAAATTCAACACAAAATGCATGTCCAAAGATTTTCTATGGGTTCAAGTCAGGTAACTGTGATGGCCACTCCAGAACCTTCAGAACCTCTTCTGAAACCAAGCCTTGGTAAACCTTGAAGTATGCTTGGGATTAGAAGGTTCAGTGATGCCCAACGTTCAGCTTCCTCACCGAATATGTGATATTTTCTTCTAGGATTTCCTGATAGTTGATTGAACCCATCTTGCCCTCCACATGCAGCAGGTTTCCAGCGCCGGAAGAAGCAAAGCAGCCCCCAAGCATCACTGAGCCACCGCCAGGCTTCACTGTAGGATCTCCGAGCCACTGCCATGCTTCACTGTAGGCAAGATGCTCTTTTCAGTGTATGTTTCATTCTTCCTCCTCCAGACATACCACTGATCCAGAGGCCCAAAAAGTTCCAATTTTATTTTATCGCTCCACAGAACAGAATCCCAGAATCTCTGGGGGTTATTTATATGGTTTTGAGCTTATTGGAGCTGACTATTTTTGTGTTTTTGGGTCAGTAGAGGTCTTGGAATTCGGGAATGAAGACCTTTAGCGTTTAGTATGTGGCTTTCTGTGCAAACGGAAACCTTAAAACGGTCTTTTGCAATCACTTTTTTGACCACCTGCCTCTTCAGGAAACTGGTAACACCCGGTGTTATCATACATAGCTTTCTTTCTTCCAGTTGCAAACTATGCTTCCAACTGTACCTTTATGACCATCCAGTGCCTTTGCTATGTTTGTGTATCCTTTATCTTGGTTGTGCAATGAACTCTTATCCTAACATTTTCGACCACTCTCTTGACTTAGGGATCCTTTACATTGGCGATTGTCAGGCGCAAATGTGCCCAACAGTCATCCCAGCAATAATTGCTCCTGTACTTTTACACAGGAGTGACTATCGCTCAATGAATGCAGGCGAGCGGGCTGGGAATCACTTCCGGCCGCCCATCTCCATTCACAATAAACAGGCTGTCATCCATAGATAAATGACTATCTATTTACACGGGTCGATTGTTGTTCAGTTTTTATGCATGCAGAAACAGAATGATAACCAAACCAATTATTGTTCATTGTCTCTGCTTGCATTTACACTGAACGCTAATTGTTCAAATTCCCTCGAGAATATACACGATTATCGGCCTGTGTAAAAGGGACCTTACACATCATTATAGCATGCAATCAAACATCGCATTCAACAAACCTTACTCAGTTCAGGTATTTGATGTGTTTTATCTCGAGCACACCTGAAGTCCTTGATTAGTTGCACTAGGTGCATTTAATCCAGATCCTGATTTGCAAATATGTGGCCTTCTGAGGGATTCTATTCAGGGTTTTGAATAATTCTGAGACTGCAGTAGTCATTAAACATGGCATTTTGTGGTGAATTTGGAGAAACCTCTTGTTATATAGGTTGTGTTGAGCTATTTAAATTGTTTTTGTCTGATTTGATTTTGTAAACAGCTGAAGGTTTGTAAATTTGGCAAATACACCTGATCTACTATGGAGGCTGATACATTTTGATTGCTAATGTAATGCTGTCGCCTGTATTACTGACATGTTGTTTTCGTTCCTTTGTGTGTAACACATACATACCTGACCTCTATGCCGTATTTAGTACATAGAGATTTCATATCACTACTCATCAGTAATAAACCATGACGTAATATCAATTGGTGGGAAGAACAGAAGAAGTAATTCAAATTAAAAAGGAAACACAAGGGAATCATCCGCTGAAGTCCTGATAATAAGAGATTCACTTACAGCAGGAGCAGGTGGTGTGGGTGGATTCTTAATCTTTTATTTGCACAGGTTTCTGTTGCTACCAGAGCAGGGAACATTTCATTTCCAAATTCATGATACTGTAAAATTGTCATATTTGTGCCTAAGACAGTCTGTCAAATCCTGTAGTTCAGCGTAGTGGCGCACATAACAGAGGTCTGGTCACCTAACAAAGATTAAATTGGTGTTATGTCCGAAGTGGATGCAAAAACCTTGCCTGGATTGGATTTAAATTGATGTCTCTAAGGACGGATACACACACAAAATTCTAATGCTGAGAACACAAAATAACGAAAAGAAGACGTGGGAAATCTGATCTAACCTACTAATACATTGAGACCCTACCTAAAAGTGGAGCACTCGCCCTGATAAGGACAACCCCACGTCAAGAACCTGAGGCTATCCTGATTCTCCCTAGTTGGATGACAGGGATACCATTTAAAATGAAACAGCTGAAATACCAATGCAGAAAAAGCAATAATACAGGAGAAAGATGTAAATACACCCCAAATATCCTAGCACCAAACAGACTTGTCTGACAGTGGAACAGGGCAGGAGTTGCCAACTTGACCAAAAGCACCTTCAGATGAAAAGCATAACGGGCGTGCTTCATGAGGAGGAGCCGGACTAAATGTATACAGACAGGAGCTGATTGGTTGGCTGGGACATGCCCCTTCCCCCCAGCTGACCAGTCCATCCATACACCAGCAGAGAAATGCTCAGGTCAGCATCCAACACCAAAGTGACACTGAGCATGTGCCAGCTCATGGATCACATGGGCCTGGGTTGATGCTGTGATCATCCTGCTCCCTCATTATGGTGGCATTTTTTGACACCCAGGACAAAAGGGCCTGGCATCTTTTCCCCTCTACATGTCCTTTTGTGGACACTTGCATTATTACCAACCACCTTGTTTGCAGTTTCTATGGAGAGGGGTATCCTGTACAGGTTATTTGCACCTAATGGGGCAATTGAACTAACCAGAACTAGGCCTGCTCTCTTCAAGTACCCCATAACATTCACCTTTTCTACTAAGCACCATATTGGCTGTTTCAGTCAGCCCCATGGACATCTAATAGATTGGCAAGAGGCACATGTGATGACCCCTTCAATTCAAAGTCTTCCTCACTGTGGTGGTGCAGTGTGGTGAAGAACCGACTCACTCGGAACACCCTTTCCAGTCAGTGATTGGTGGAGCCGAAGTAGTGGAGACCCCACTATCATATATTTATCATATACTCTGTGGCTAAGTGATTAACATCCTTTGTGGGATTACCTCTAAAGAAAATCCCCAAACTAAGTTCTGCCCAGGACTGTAGTGCCCACCCAACCACCTTCTACTTACCTACCTCAATGGCCCTTTTATGAAGTTATATGGCTGTTCTTTTCTTGAAGTATTCTGCTCTGAGCACCATGGAGACATCTAATATGGCAGCGTGAAAAACAGTGCAGAGCTTTCTCTTCGTAATGAGGTCCCTGGCTCCGTTAAAGAGAACAACGGGGAGGGATTGTAGATATCAGATGTTGGCCAATTCCAACTAGCTTGACTGGATCTGTCAACAAATATTGAAAGTCTATCATACATAGAGGAGGTGATGAGTGCCGATAGGACATCATCACTGGGCCTAGAAGAAGAGTGCAGCTGGGCATCACTGAAACGGGAGCTGTAGTGGATCGGGTAAGACAAGTATAACATGCTTATGGTTTTATACAACTCCAAGCAGATTTCAATGTATTCTTTCTGCTACATCTTTAACCCTTTCCGATCCACTGTCTGACGTCTTCCTACATTCTGATTGAAGCTTGTACGGCTCCAATGTCAGAAGACGTCCGGCAGGGTATTCTTACCATCTATTGCCAGCGACTCTGCTGTCGGAGCCTCTCTGGTATACACACATTGGCTTTAGCCAGCAGATGGCACCGTTGTATAACAACAAAGAAAGAAAGCCTTTTAGGAAACCCTGAATCCAAAATTGGATTGGAAAGGGTTAAAGGAGCAATTTCAGTGTCTCCATGCAGTGTCCTCAAGGGTCTCTGGACACTTGCGGTTTTCTTGCACATTTTTTTACACGATATCGCTGCGTTTTTTTTACGTGATTGGCAATGGGACTTTCTAATGTTAAAAACGCATCGCACAAAAGTAGCACAAACTTGCAATGCGTTTTTAACATTAGAAAGTCCCATTGACAATTGCGTGAAAAAACGCAGCGAGATCGCATGAAAAAAAACGTGCAAGAAAAACACAAGTGTGCAGGAGCCCTAAAGGTTGTGTAACATCTTTGTTTTATAGATGCAAAATGAAAATTAATGATGGGTCAGGAGAGGTAAAGCTAGTCCTTAGAGAAAGTACCTAGTAAGTGTGGGAAGACTTATAAGGCCATGCATGCTCCTCTGGGCTCCCCCACTTAAAAAAAAGGCATAGACAAACTGGAGCAAGTTCAGAGAAGAGTTACCAAGATGGTGAGCGGTCTGCAGATCATGTCCTATGAGGAACGGTTAAAGGATCTGGGAATGTTTAGCTGCAAATAAGAAGGCTGAGAGGAGACTTAATAGCTGTCTACAAATATCTGAAGGGCTGTCACAGTGCAGAGGGATCAGCCCTATTCTCATCTGCACAAGGAAAGACCAGAAGCAATGGGATGAGACTGAAAGGGAGGAGACACAGATTAGATATTAGACAGTGAGGGTGATCAATGAGTGGAACAGGTTACCACGGGAGGTGGGGAGTTCTTCAATGGAAGTCTTCAGCGGCTGGACAAATATCTGTCTGGGATGATTTAGTGATCCTGCACTGAGCAGGGGGTTGGACCAGATGACCCTGGAGGTCCCTTCCAACTCTACCATTCTATGATTTACAATCGCTTGTGCTTCTCACAGGTCAGATTGATATCCCTGAAGTGTAAGTGATGACGTTGTACTGGGATGCTTAATTGCTCCCAAAATGAAATGTTTTTGAGCTTAATTAAAGAAAATTAAAAAAGCAAGTATAGAAGACATCGAGGTTGTGATTTTACTGCAACTCATGCCAAACACCCACGTGCCATATAACGGCTCCACTTTTGGGCAATCTTTTGCCCTTCTGCCTCAGTTTAAGGCTGTCTTACTTCCGAATTCATTTCTAGTCTTTCATTCCTACATGTTAATCCGTCCTCTAATTATCTCACATTCAGAAAACATATTTGAGTATTTACCACAGCAATGTATATCATAACTAACGATTCATGAAGGAATCTAATTTAGCAAGATGACACATTTCCTTAACCGGCTCCCGCCTCCCGTTATTTAATCTTCTTCTTCCCATTTAAAATCTGTTAAACCGTTTGACATTCCCTCTGTAATCCATAATCTAGTTATAGCGCGAAGACAGACTCTGATCCTCTCCACATAATTCACATCATTTGACAGAAAAGGGAAAAATAATATTGTTATACTAACTTATGATATGTAAAGCAACATATACTGTACTAATCCCTATGGATGAACTTCTTCTGAATACATATATACTTTTAAAAGTTCTAAGAGTCATGGCTGACACTAAAAACAAATCTACATGTATAATAAGAGACAATTCAAGAATATAACTAGTACTTATAACTATATATATATATATATATATATATATATATATATATAAAGGTGAAAGCCCTAACTCACTCACAGACTCACCGCTAATTCTCTAACTTCCTGATGTCACACAAACATGAAATTTGGCAGGAACATTCTTTAGGTCCTAAATAGGAAAAGTAAATGGGTCACAACACGATTATTTAATGCTAAGTGCAAAAGTATTGGCGCCCCTGTGTAATGTACCTAATCTAAGGTCCAATGTCCATGGGCGGATTTGATTTGTGGAACCCACGCGGGAGATCCACAAATCAAGTCACCTATAGGGATGCATTAGCGTTTGCAGGACAGTAAAAAGCATGCGAATGTGATTTTTTTTTCCCGGCGTGCAGATCGCACACATGCAAAGAAATCGCAGCATGCTCTATTTTCCTGCGGATCCCACGTGAACGGCTTTCATTGAAGTCAATGGAAGCTGTCTAATCTGCAGACCACCCACAGCTGTCGTGGGAAATCAGATTTGAAAATAAAAAGAGCACTGCACATCCGTTGTGCTGGAGAAACAAGATCCGGCCACGATGGAGGAGACCCCTGCTCGATCCGGAGTGGTAAGAAAATGTCTTTTTTTCTCCATGTTCACGGGCACGCTCGGATTCCACTGCAGGATTTAGCAGTGGAATCTGAGCGTGCAAGTGGATATTGGGCTTAACTTCCCAGTGTCGTACAAGCATGAAATTTGGCACTCAGTTCTTTAGGTCCTAAATAGGAACGTTTAAGGCGTCATAACATGATTATTCAATGTTAAGTCCAAAAGTAAGAGTACCACTATGTAATATAACTTCCCGCTGTCATACAAACATTAAATTTGGCACAAGCATTCTATAGGCCGTACATAGGAAAAGTAAAGGGGTCACAACTTGATTTTTCAATTCTAATTGCAAAAGTAAGTGACCCCCTATGTAATGTACCTAATCTAATTCTCTAACTTCCCGGTGTCGTACAAACATGACTAAACAGGAAAAGTAAAGGGGTCACCACTTTTATAATCAATGCTAAGTGCAAAAGTAAGGGACCTCCCATGTGATGTGATTAATAACACACATCTGAACAGCACAAACATAACATTTGCCATGACCATTCTTTACGTCCTAATAGGAAGAGTAAAGGGGTCGCAACTTCAATATTTAATCTAACTGTGAAAAACTGTGAAAATCCATGACACATAACAGTTCTTTTCTTAGAAACCATCAAAGTCTAGAGAAAGGATTTGTATGTATGTGTGTATATAATGAGGAGAATCTACCTCACCTCTGTGTGTATATACTGAGGAGAATCTACCTCACCTCTATGTGTATATAATGAGGAGAATCTACCTCACCTCTATGTGTATATACTGAGGAGAATCTACCTCACCTCTATGTGTATATACTGAAGAGAATCTACCTCACCTCTATGTGTATATACTGAGGAGAATCTACCTCACCTCTATGTGTATATACTGAGGAGAATCTACCTCACCTCTATGTGTATATACTGAGGAGAATCTACCTCCCCTCTGTGTGTATATACTGAGGAGAATCTACCTCACCTCTATGTGTATATATTGAAGAGAATCTACCTCACCTCTATGTGTATATATTGAAGAGAATCTACCTCACCTCTATGTGTGTATATACCGAAGAGAATCTACCTCACCTCTGTGTGTATATACTGAGGAGAATTTACCTCACCTCTATGTGCATATACTGAGGAGACTCTACCTCACCTTTGTGTATATATTGAGGAGAATGTACCTCACCTCTGTGTGTATATAGTCAGGGGAATCTACCTTACCACTGTGTATATACCTAGGAGAATCTACCTCACCTCTATGTATATACTGAGGAGAATCTACCTCACCTCTGTGTGTGTATATACTGAGTAGAATTTACCTCACCCCTGTGTGTATATACTGAGTAGAATTTACCTCACCCCTATGAGTATATACTGAGGAGAATCTACCTCACCCCTATGTGTATATACTGAGGAGAATCTACCTCACCTCTATGTGTATATACTAAGGAGAATCTACCTCACCTCTGTGTGTATATACTGAGGAGAATCTACCTCACCTCTATGTATATATTCTAAACAGAATCTACCTCACCTCTATGTGTATATACTGAGCGGAATCTACCTCACATCTGTATGTATATACTAAGGACAATCTACTTCACCTCTATGTGCATATACTGAGGAGAATGTACCTCACCTATGTGTGTATATACCTAGGGAAATCTACGTCCCCTCTCTGTGTATATACTGAGGAGAATCTACATCACCTCTGTGTGTATATACTGAGGAGAATTTACCTCACCCCTATGTGTATATACTGAGGAGAATCTACCTCACCTCTATGTGTATATACTAAGGAGAATCTACCTCACCTCTATGTGTATATACTGAGGAGAATCTACCTTACCTCTATGTGTATATACTGAGGAGAATCTACCTTACCTCTATGTGTATATACTGAGGAGAATCTACCTCACCTCTATGTGCATATACTGAGGAGAATCTACCTCACCTCTATGTGTATATACTGAGGAGAATCTACCTCACCTCTATGTGTATATACTGAGTAGAATCTACCTCACCTCTATGTGCATAAACTGAGGAGAATCTACCTCACCTCTATGTGTATATACTGAGGAGAATCTACCTCACCTCTATGTGTATATACTGAGGAGAATCTACCTCACCTCTATGTGTATATACTGAGGAGAATCTACCTTACCTATATTTGTATATACTGAGGAGAATCTACGTCACCTCTATGTGTATATACTGAGGGGAATCTACCTCACCTCTTTGTGTATGTACTGAGGAGAATCTACCTCACCTCTATGTGTATATACTGAGGAGAGGCAACACCAAAGGAGTAGTTAGGATATGCACAGGTCACTCGAATTCCATCTTTTTTTTGCAAAAAGTCCTCAGCATGTTCAGCAGCGACGTTTCAACAACATACCTGCCGTCTTTGTCAAGCTGGTATGCTGTTGAAACGTCGCTGTTGAACATGCTGAGCACTTTTTGCAAATAAAAGATGGAATTTGAGTGACCTGTGGGTATCCTAACTACTCCTATCCTATTTTCTAGCATGGACTCCCTGCATGGCTACATAGGATAAGTGGCTTGATAAAGGCCAAACGTTGCCTGATACTGACTCCATGGAATAATAAAATATTTATCACTTTGAACGGCTATTTGCACCACTTTATGCTGCCACACTAATACACATTGGACTATACGGAGGTTGATGATTCACAACCAGATTGTGGCTGTTGCCTTCGTCTATACTCAACGTGGTTCCTCTCTATTGGGAGTTTCTTTGCCATATTGTGGGTGCTGTGGGTTTCTAAATTCCTACAATGCTATAGATTATGACAATACCCGGGATACAGCAAACATCAAGTTACATTCTATTGTAGTTAAAAAGAAAAGTCGAACACCTACCACTTGCCCAGGCCCAATCTGCCTTAGAACAAGCCAGAAGATGAAGCAGCCAATATACTGAATCTCTGCATATCAGGACTACAAGTCGCCGTGTGTCGCTGTACCACATTGGCCGCGCTTGTTTTCCTCCACAATAACAATAGTTGATTGATTTTTTATAAAATTATCTGAGGTTGCTTGTAGGACATTGCGAGGTTTCTCATAGAGCTGTAACAAACAATTTAAGGGTCAGCGCAGAGCGCTGGAGGCATGTTTGGTTTTGGCTTTTTCGAGACGGGGTCAAGTTCTCTGGAGCTGGAAGGATCTGCTCCTCTGTAGAGCTTCGGCCTTGTCTATTTATTCTGCGTTCAGTGCGCGAGGAGTACGGGTATGTTTGGACAATTAGCGCTGCTGCGTCTTGTCTTTCTGCTGGCCTTGGTGCTTGTAAATTTATATATGACCGCATCCTCTTAATGCCATCTGTCCTCCGAGCCAACTCACTGTTGACTAAGTAGAAGATCTTCTAAGTACGTTATTTTTGCTTTTTTTATGGATTCTATTCAATTATTCTATGCAAACGGTTTAATCTGTGAATTAATACAATACATTTGATAACCGATAGATGCACTTACATCCATCATCACTAAGCACTATCCTTGTGCTACTTCATACTCATCATTGCACTCCGTATTACCGAAGGCCGGTGGCATGTCAACCTCGCAGCCTGATGCATTGTAGGTACCAGAGTAGAGCACAGAGTACATAACTTCCAGGAGCCCCCCACACCATAGGTGATATCATCTTAAGTCTCATGTAAATCTTGTATAAGTGTGCAGCGCTGCCATTCCCGAAGTCCTCTGGCACACTGTTTTATACGTCATATCATATCAAGGAGCATCTTATATCATGTGAACATTCTATAACTCTGTAAAAATCATATAACTCTGTTTATCTTACTAAGAACGACACATCTCACTGTGTCTTCCCAATTCTTGTGTTCCTCGTATTACAGTCCCTGGGAAAAACCTCCTTCAGTCCAAGCTTGTCTGCTATTGTCACCACCCCTAGTATGCGAACACTAAAGTTGTTGGACTGATCTTAGATTTCCATGCAGTCTGTAATCTTTTGGCCCTTGGATCATCGGGCCCTCTCACTGACATCTCTGCTGGATCTCTGATAACAGCTGCTGCCACGTCCTTCACAACCCTGAATGTGGCTCTCGAAATGCTGCCACCAACACCATGGTCTGGAGTCTGTCTCTGCCTCTGTGAAGCAGCTCTTGCTGCTGCCACACACACCATTCAAGTCTATGGGCCGAAATGGCCACTGTGATATCTCTGGGGAGACAAGGTTTAGTCCTTATGTACAGCCCCAGCACACAGAGCTAGTCCTAGAGACTTTCAGGACATTGGTTATGTCACATTCATGTGACCTCTGTTTCTGAAGGTCCTTCTACCCATTTATAAGCGATCATATCAAAAGGGATTTACCCCCCTATGCCCCCTCATCCCCCCCACACACCTTACAGCGGCAGGGAACATATGGAGCAGTTAGAAGTAATGTGATAAAACTGAAGGGGAGAGGCACAGATTGGATATTAGACAGTGAGGGTGATGAATAAGTGAACAGGTTGCCACTGGAGGTGGTGAGGTCTCCATCAATGTGAGGCCTTCAAACAGAGGCTGGACAGACATCTGTCTGGGATGATTAAGTGATCCTGCACTGAGCAGGGGGTTGGACCCGATGACCCTGGAGGTCCCTTCCAACTCTACCATTCTAGGATTTTTTGAACATGCATTTCAAGACAGCCATTCACATGAATGGCCGTCCTGTAATACAAGGACTGGGGGTGCCCATAGAGCAGGGTCCAAAGCGGGAGACCCTATCTTGGCTCAGCTGCTTTAATTACCAAATTTAGGATGTTTTTTTGTTAAAAATCCTTCTTAAGTGTCCGCCCCTATTGTATTGAGGGATCCAGCTGCTGCCCATAGACATGGTGGTCATGGCTTCTCTTTAGCATGCCTGCTCCCAGCTCAAATATGTGTCTCGGTGCATTGGCTCTTCCCATAATAGATCGTTCTGTACCTGTGCACCAAGTTTTGGGCCACCAATATCTCGTTTTTGGATTGGTAAGATTTCCCAGCTGCTGAACGTATGCCAGTCTAATTCTACACCGTCCCAGTTCCCTTCTTTTGGAGAAACAGTCCCTACTTTAGACCTGAGTCCCTCTGTCCCCTTTTTTGCCCCTTAAATGCCCCTGTTTTTGACCTGGAAAATAGATTTGCATTGATAAACTTATACAGCATATATTACAACTATATCACTGCCTCATCTATCCACACTTACTGTGTAGAAGACCCAATAAGACCCAGATTTGCATATTTTTCCATGATCTGGTCCAATTTGGATCTTACAAATTTCTATATTCTGATGATTTTTGTGCTGATGTTTAAATTAAAACAATTTCATCTTATAGAAATACATGAAAAAATGGATCTGTCACACAATGAAACATGAGTGTCCCTCTTTGGCCGACCTAAAAGTTGGGAGGTTTGCCAATTTGTGTGACTTGTCTGGTTTACTCTGACATCAGCCTGTTTCGGGGCCATCTTCACCCGGGCCCCGGAGGTGGAAGTTCATGTGTAGTGATTAGTTATATGCTAAGAAAATGCTACTTGTTAAACCTAGTTTTTCTTGATTTTTTCCAGGCGGTAAAGTGATATTCACGGGATCAGGATATGTTCATCTCCAGGCGCATTATATACTGATATCAGATGGCGGGGAGCTTCAGGCGGGCACCGCCTCTCAGCCGTTCAAAGGAAAAGCAGACATCACGCTGCACGGGAGTGCGTCCTCCGCTCCGCTGTATCCATACGGGGTGAAGTTTCTTGCTGTTCGGAATGCATCTATCTCTATACATGGTGAGTCTGCGCAGTCGGTTTATTCCTTTAAGGCCTCGTTCACACAGAGGTCATTTTGACGTGATGTTGGTGCGTCCATTAATCGTGTCCGTAAGAACAATAGTTTCCTATGGGTTCCTTCAGACAAACGATTTTTTGGACGCACCCAAAAAATTGCGCATCATAAGATTGCACAAGAGGCGCTTTATTTTAACACCAAATTTTTTGGGGGCGTCCAAAGATTGGACTGGTCCTATCTATTGACAAACCAATGCAGAAGACTTCATAGCCTCCTATGGAAGACGTCCGAAAGAGGGAGGGTGAGGAAGTTTAGCAGCGGTGAGCGCTTCTACGATGACGCGCACCTCTAGTTGAGGCATTTAAAATCATTAAAAGTCATTCTGCCGACCGCGGGATTTCAGGGCTGCAGCGTTATTTCATCGCAGCCAGGCCTGTGAATAGACGATAAAATCATGAAGAATACCTGCAACTTGGTTGTGGCTATTCGTTTATGCGATTTTGAGCTCCGTTAGCCGCTAACTGAGTGTCAAAATGCCGCTCATGTGCGGAAGGCCTAAGGGTGTATTCACATGGCTGAATTTCATGTGCAAGTTCTGTCCGATAGCGATCTGGACGCACCTTGCGCGAGTTATTCACATGAGCAATTTTTCTCCCAGGCCTCAGTCACGCGGGCGTTTTAACGCACACATGTTCGAATGCATCAGTTATGCGTTCATAAATTTGCGTGACCAAAGCGGGCGTCACGGCGGAAAAAATGCTGCTAGCAGCGTTTATCAGCTCAAATAGATTGCTGCCCGCTATCCCCTGCTGCGGCTGTGACAGCTGCAGCAGGGGATTCCTTGGATGTGAAAACCCTGGATGCTGTCACATCCAGGGGTTTCACTTGTGGTCAATGGGGCCGGCGGCAGCAGCGGCGGCCCCATTGACATACAGAGAACATCGCGGTCCTCTGCTACAGCTGTGACAGCTGTGGCAGAGGATTTCTTCATCTCTGCTGGGGGGTCTCTTTGTCACTGAACACTGTGACAGCATTGTCCTCATAGCAGTGCAGGGAGAAGAGCCGGCTGGACGCGTCTGAACCCCAGCAGCTACAGAGAGGTAGGTATACTTTTATATATATATATATATATATATATATATATATATATATATACATTTTTGGATTGATTTTCAGGGAAGGGCTTATACTTTAAGCCCTTCCCCGAAAATCACTGCAGCGCTTCCCGGCAGCCCATTGCTTTCAGTGGAGCCGGCTGTAGCACCGACTCTATTGAATTCAATGGGAGAACTTCGCTCTCCTCTGTGACAGCTGTGGCAGAGGATCGCGATCTTCAGGATATGTTCTCAATGGGGTCGGCGCTGCTGCCGCCGGCCCCATTGAGCGCAAGGTGAAACCCCCGGATGCTACAGCATCCAGAGGTTTCACATACACAGAACACCGGTTTGCCGCAGTTACATCCGTTCTGTGAACCGGTGTCCTATCATTTTCGCCGCGTGCATTTGTGCGCGTGTAAAATTCGTACATGTGTCCTCTCCCATTGAAAAGCATTGGTTCTATTTAGATGCGGCCGGCAAATGCAACTGACAGACGCGCGTACAAACGCCGTGTGTCTGAGCCCTCACAGCGATGCTTCAAGACTGAAAACTCGCTGCATATCCTATATTTGGTCGACTCTCCTTTAAAAAGAAAACGTTGCACACTCATTAAATGCGGTTTGCATGCAAGTGCGATTTAAATTTTTATTTATTTTTTTAATTATTGGAAGCACTTGAGTTTTTTCACATGCATGGAAATCACAAGTCCGTGGAAGTAGTGCGCTTATCATCTGAACAGTCGGTCGAAGTAGTCGCTAAAGAGATTGCAGCTCACTTGTTGTTCAGTGTCGCAATCGCTGAATGACTTGTTGCAAGCATTTACACGGGCGACTAATTGGGAGGGAGGGGGTCTGTGATGGTATGTTTGTAATATTTGGCCACCTTGTTGGATGCCAAGTCCACTGCATGCACATGAATATGAGTGAGCGGTCTTTGATGAATCTCTGCTACTTGGGTTGAACAGTCGGTGCTGCGGTCTCTCGCTGCTTGGGTTAAACAATTAGTGCTGCGGTCTCTCGCTGCTTGGATTAAACAGTCAGTGCTGCGGTCTCTCGCTGCTTGCAATGAACAGTCGGTACTGCGGTCTCTCGCTGCTTGGTTTAAACAGTCAATGCTGCGCTCTCTCGCTGCTTGCAATGAACAGTCGGTACTGCGGTCTCTCGCTGCTTGGGTTGAACAGTCGATGCTGCTGTCTCTCACTGCTTGGGTTGAACAGTCGGTGCTGCGGTCACTCACTGCTTGGGTTGAACAGTCGGTGCTGCGGTCTCATGCTGCTTGGGTTGAACAGTCGATGCTGCTGTCTCTCACTGCTTGGGTTGAACAGTTGGAGCTGCGGTCTCTCGCTGCTTGGGTTGAACAGTCGGTGCTGCGGTCTCATGCTGCTTGGGTTGCACAGTCGGTGCTGCGGTCTCATGCTGCTTGGGTTGAACAGTCGGTGCTGCAGTCTCATGCTGCTTGGGTTGAACAGTCGGTGCTGCGGTCTCTCGCTGCTTGGGTTGAACAGTCGGTGCTGCGGTCTCTCTCGCTGCTTGGGTTGAACAGTTGGAGCTGCGGTCTCTCGCTGCTTGCAATGAACAGTCGGTGCTGCGGTCACTCACTGCTTGGGTTGAACAGTCGGTGCTGCGGTCTCTCGCTGCTTGGGTTGAACAGTCGGTCCTGCGGTCTCTCGCTGCTTGGGTTGAACAGTCGGTCCTGCGGTCTCTCGCTGCTTGGGTTGAACAGTCGGTCCTGCGGTCTCTCGCTGCTTGGGTTGAACAGTCGGTGCTGCGGTCACTCACTGCTTGGGTTGAACAGTCGGTGCTGCGGTCTCTCGCTGCTTGGGTTGAACAGTCGGTGCTGCGGTCACTCACTGCTTGGGTTGAACAGTCGGTGCTGCGGTCTCTCGCTGCTTGGGTTGAACAGTCGGTGCTGCGGTCACTCACTGCTTGGGTTGAACAGTCGGTGCTGCGGTCTCATGCTGCTTGGGTTGAACAGTCAGTGCTGCGGTCACTCACTGCTTGGGTTGAACAGTCGGTGCTGCGGTCACTCACTGCTTGGGTTGAACAGTCGGTGCTGCGGTCTCATGCTGCTTGGGTTGAACAGTCGGTGCTGCAGTCTCTCGCTGCTTGGGTTGAACAGTCGGTGCTGCGGTCTCTTGTTATTTTCGCCTGAAGGACTTTCTTCTTTTTGGCTCATCTGTTATGGAAGAGCTGCCGGATTCAGCAGACGATCAGTCGCTCATATTTACGTGTTTTTGGGAACCAATGTGAATTAAGTTGGAGGGCAAAAGAAAGCAGGAGCAAATCAGAGTGTGGCAGGGATAAGGTGTCAGGCCAACAGATAAGAGTGGCGCACCATGCCCTATCTTTCGCGTAATAATGGATGCAGATGCTAGCAGGTCGTCCCAGCGATAATCACTCCACTGCTTGTACACGATCGTCGCTCAGTAACTGAAGGCGGGGTGGGCGGGGATTGTTCCGGCCCGCTCGCCTCATTCACAGTAAGTAGGCCCCCATTCATAAGTGATACCATCTGATTACACGAGTCAATCTTCATTCCGTTTTTTATGCACGCGAGAATCACGCTAGTCAAAAAAAACATTGAAACCAATTGTTTCATTTCGACACGTTTTGCGGCCATGATTTCCACAGCTGCAAAACCTGACAAAATCGCGTTGTCTGTTTACGCCTTAAGGGGTTCCTCAGGCAAGCGTATTTGTGCGTGTTTTTGTGTACGTTAAATACACGCTGGCAATGTGCAGAGTAATAGAAGCCATTGATAGGCTGCTTCTCATCAACCTGTCTTACAAGTGCATTTCATGTGCGCACGAAAAAATTGGAGCTGCCCGACCTTTCTGCGTATTGCACAGCAAAGATCCCCATAGAAGTCTATTGGAGGTGCGCAAATGTGTGATACGCTGCACATTCCGCGAAAAACAGAGCACATCTGGACCTTAGTAGACTTAATAGCCTTTTAAATCAGGACAGGGAGGTGTTTGCGCGCATATGCGAACAGGCCCTGCATGTCCAAAAAGTACAGTACTGTGCACCGATATTTGTGCAAATCTACCTTGATCGAGTCGCAAACGCGTAGTGTTTTTGCAGGACGCAGTATGCCTTTTTTGTGCATGCATCGGCGTATTTTAGATTGGACTCGCTAATGAGTTCCAGATGTGTTCTTTTGCCAGCGCAATTACGCAACATTTCGCGCATTTCTTTACATATTGTGCGCACATTTGCGCATCCCCATTAACTTCTATCGGCGCCTTTGGTGTGCAAATATGCCGAAAAATAAAGCATGCTCTATTTTTTTTGTGTGACCGGAATGCGTGCGCAAAATACGGAAATGTGAATGACCCATTGAAATCAATGGGCTCTGTTCTCTGCGCCTTGTGCGCCCGTGTGAAACCAGCCTTAAAGGGCCCTTAGAATCTACAGCATATTCCAAATACTCCGCACAGAAGTTTTCTGTCCCACGAGGACAAGATCTTTTAAAATCCCGTCCGCCTAGCTTGTACGGTAATTCTGCTGAAATTGCGCAATATTTACGTCCTGTATGACCATACCCTCAAAGGGGTCCAATGATACCGACTGATCCAGCAGCCCTGAAAGAGTTAATTCTTCCTGATGGAACTCCCAGCCAGCGAGTCCCCTGCACCGCCACATCTCCGCTCAGACCTTCCCGGTTCCAGTTGCTCTGGAATTCCTCTCAATTTGAGAAATTTGTAGCAGCCCTCCCTGTATCTAAATTCGATTACCACACCTATCCAAACATTACGCCTTATCATTATCAGGAGGATTGCAGATCTTTAAACAATAGATTATACTAAGAGATACCAGATTCCGGCGGTGCCGTGCGTGCCGCGCCTGAGGAACAAAGGGCTAATTTGCCATATGAGCCTGTTAAATATAAAAAAAAAATCCATATTTTTTTCTCCTCCGCCCGGCCCAGCTCCCCGCTGGATGGCTACAATTAGAGATCATTGAAAACACTTGCAGCGTCCACGGTTTAACGCTGAGGTAGTGAACAAGTCTACAGAGCAGCGGGGCCAGATCCATTCCGCCCGCACTCACATCAAACGGAATCGCTCGCCGCTGGTTCTCATTTTAGACCACTCGGGTCTCCGGCATTCGAACAAATTGGAGAGCATGTCCGTGTTATTTTTTTTAGCGTCCTATCACACTTCCCAATCATTAAACAAACACGCTTTGAAATTCTCGGCCGGCTCGCGGAAGAGCGTAAAGTTTTTTTTTTGGGGGAAAGTTGAAAATATTCCACAGCCACGCTTGATTTCAGAACGTGTCAGCTGTCTCCTTTGATATGTTAATGCGAGTCAAGAAAAAAACGTAAGAATCCTAGAATTCCAGGGGTGAATGGCAGCCCAGTGCTCAGGTGGTCGCGGGGCTTTGGGAAATTTCAATTTTTTTTTTTTTTTGCTTACGGCTAAGTGTAGCTCTACTGCCAATCAGAACGCGCCACCCGTAAAGCGGCTGCCAATCAGATGTCACTTTAAAGCAGCGCTGGTTTTGCAGGAAGGGAATGGGGAATAGTTGACAGTTTAATCACGGCCCCTGACTCTGGGATAGAGGGGGGTTATTGATTTATTTGCTAAAGAAATTTATCACTGTCTCAGTTTCCGCTCCTCGTGTTTCTGCGCAATGATAAGTGACAAGAGACCGCGGACGAATAGTCTTGTATCAATAGCAATTTCCACCTGATATGGGACGGCGCCCAGGAAGGATTGCGGCACTTTCACATGGGATGGAATATTCTGCAGGACGTTTTGGGTTCTTCCGATGACAAAATCTGCCCCAAAATCTGTAGGTCTGAATGTAGATTTTGACGTGGAATTGTAAGCGGAATTCTGGCATTTTCAGTTACACATCAAAATTCGCACGTGCCAATTTGGGGGCAGACTTTTCCGGCCGGCGAAATATTCTGCAACATCTTTTATGGACCAGTCAAGCTGCACTGTCAGTCACATTAAGCCCAGGTTGTGATGTGGCCTAAAGGGTGAGAGAGTGGAACTGAAGTGCTGCTAGTACTGCGGAGGGACCTCACCATCAGCCGGCGATATGGATTTTAAGACGTGCTTTGAACTCCTTACCTGCAACCCATTTTCATTCCAGGTGTAATTGGCAGGATTGGAAGTGTAGGGCGTAATGCACCCCCAAGGTTTCTGCTGCGTTGACAAGGGACTGCTAACTTTAAGTAAGTGGGGTATGTAAAAGGGGTTGAGCGGTGCTCCGCTCCCCTCTTACTGAGCAATCAAGCCACTCTGACAAACGGCTCAGTCGGTAGCACTAAGTTCCGTTACTTCTGATCTGTGACTGGGATGGGGAGAGAGGAAAAACGAAGCACTGCTAGTGCCGTGTGAGACCCCCTTGCCGGCCAGCTACAAAGCTAGTGTGGGGAGGAGTTGAAGAGGCACTTCGGGCGCCTAACCTGTGACTCATTTAATTCCTGGCATAGTTGGCAGGAGGGTGCAACCAATGACAAGTGGGGGGTGTAATACACCCCTACGGGCACTGCTGGGTGGCCAGGGGACTACCAACTTTAAAGCAGGGAGATATATAAGAGGGTTGAGCGATGCTCCACTCCCCAAGCAGCTCCAACGGCTACGCTAAACACTGACCCCGCTGGTCTTTGATGTGGCCGGAAGGGGGAAAGAGAGGAACTCAGGAGCTTCTGGGGCCATGGATGGACCTCACTTCCCGACAATGACACAGCCTGGGTGCAAAACCCATGACCTGTTTCATTGAGACACCCTAAGGCCTCGTTCAGACAAGCAAAAATAGCGGCGCAAAACGATTGTGTCTCTTAGAACCAATGGCTTCCTATTGAAGCGTTCACATCACATTTAGACGAGCAAAATACCCGCACCTGCAAAAGATAGGTCATGCGTGAATACAATGGCCGCATCTAAGGTGCGTGCTGCGAGAAAAGATTGATCCTGACCTATCTCTAGTGTGTGTTGTGCAGGAGTTCACATTGACTCCTTTCGAAGCTGGATAACACGCAGCACACGCCATGGAGTGTGTGAACGAGCAAATAATGCGTGAATGTCGATCGCCCCTTCTGCTTCTTCGTGCGACTTTTCCACGTGCGAGCAGCGATCTTTTTGTGTGGCTATTCGTGCGCAAAAAAAAAACGCTTGTCTGAATGAGGCCTAAGGGTGCCTTCTCACACGGAATTTTCTGGTTTCTAGTTCTCACGCTCCACTCTTCATCCACTAATGGATTTGGCTCGAAAAACTGCATCAAAACCTTGAAGTGCATTTTCAAAAAACTGCTGTGTGTGAAGTCGCCCCCGGGGCCAACCTACGGACGTACAGATTTTGATTCAGAATTGAAATTGCAAGAATTTTGCCATCAATTTTGCATCAAAATCCACATTTAGACCCATTTGTTGCAAAAATGATGTGGGTTTTCACATTTGTAATGTAGCGACTGAATCACACGCAGATTTCGGGGCGGATTTCTTTGTGATGTGTCAGACCCACATTCTATTCAGCGGCTTTGTCGGCTCTGCTAAAATTACCATTATGGGAGCAGAAATACAGAATTCATTGACTGCAACAGGGTCCATTCGGTTTACGTCAGGGGCGGAGCTAAAGGCTCATGGGCCCGGGTGCAAAAGTTTATCTTGGGGTCCACCAACTTCTCTTAACCCCTTACGTCCAGCATTTTCAGTGACGAAATAGCACTGTGGACGGGGAAAGCTGAGTGATGACTAATTCGGGTATCTTTTATAGCTTGGTGGGGTTATCAGGGCTCAGTCACACGGGCGCTTCGGCGCCTGTGTACGGGTGCCGATGCGCCTGTGTGACTGAGCCCTCACCCATAAATGGCAAATCTGCCTAATGATGTAGCAGTATGGATGCAGAGGACATATTGGTGTACAATTAGGCAGATTTATTTTTCAGAAGACCGGGAAAGCTGTGTGGCAACTAATATGGCCGCCATAACAGCTCTTGAAAGAAATGTCCCCGGCACTCTCAAACTCAGCAACCAATCAGCATCCATTGGGGAGCGGTCGAAATCACAAATACGCATCTGCCAAAGAATCTGATGCCCCTAACTATTGAATGAGTTATATATTGGCCGGTGTAAATGTGCCCAACAATTTGTTCACTGATCGCTTTATAGAAAAGCACACCAACAGTCGCTCGCACGCTTTGGCGACTATTTCGAGTAACAATAGTTGTCACGTGTAAAGCCGTCCTAATATAGATGAGTGTCCAAGGTAACTGAAGGATAGCCATCAACAGTAGATTGGTGGGAATCCAACACCCAGGACCAACACTGATCAGCTTTTTTCTGGACCAGTGAGCTGATTTCTGCAGGAAGCCGACAGCTCCGTTCCCACTGCAGTGGCCAGGCTTGGCATTACAGGCAAAGTTCCTATTCACTTCAATGGCAAATTGGCCTGCAATACCAAACCTGGCCATTGGAGTGAGAACAGAGCCGTCTGCTTCCAGCAGAAATTAGCTCAGTGCGCGAGCACACTGGTCCGAATTCCGGCGGATCCCTGGTGATATACTATTAATGGACTATCCTGCATTTGCAAGTGGACAAGCCTTTATAGTACTTCAGGGTGTCGGGTTGCTAAAAATTAATTTTTTAATATGGCTGGTAAAAAAATAAATAAAAGTACAAGCTTTTGGATTTAATTACCAGCTTGGCCGGTGATATACCATCGGGGGGGGGGGGGGGGGTAACTCTAGTCCTGGCCCAAATGTGGGTATCCGGTCCTGGACACACATGACGCTATGAGATCTAGTCAGCACATCCGCGAATGGGTCCCGGGACAGACACATAAATGCGCCTATAATACGGTCATGTGACCCCGGCCTTAAACCGCTTGTGGTGGGAGCAAGTGAAAGTTTACCTAGTAGCGCTTACTAGACAACCATATAGATTATATCCCATGGCGAGGTCGATGTTATAGATTACTAAAGTCAAACTTACGTCTTTCTATTAAGACCCTTTAAAGCTTTCGAACATTCCATCAAAGTTAAACCCGTTTCCGATTTTCCCATTTTTTCTTCTTTTGCGAGGACGATTATTTTACTGACGCCGTAATGTGCAGCAGAGCGCAGCCAGACAGACAAGACGGAGCGAAACTTTGTGTTCTGCCAGCAATTAAGATCAGTCTTGTACATTTTTTCCGCACCTCCCGGGATATGTAAATCCTGTTAAACTTCTTCTCCCCCCCTCCTGCCGCAATTTGCAGCGAGCGTTAGAAAGACCTAAATATCCGAGCGGAACATGTTACAAATGAGAAAATATCGACTTCTCAATTACTCACTCAGTGATCACTTCCCCAACTTTCTTCGCCAGCTTTTACAATTCTCCCTTCCTTCGGGGTCGTTTGTGTTTTTTTTTCGGCAAATTGTCCAAAATTGGTCATAATCGGGCACATGCTCAATGTTGTGTAACAGACATCTTCCCATTAACAATAATGCGTAATTCAATTGACAGCGATGAAAATTTACCTAGCAATATGTTGTCGTTATAGCCAACTGCTCTTAGCATTTAAATGATCCTTTCAGCATGTCTTCAGATTCCTGCAGGCGAATATTCCTTGTCTCATTCAATAGCGCCATAGATTAAGTGGCAATAATGTAAAAATGGTGCCAGCTGTATGCGGGGGAACATGGAGGGAAAAAAAAAAAGTGCTTGTGTGCGATACGTGACGGAACGCAGGTATGGGGGAGACCATTGTTCTCCGGCAGAAATGTCTGACATAAAATGGATCGTATTCTTGTGTAGATTAAAGGGGACATTAACTTGGGGCGTATTCTTTTTGGATTTCAATTGACCCCCCTAACATGGGGAGGGCAAGGCAGGAAATTTAGTCCTTGTGCATAACTGTGTGCATAGACACTGTGCAGAAGCACACAAAGTCCATGAGGCCAAGTGTTGGCTTTCGGGGTCATTTCCTCTCCTACCACAAGTCGGGCCGGGGATGATGGACAAGCAGGAGCCACAACAGGAGGAGTCAACTCCATTTGCATCGGGGTTTGGATAGTCACCGGGGTCATAGTGGCCTTAGCCATACAAATAGGCTCTCATGTCTGTGTGCAGGCCAGGTCAGCTTTGGTTTCGGGCAATGATACTCTGTTAGGAATTGGGCTCTGGACCCTACAACCCATTGGAGGCTCCAATAGTAACTCTGAAAGGAACTCTGCTCGCTCATTATTCTGCTCAAACCACTGTTTTAATAAATGTGCAACGCAGAAACAAAGTTGAAGTAATGGAGTACTAGGCCGTCAACAGGTCGCCACTTAGAGGTAGCAAGCTTGATCCGGTTTGAAGAAAGCTCAGTTTCCGTTTAGCGGGAGTGTGTTAACAGACTGTCAGGTTACACACAGATATTGCAGTCCATCATTCCCTGTGATAAATGATACTGGTGGATCGTCACCCGTTTTTCCGTGTCAATCTGCCACCTTTCTGGTCTGGGGAAAGTTAAGTGTATTTATTGTCAAGCAGAGCTCATCAATATTCATTCATCTGCCTTTCACACCTGTACCAGAGGGGCCTTCCATCCCATTTGTTCCATGGGCAACCAGAAAGGAAGTCCTATATTGTAGTGATAATGAAATTAGCCATTTGCAGGAGATCCCATTGTCTCCCTGCCCCTCCAATACACATCCCCCAGACTTGCTGACTGCAATTTCCCTCCACTCAGATGGGACGAAGAAAAAAATTCATAACAGTGATTATGGGTCATTGGAAGGTCCCAGCTCAACAGTGATTATGTTTTTAAAACCACGAGTGTACCATGGATGCAGTGCACTCACTCTGGTCGCTTTGTGAGCCCCAGAACCCATTGAATCGGTAACCCATGAAGCTAATCATCTGTTGCATATCAATTTGGTATCCACTTGTAGGTAAATTCATGATATGAAACATGGCAGCCATACTTCCCTACTGGGGCGTCTCCCAGGAAAATATGGCCAAAATGTTAAATTGGGTTTCCATATGGAAGATCCGTGCATCTACTTAGCCAGCCTTCGTTATGTCATTAGTGAGGATGGCGGAGGTGGGATCCAGGCAGACTTTAAAACTAAAGGGGATCTTCTTCCCATTGTCAGACCCAGGAGTGGCATCTAAATGCAGAATGGGTCACCATTCCGCGTGCCTCTCGCCCCAGGACTATTTGAAACAACTTCATAGAGTGGTATTTTCTATTATTTTATTCCTTACTGTTTTGTGTGTATTTGGATGCTCCTCACCCTTTCCTAAATATCTCGTTTTGTACATTTTTTACCTAAGCACTGCTAACCCTTTTCAGAATGAAGCGTTAAATCTTATTTAGTCAATCTTGGGCTTTAAAAAGTAGTCCATAACCACGAAGAGTGTTAATTGTGTGTTGGCGGGGGGAGAAACCAAAGTGGTTGTCCTACCAGTCAGAAACGGTGAGTGGTGGAAGCGAAGTGTGTTGGGACTTCTTGGCCATGGAGGGTGCAATTTTGCCTCCATCTTGCACAAGTACAGGATCTGGGGAGTTGGAAATAAGTCAACCATGCGGTCTGCTCATGGGTTCCGTACGGCACAGGTTACTGGCGGCTAAACTCATAAACTCTATTACCGTGACACTCCTGTTAAATCTTGAGCCAGTAGAGTGAAGTACACATGAGGGCCAAATCCAGGCTAAATGCGACTGGAGGTTTTCCTATGCAATAGCATTGTCCTTAGGTGTCTCCAGCTGTTGGCCACATTCTAGTCTGCTGCACACCTCGATATCCTTCTCTGCAGTTGTCTGTGCACACACTACTCTAGACTACCGTCCTTCTTGCCCAGACTCAGCTGCACTCCCGTACATCCAGCCCCTACACCCTTAAAGGAACACAAGCCCCATAATAGTTAACAATACAGTCATAATACTTACCCCACATAAAACCCAATGCTCCCCCTCTACATACTATATAGCTGTAGTCATTCAGTATACTGCCTCATGGCGCCTCCATATGGCCATATTACAAAGATATTCTTCCCTAGTAGCCATGCTTAATAGAAAGAATACTTACATGGTATAATGTTGGATTCAGGGGAGTAGTTATAGAGGGTGTAGAAGTAGAGCTATTCTCAAGCAGGGGGTGCCGGACCTTCCTTTCAGTGGATCTTCTACACTAGGAGGACTATTATGGTGGGGACCACCCTCGCATCCTGAGGACACACCATCCTGCTCTGTCCACTATACACTAACGCTGGTGAGTTTGCCCCTGGTGAGAGACATTTCAGTTAGGCGCTGCCCTTAAATAAGTAAACTATTGTGTGTACTATGTGGTTGTGATCTATCATCAGCCCCCTATATGTCCCCTATCTGGGAAACCCATAGTACTGGACTTTGCTGAACATCACTTGCTAGTCCATTACCATGGTGCAACAAGGCCTCACATCCCATGTTGCTTCCAGTTCTGCCCCTCCTGCCAGCCCATCCCCAGACTGCTTCTCACCTCTGCCACACCAGACACCACTATGATGCATGGTGTGTTGGGGCCCAAACATGTCAACTCAACCAGCTTTACTTTGGCTCATTCCATTTTTTTGTTGTCTTTACCCGGTTAGCCAATAATATATAGCTGTAGTTGCCCCATGGAGGGGAAGCTGTCAGTGCCAGACAAAGGTTAGCTAGCAGCCTGTGCATAATGTTTTTCATGCATCCCTCCAGCATAAGAAAAAAAATGAAATATATTGCACTTTTAGGTAGTCTAGTTTTATTCTGCTTGTGCAGAAAGCTGCCAGATACCAGCATACCCACACCAGAACAGCTCAGTAAATACAGTACCAGGATCAAGCTCATAACATAAATACAGTACTAGAGCCAAACTTAGTACATAAATACAGCATCAGACCCAGGATCATAACAAAATACCAGTATCAGAACCAAGCTTATAACATAAATACAGCAATGGAACCAAGATCATACAATAAATATAGACCAAAAGCCCAGCTCATAACATATTGTACATCCAGAACTAGAACCAGCTTATAACATAAATACAGAGCAAGAACAAAGCTCTTAACATATATACAGCATGAAGCAACCTCAGTACATGTATACAATGCCAGGATTAAGCTCATAACATAAATACAGGACCAGAACTAAGCAAGTGTGTTGTGGGGTCCCCAATGGTCTGACAGCAGCTCCTTGGGACATTAGAAGGGAGGAGAGAGAGCCATAAGGAGGAAGATTCATGTAGCTCCACAAGGCTCTGCCATACGGAGGAAGATTATCTGGCCAGTGGACTTAAGGTAGGCTTTTGTCCCAGCCTATATCCACCTTTGCCCCCCTACAAGATGGTGACCAGTAGCCATGGCCAACTGCATGGATTACACATAGCTAAGGCCTGCCATGGGTACAGTAAATTATAAAAGAAGAATCCAATAGATAGTGGCCTGCATTCTCCTCACTACTGGCTCACCTACCAGGACATCAGCGCCCAGAGCTGAACATGAGTGAGAGGAAGCCAAGGATAAATATATAGCCTGTTCTGGGGTCTGAATTAAGATAGTGTTCTCGGTTCTGATATTACCATAAGGGTCTGGTTTGGGGTGTGATATTAGTATAGAGGGTCTGAATATAGTTAACCATGCCCTTTCATACAAGCCACGCCTCTCAGAAAAAGGCCACTCTCATTTTGGCCCCAAATTGTTGCTCTAGTATCACTCTGTGATGTCACCCAACTTGGGGGTTCTGACTCAGGACTGGAGTTCAGGAGGTTGAAGTTACATATTTGACTTCTTTAAAAAAAAAATTTTTATCTTATAGGTTGGGTTCCAAAGTTCATCTCCACAAAGCTGGCCTATCCCGCTAGAGCCAATGACACACAGCTGACTGTCATGGACCCTGTTGACTGGCGCGTAGGGGATCAGTTTGTCTTATGTGGATCCAATTTTTATGGTCCTGTAAAACAAGAAGAGCTCCTGACCGTTGTCAATGTCAACGATACACAAGTTTCCATCAGTCCACCTCTGAGGTGAGTCCAACAATGACCACACATTACTACTGATGCTGTTTATGGAGGTCTACGATCAGTTGCCTTGCTATATGGATCAGGCTTTGTCTTGGATGTTGTTATTGTGTTTTGAGAGTTTGATCATGGTTTGTAAACACTAGCAATTGAGCCATCCAAATACCCCCTAATGGGGCAAGTGAAAAACCCCTGACCAAAGAAGGTGCTTCTAGCAGACACTTAGCAATGCTTGGTGTGGTTGTAAGGATTAAGGAGAGTGGGAGGTGATATTACGGATGCAGAGGCAGGATATTCGGTGCAGCACAAAAATATTAATTCCAATGACTCATCTTGATGTAATACTCTTTTTTCCTTTTTCTTCCATCTGGCCCAGATCGGCATCAAGGCTTCTGCCAACTATGATGCACCTCTCAAGAAGTTTGCTGCTCAGAGTCATGGTGGGATATTTACTTAGACTGACATTTCATATGCCGATCAAAGTAAACTGTATGTCCATCTGACAATGGCAATTGAGGCACATTAGGCGGCACCTCTAAGTCAGATGAAAAATTCCACCAGCTGGATTGGCTATTTCGGTATAATTATAGTAAAAGAGATGAGCCATACACAGCCGCACCCCCTAAAGTAGGGCCCTGCCGACTTATTGAAAAGGTGGCAAGATGTTCAAATCTCAAAATTCACACTATTGGTATGTATGACAAAACTGTGACTTTTTGATGCTAGAATTCTAGCATCCAGGGGTTCTTAAATGGGCCCCATTTTTTATCATCACATACCGCCTAGGGTTGCCACTGATTACTCCCACAATAGCCACAATATCACTAATGTCAGCCACAGTGCTCCACTAATAGTCAAAATGCCCCGTATGCCATTGCGAATGGCCTAGTCACAGCCACAGATTGACCTACTATGAACAACAACACCACAATGATGGTCACAGTGCTCCAATAACAGCTATAGTGGCTCTATGACAAGAACAGTTCCACCATGCCAACTACAAAGCCTTTATGACAGCCACAATGCCATCACGACAACCGCAATGCCCCATGACAACCACAATGCCCTTATGACAGTCACAATGCCACCATGAGAAACGCAATGCCCTCAAAGAATCCTCAAAATCCTATGACACCTACAATGCCTTAATTGCAGATATACTCGTAATGCCCCCATGCCAATCACAATGCCCTTTGACAACCACAGTGCTCCATGACAACGTAATGTTACCCCTATGTCATAAACAATGCCTTCCACAAATACCCCCTATGCCGCAAACAGTGCGCCGTAAATGCCCGATACCAACAAAATCACTAATTACAGTCCTTCCTTGTTGTATGATCCGAAAAGACAGATATATGGAAGGGCACAGTTAGACAGAAGGGCACATCAGGGGTACTTTTTGAGAAATTTGGGTGAATCCTGAACAGTGGACACTGTGTATTCATTAAGACTTTCTCCACGTAAGTCATGGCTGCACCTTGATTTCTTGGACCCAACATCACCCCCCCCCCCCCCATGTCATGAGGCCCAGAAGGCTGAAATATGGGGCGTTGCTTAATGGGGAGCTCATGCATTGGCTGTCTCTTTGCTGCCTATGACATCTCGTGATTTTTTTCATCAAAAGTCATATTTTTCTCCATATATTAATACTTAGTGGGGCCTCTGTTAGTCCTCATGACATTGGATATTCTCTGTGACATTCTTTCTACAAAGGTCTGAAACACTTCAGCTGACATTTCCCTCCATTTATCCTGCAAATATCTGGTGAGTTCCTCAAAGAAGACGGATACTGCTCATATTTCCTGATCAACGGTCCAGTACATCCCAGAGATGTTCAGTACGGTTCAGGCCGGGACTCTGTGCAGCCCATCCAATTGTGGAACATCCAAATCCTCCACCAATGTAAAACATTGTTGGATTTGTGACGAGGCGCGTTGTCTTGTTGGAAGTATGGCCGACCATTTCCAGAGTATTACCACATTGTCAGCAGCACATTATTGTCTAGATTGTCAAGATTCACCTCCGTGTTCATGGTTCTTGTCAATACAACCAACGGACCGAGACCATGCCACGTAAACCATCCCCAGACCATAATGGAACCACCCCATACTTAACTGTTGGCATAACACACTCAGACAGAAGGTGTTCACCAGGCCATAGACAGGCCGATGCATCTTCTTCAAAAAGACTCATCAGACATTTGCAGGATGAATGGAGGGAAATAGCTGAAGTTTTAGTAGAAAGCGACTGACTTGGTTCTTAAACGTTATACAAAGTTTCTTCTATGTGCATAAGAAAAAGGTGTAGAATCTACCTGTAGAGAACCACAGGAGCGGTGGGTACAGAATAGGTTTGCTCTACAATGTGGTCTTTAGAGTTTTTGCATTATGTTTTGTGTGAACTCGTCTAATTTAAGTTAACTCACACTGTTTTTCACAGATACGCTTATGATATTATAGATCAACCCATCAAGGGTGAGTATGTCTCTTTAAGGCCTCTGGTGGCACTGCTAAGCAGAGACATTACTATACAAGGGAACCTAACAGACGAATATATCAGTCGTTACAAGCGATGTCAGGAAGCCGGAGTGCTAGGTAACTATTCACACCCTGTAAAACTAACAAAGATACTACAAAGTGTTGTACAAGTATTGGCCAGCAGGTGGTCCATAAGGTGCCCCTCCGTGGTCCCAAAAACACGGGCCCATTGGGCTTTGTACACGCCAGTATACCATAGTGAGACTTTTCCTATGGTTGCTATTTACTTCCATACTAGTGGACCCTTCTAAAGCAGGAGTGGTCTAGCCACTTGGGCAGTTCTTGAGGGCTGGTAAGGAACATAGCCATAGAGTTATATATTATATACACTGATTGGCCACTTCATTAGAGACCCCCATCTAGTAGCATGTTGGAGCTCCTTTGGATTTCAGAACCACAGCAAATCATTGTAGCGTTCATTCACAGGTATCAGAGGACTCGGAGTGTGGTAAGAAAACCTTTCCCAGCTGACAGGAAGGGGTCATCAATTCATGCTGCTTGTGCCAAATTCTGACCTCTCATCAACATAGTGCACCAGAAATCTGGTTCCAACTGACCAGGCAATATTTTCCCGCTGCTCAGTGATACAATTGTTGCGCTCTTTTGCCCGCTGGAGTCTCGCGTTTCTGTTTCCCTTATACAACATGGTGCTAGACCTGGTCACCTGCTGGATATCCCATCTGTGCTAAGGAATGATGAGCTACACGTTTGTTGGAGCACCAGCGTTGTATTTGGCTTTCGTCTCCTCGGCTGTGCAGCACCTGTTTTTCAGAATGATTCCTGACATCCTCCTCTGACCCCTTTCGGTGGCAAGTTGTTTCTATTCACAGGATCCCCATTCTCAGTATATTCCCCACATCGTTACACAAGAAAACACCTACGGTTGGCAGTGACATCTTGCCCCCAGTAGTCTATCATCGATGACCCGGCCTCGTTGGAAGTCACTCAGATTTGCTGGATTTTCCCATCTAATGTAGATTTACACTGAAACTGATCCACGGAAAACGTGCTCACTTGGCCAGGGTCACAACTCTAATTTCCATACAGGGAAGCGCCAATTTTGAGAGAGCTGGGGGCTGTAATAAAGGTCTGGAGGCTCTACTAAAGGGCCATGGGTTCAAATTAAAGGCAGGGCTGTAATAAATGGCGAGGGCTGTAATAAAGTGGACATTCAGTATATTATCGTAGCTCCTGATATAGAATCATTTACTCCGCATTTCCTGGAAGGTTCTAGACCTGCTGTTTCTTCCTCACCGGTGGTGACATTTCTAACCTCACAGACTTTCCTGTCCTTCATTCCTCCTGCAGATATAGCCGAGTGCCCCTATGAAACAAGTGAGACAACACTTGGCTCTCAGGACCTGGGGATGGTGTTTGTCGCTCAAGCCTTGAAGGATGAGCCAAGTTTGGTCCACATTTCTGGAGTCCGCTTCCTGCACGCTGGCCAAGCCTTCACGCAGTCACGCTGTGCCCTCAATATTGCTGGCAGTAGCCCCATGTTTGGTAGGACGGAGCTGTATTTCCGCAGGGACATGATTTCTGTCACATCCTGATATCTACTGCTTGTATATAGTAATACTCGCCTTTAACACTTAATATTCAAAGCTAGAGAACAGCCAGCATATTCTTCATATACTGTATGTACATGTGTATACTGCCTGTACAGTAGCTATGTATGTACACTGACTCCACCAGCAGAATAGTGAGTGCAGCTCTGGAGTATAATACTGGATGTAACTCAGGATCAATACAGGATAAGTAATGTATGTACGCAGTGACTCCACCAGCAGAATAGTGAGTGCAGCTCTTGAATATAATACAGGATGTAACTCAGGAGCAGTACAGTATACGTATTGTATGTACACAGTGACTCCACCAGCAGAATAGTGAGTGCAGCTCTGGAGTATAATACAGCATGTAACTCAGGATCAATACAGGATAAGTAGTGTATGTACACAGTGACTTCACCAGCAGAACAGCGAGTGCAGCTCTGGAGTATAATACAGAATGTAACTCAGGATCAGTACGGGATAAGTAATGTATGTACACAGTGACTCCACCAGAAGAATAGTGAGTAGAGCTCTGGAGTATAATACATGATGTAACTCAGGATCAATACAGGATAAGTAATGTATGTACACAGTGACTCCACCAGGAGAATAGTGAGTACAGCTCTGGATTATAATACAGGGTGTAACTCAGGATCAGTACAGGATAAGTAATGCGCGTGTACACTGACTCCACTAGCAGTATAGTGAGTGCAGCTCTGGAGTATAATACAGGATCAGTACAGGATAAGTAATGTATGTACACAGTGACTCCACCAGCAGAATAGTGAGTACAGCTCTGGAGTATAATACAGGATGTAACTCAGGATCAGTACAGGATAAGTAATGTATGCACACAGTGACTGCACCAGTAGAATAGTGAGTGCAGCTCTGGAGTATAATACAGGATATAACTCAAGATTAGCACAGGATAAGTAATGTATGTACACAGTGACACCACCAGCAGAATAGTGAGTGCAGCTCTGGAGTATAATACAGGATGTAACTCAGGGTCAGTACAGGATAAGTAATGTATGTACACAGTGACTCCACCAGCAGAATAGTGAGTGCAGCTCTGGAGTATAATACAGGATGTAACTCAGGATCAGTACAGGATAAATAATGTATGTACACAGTGACTCCACCGGCAGACTAGTGAGTGCAGCTCTGGAGTATAATACAGGATGTAACTCAGGATCAGTACAGGATAAATAATGTATGTACACAGTGACTCCACCGGCAGAATAGTGAGTGCAGCTCTGGAGTATAATACAGGATGTAACTCTGGGTCAGTACAGGATAAGTAATGTATGTACACAGTGACTCCACCAGCAGAATAGTAAGTGCAGCTCTGGAGGATAATACAGGATGTAACTCAGGAGCAGCACAGGATAAGTAATGTATGTACACAGTGACTCCACCAGCAGAATAGTGAGTGCAGCTCTGCAGTATAATACAGGATGTAACTCAGGAGCAGCACAGGATAAGTAATGTATGTACACAGTGACTCCACCAGCAGAATAGTGAGTGGAGCTCTAAAGTATAGTACAGGATGTAACTCTTGGTCAGTAGCAATGTAATACATGTTTACAGTGATACAATTTTATAAGTAGATTCCTTATATAAATTGTTGAAAAAAAGGATTAGGAGGTGAAAACACCAGACCAGGCTTTAGTAGTTCAAAACGCAGGAGTTTTCTAATGGAGATTTTATGTAAGGAAATACATGTAATAGTTATATGTTGTAAAAGTTTTTTAGGTCAGCAATCCTGTACATACACATATCCAGTCCTGCTCTCAGCTGAGAAGTGGAGACAATTGTTTCCAGTCTACACAATGCTCTGTGAGCTCAACACATCAGAAGCAGCTGTACATATCTGACTGATGGTTTGCTACATTGTATCAGTCTGGAGCCCAGGCTGTTTGCCCAGAGGAGCCATATGGAGGTGCTCTGAGCTACTGTTTCCATTATTCTGATGTCCAGTCTAACAGGATAAATATATACCTTGGCTGCACCATTTGTTGGCATTCCCCGTCAGGTAAGAGACATTATTTGCTCCTGCTGCAGGTTCCTATATCCGCCGATGTGTGGTGGTGAATTCCTTCGCTCGTGGCATCAGCCTCTCTGGGATTTCTCATTTCACAGTGGAAGAAAACATATTTTACAATATTAAAGGTCACGGTGTGATTGTAGGTGAGCCATTGTTACTGTGATCACCACTGCCTTGTCTGATTACAGGCCAAGAGCGGAGTTTAACTCTTCACTTCCCGGGCCATTTAGGCTCTTCAATCAATATCTATCTATCTATCTATCTATCTGTCTATCTCATATCTATCTATCTATCTATCTATCTATCTATCTATCTATCTATCTATCTATCTATCTATCTTTCTATCTATCTCATATCTATCTATTTATCTCAAATCTATCTATCGCTCTATCAATCTATCTCATATCAATTTATCTATCTATCTATCTATCTATCTATCTATCTATCTATCTATCTATCTATCTATATCTATCTATCTTCTGTCTCATATCTATCTCATATCTATCTATCTATATCTCCTATCTATCTATCTATCTATCTATCTATCTATCTATCTATCTATCTATCTATCTATCTATCTTCTATCTCATATCTATCTATCTCCTATCTATCTATCTATCTTCTATCTCATATCTATCTTCTATCTCATATCTATCTTCTATCTCCTATCTATCTATCTATCTATCTATCTATCTATCTATCTATCTATCTATCTATCTATCTATCTATCTTCTATCTCATATATATATCTATCTATATCTATCTTATCTATCTATCTCATATCTATCTATCTATCTATCTATCTATCTATCTATCTATCTCATATCTATCTATCTATCTATATCTTATCTATCTATCTATCTATCTATCTATCTATCTTCTATCTCATATCTATCTATCTATCTATCTATCTATCTATCTATCTATCTATCTATCTATCTATCTCATATCTATCTATCTATCTATCTATCTATCTATCTATCTCATATCTATCTATGTATCGCATATCTATCTATCTATCTATCTATATATCTATCTATATATCTATCTATCTCATATCTATCTATCTATCTATCTATCTATCTATCTATCTATCTATCTATCTATCCATCTATCTCATATCTATCTATCTCATATCTATATATCTATCTCATATCTATTAGAGATGAGCGAACGTACTCGTCCGGGCTTGATACTCGTTTGAGTATTAGCGTGTTCGAGATGCTCGTTACTAGAGGCGAGTACCACGCGATGTTCGAGTTACTTTCACTTTCATCTCTGAGACGATAGCGCGCTTTTCTGGGCAATAGAAAGACAGGGAAGGCATTACAACTTCCCCCTGCGACGTTCAAGCCCTATACCACCCCCCTGCAGTGAGTGGCTGGCGAGATCAGGTGTCACCCGAGTATATAAATCGGCCCCTCCCGCGGCTCGCCACAGATGCATTCTGACATAGTTCAGGGAAAGTGCTGTCTTGCTGGAGTTGCTATAGGGAGAGTGTTAGGTGTTATTTTAGGCTTCAAGAACCCCAACGGTCCTTCTTAGGGCCACATCTGACCGTGTGCAGTACTGTTGAGGCTGCTTTTTGCAGTGTTGCACATTTTTTTTTTTTTGTATATCGGCCGTGCAGAGCATTGCGTCCTCAGTCTGCAGTAATTTTACATAGTATAGGGCAAGTAGTGGTGAGGCAGGGACAGTGAAAAAGGTGAAAGACGTATACTGTCTATATAGGCAGTGGGCTTATCCAAAAAAATTTTGGAAAAAACATTCTATTTGGGCTGCCTGTGACCGTCCTGAGTGTACTGCGTCTCTGCTGGGGGTAGTAGTCCTAATTAATACGCAGCCAGCTAAGTGTTACAGCAGGCTTGCGCTAAATTCTTTCCTGGCTCTGCGTTGCCCGTTACATCACCGCTGTCATCCTGTCCAGAGGGAAACAGTCTGCAGTAATTTTACATAGTATAGGGCCAGTAGTGCTGAGGCAGGGACAGTGAAAAAGGTGAAAGACGTATACTGTCTATATAGGCAGTGGGCTTTTCCAAAAAAATTTGGGAAAAAACATTCTATTTGGGCTGCCTGTGACCGTCCTGAGTGTACTGCGTCTCTGCTGGGGGTAGTAGTCCTAATTAATACGCAGCCAGCTAAGTGTTACAGCAGGCTTGCGCAAAATTCTTTCCTGGCTCTGCTGTGCGTTCTGTAAGCAAAGTCAGCCTCCAACCACAGGCCAATAAGCGGCACATTTAATTACAGCGTTCTGTTTCTGCACTACTGGTAATACACCATGCTGAGGAGTAGGGGTAGGCCTAGAGGACGTCGACGTGGACACGGGCGAGGACGCGGAGGGCCAAGTCAGGGTGTGGGCACAGGCCGAGCTCCTGATCCAGGTGTATCGCAGCCGACTGCTGCGGGATTAGGAGAGAGGCACGTTTCTGGCGTCCCCACATTCATCTCACAATTAATGGGTCCACGTGGTAGACCTTTATTAGAAAATGAGCAGTGTGAGCAGGTCCTGTCGTGGACGGCAGAAAGTGCATCCAGCAATCTATTGACCACCCAGAGTTCTGCCCCGTCCACTGCTGCAACTCTGAATCCTCTGGCTGCTGCTCCTCCTTCTTCCCAGCCTCCTCACTCCATTACAATGACACATTCTGAGGAGCAGGCAGACTCCCAGGAACTGTTCTCGGGCCCCTGCCCAGAATGGGCAGCAATGGTTCCGAATCCTCTCCCACTGGAGGAGTTTGTCGTGACCGATGCCCAACCTTTGGAAAGTTCCCGGGGGATGAGGCTGGGGACTTCCGGCAACTGTCTCAAGAGCTTTTAGTGGGTGAGGAGGACGATGACGATGAGACACAGTTGTCTATCACTCAGGTAGTAGTAATTGGAGTAAGTCCGAGGGAGGAGCGCACAGAGGATTCGGAGGAAGAGCAGCAGGACGATGAGGTGACTGACCCCACCTGGTTTGCTACGCCTACTGAGGACAGGTCTTCAGAGGGGAAGGCAAGTGCAGCAGCAGGGCAGGTTGGAAGAGGCAGTGCGGTGGCCAGGGGTAGAGGCAGGGCCAGACCGAATAATCCACCAACTGTTTCCCAAAGCACCCCCTCGCGCCATGCCACCCTGCAGAGGCCGAGGTGCTCAAAGGTCTGGCAGTTTTTCACTGAGAGCGCAGACGACCGACGAACAGTGGTGTGCAACCTTTGTCGCGCCAAGATCAGCCGGGGAACCACCACCACCAGCATGCGCAGACATATGATGGCCAAGCACCCCACAAGGTGGGACGAAGGCCGTTCACCGCCTCCGGTTTGCACCGCTGCCTCTCCCCCTGTGCCCCAACCTGCCACTGAGATCCAACCCCCCTCTCAGGACACAGGCACTACCGTCTCCTGGCCTGCACCCACACCCTCACCTCCGCTGTCCTCGGCCCCATCCACCAATGTCTCTCAGCGCACCGTCCAGCCGTCGCTAGCGCAAGTGTTGGAGCGCAAGCGCAAGTACGCCGCCACGCACCCGCACGCTCAAGCGTTAAACGTGCACATAGCCAAATTTATCAGCCTGGAGATGCTGCCGTATAGGGTTGTGGAAATGGAGGCTTTCAAAAGTATGATGGCGGCGGCGGCCCCGCGCTACTCAGTTCCCAGTCGCCACTACTTTTCCCGATGTGCCATCCCAGCCCTGCACGACCACGTCTCCCGAAACATTGTACGCGCCCTCACCAACGCGGTTACTGCCAAGGTCCACTTAACAACGGACACGTGGACAAGCACAGGCGGGCAGGGCCACTATATCTCCCTGACGGCACATTGGGTGAATTTAGTGGAGGCTGGAACAGAGTCCGAGCCTGGGACCGCTCACGTCCTACCCACCCCCAGAATTGCGGGCCCCAGCTCGGTGGTGGTATCTGCGGCGGTGTATGCTTCCTCCACTAAACCACCCTCCTCCTCCTCCTCCTATGCAACCTCTGTCTCGCAATCAAGATGTGTCAGCAGCAGCACGTCGCCAGCAGTCGGTGTCGCGCGGTGTGGCAGCACAGCGGTGGGCAAGCGTCAGCAGGCCGTGCTGAAACTACTCAGCTTAGGAGAGAAGAGGCACATGGCCCACGATCTGCTGCAGGGTCTGACAGAGCAGACCGACCGCTGGCTTGCGTCGCTGAGCCTCCAACCGGGCATGGTCGTGTGTGACAACGGCCGTAACCTGGTGGCGGCTCTGCAGCTCGGCAGCCTCACGCACGTGCCATGCCTGGCCCACGTCTTTAATTTGGTGGTTCAGCGCTTTCTGAAAAGCTACCCACGCTTGTCAGACCTGCTCAGAAAGGTGCGCCGGCTCTGCGCACATTTCCGCAAGTCCCACACGCACGCTGCCACCCTGCGCACCCTGCAACATCGGTTTAATCTACCAGTGCACCGATTGCTGTGTGACGTGCCCACACAGTGGAACTCTACGCTCCACATGTTGGCCAGGCTCTATGAGCAGCGTAGAGCTATTGCGGAATACCAACTCCAACATGGGCGGCGTAGTGGGAGTCAGCCTCCTCAATTATTTACAGAAGAGTGGGCCTGGTTGGCAGCCATCTGCCAGGTCCTTGGAAACTTTGAGGAGTCTACCCAGATGCTGAGCGGGGATGCTGCAATCATTAGCGTCACCATTCCTCTGCTATGCCTCTTGAGAAGTTCCCTGCAAAGCATAAAGGCAGACGCTTTGCGCTCGGAAACGGAGGCGGGGGAAGACAGTATGTCGATGGATAGTCAGAGCACCCTCCTGTCTATATCTCAGCGCGTTGAGGAGGAGGAGGAGGAGGAGCATGAGGAGGATGAGGAGGAGGGGGAAGAGACAGCTTGGCCCACTGCTGAGGGTACCCATGCTGCTTGCCTGTCATCCTTTCAGCGTGTATGGCCTGAGGAGGAGGAGGAGGAGGAGGAGGAGGATGATCCCGAAAGTGATCTTCCTAGTGAGGACAGCCATGTGTTGCGTACAGGTACCCTGGCACACATGGCTGACCTCATGTTAGGATGCCTTTCTCATGACGCTCGCGTTACACGCATTCTGGCCACTACGGATTACTGGGTGTACACACTGCTCGACCCACGGTATAAGGAGAACCTTTCCACTCTCATACCCGAAGAGGAAAGGGGTTCGAGAGTGATGCTATACCACAGGACCCTGGCGGACAAACTGATGGTAAAATTCCCATCCTACAGCGCTAGTGGCCGAAGGCGCAGTTCCGAGGGCCAGGTAGCAGGGGAGGCGCGGAGATCAGGCAGCATGTACAGCACAGGCAGGGGAACACTCTCTAAGGCCTTTGACAGCTTTCTGGCTCCCCAGCATGACTGTGTCACCGCTCCCCTGTCAAGGCTGAGTCGGCGGGAGCACTGTAAAAGGATGGTGAGGGAGTACGTAGCCGATCGCACGACCGTCCTCCGTGATGCCTCTGCCCCCTACAACTACTGGGTGTCGAAGCTGGACACGTGGCCTGAACTCGCGCTGTATGCCCTGGAGGTGCTTGCTTGTCCTGCGGCTAGCGTCTTGTCAGAGAGGGTGTTTAGTGCGGCTGGGGGAATCATCACGGATAAGCGTACCCGCCTGCCAACCGACAGTGCCGACAGGCTTACAATCATAAAGATGAACAAAGCCTGGATTTCCCCAGACTTCTCTTCTCCACCAACGGACAGCAGCGATACCTAAACAATACGTAGGCTGCACCCGCGGATGGAAGCATCGTTCTCTATCATCATCAAAAACGGGGAACTTTTAGCATCATCAATCTGTGTATAATATTCCTCCTCCTCCTCCTGCTCCTCCTCCTGAAACCTCACGTAATCACGCCGAACGGGCAATTTTTCTTAGGCCCACAAGGCTCAGTCATATTACTTTTGTAAACAATGTTTATACGTTTCAATGCTCATTAGAGCGTTGAAACTTGCACCTGAACCAATTTTTATTTTAACTGGGCTGCCTCTAGGCCTAGTTACAAATTAAGCCACATTAACCAAAGCGATTAATTGGTTTCACCTGCCCTCTTGGTTGGGCATGTGCAATTTTTCTGAGGTACATTAGTACTGTTGGTACACCAATTTTTTGGGGCCCTCGCCTACAGTGTAATCCAATTAATTTTTTGCCCACCTGCATTAAAGCTGACGTTACATCAGCTGTGCTGGGCACTGCAATGGGATATATTTATGTACCGCCAGTGGCTTCCTGGGACCCACCCATGCTGTCGGTCTCAAGCCTGACTGGGGCATGCAGTTTGGGCCGAAGCCCACCTGTATTTAGTCAGACGTTAGCTCTGCTGTCCAGGGTACTGCAATGGGATATATTTTTGTACTGCCAATGGGTTCCAGGGAGCCACCCATGCTGTCGGTCCACACGGACCTCACATTAGGGAGTTGTACCTGCCTGTGTCTATGTATTAAAACCCCGGTCTGACTAGGGCATGCAGTGTGGGCCGAAGCCCACCTGCATTAAACATGACATTACCTCAGCTGTGCTGGGCACTGCAATGGGATATATTTATGTACCGCCGGTGGCTTCCTGGCACCCACCCATGCTGTCGGTCCACACGGAGTTGTAACTGCATGTGTCCATTTCTAAAGAACCCCAGTCTGACTGGGGCATGCAGTGTGGGCCGAAGCCCACCTGCATTAAACATGACATTACCTCAGCTGTGATGGGCAATGCAATGGGATATATTTATGTACCGCCGGTGGGTTCCAGGGAGCCACCCATGCTGTAGGTGCACACGGAATTCCCATTGCGGAGTTGTACCTGCCTGTGACTATTTATAAAAACCGCGGTCTGACTGGGGCATGCAGACACCTTGACAGAATGAATAGTGTGTGGCACATAGGTTCCCCATTGCTATGCCCACGTGTGCAGCTCCTGATGGCGGTGGCACAGGATTATATTTCTCATTGCTTCTGTACAGCATTGTGGGCTATCGCCCCGCCCCTTTTAAAGAGGGTCGCTGCCTAGCCGTGCCAACCCTCTGCAGTGTGTGCCTGCGGTTCCTCCTCATGGCAGACGCACTTATAAATAGACATGAGGGTGGTGTGGCATGAGGGCAGCTGAAGGCTGCGCAGGGACACTTTGGTGTGTGCTGTGGACACTGGGTCGTGCAAGGAGGGGGGGGGGGGGTTGGGCAGCATGTAACCCAGGAGAAGTGGCAGTGGAGTGTCATGCAGGCAGTGATTGTGCTTTGTTGGAGGTAGTGTGGTGCTTAGCTAAGGTATGCATTGCTAAAGAGGGCTTTTCAGAAGTAAAAATTGTTGGGGGGGGGGGCCCACTCTTGCCGCTATTGTGGCTTAATAGTGGGACCTGGGAACTTGAGATGCAGCCCAACATGTAGCCCCTCGCTTGACCTATCTGTTGCTGTGTCGTTCCCATCACTTTCTTGAATTGCCCAGATTTTCACAAATGGAAACCTTAGCGAGCATCGGCAAAATACAAAAATGCTCGGGTCGCCAATTGACTTCAATGGGGTTCGTTATTCGAAACGAACCCTCGAGCATCCCGAAATTTCCGTCCCGAGTAACGAGCACCCGAGCATTTTGGTGCTCGCTCATCTCTAATATCTATCTATCTCATATCTATCTCACATCTATCTATCTATCTATCTATCTATCTATCTCATATCTATCTCATATCTATCTATCTTCTATCTCATATCTATCTATCTCTCCCATATCTATCTATCCATCCCATATCTATCTATCTATCTAGCTATCTATCTATCTATCTATCTATGTATCTATCTCATATCTATCTATCTATCTATCTGATATCTATCTATCTCATATCTATCTATCTATCTCATATCTATCTATCTATCTCATATTTATCTATCTCATATCTATCTCACATCTATCTATCTATCTATCTATCTATCTATCTTATCTATCTATCTATCTATCTCATATCTATCTATCTATCTATCTATCTATCTATCTATCTATCTATCTATCTATCTATCTATCTATCTATCTCATATCTATCTATCTATCTATCTATCTATCTATCTCATATCTATCTATCTTCTTACAAATGTATTTCAAATTAACAGGACATTCTTTCTTCTGTCGCATTTCTGCAACAAATCTGCTATGTATGATATAAGCCTAATATTGTCTCATTTACGTGCTTATAGGAGAACATTTAGAGGATGCTATCCAGGTTAAGAGGAATCTCCTGATAAGGATTTTGGGAGTAAATGGTCTCTCAAATATTGAGACGTTGGCAGCAGCAGCCATTTATATCAGATCTCCTTCTAATGCCATTGAGGTGAGAAGAGACTAACATATTATGTGATTTGCAATATGGAGTCCAGAGTGACACTCCCCCCCGCCCCCCCCCCCCCCCCCCTCCGGTTCATCTTCTGTTTCCTAAATGTTACTGTTCTTGTCGGTGTAACCCTTGCTCTACGGCCCCTACACCTCGAATCTGACTGATCTTCAGTTGCTGTACATTTGTGGTGCACATTGGAAAGAGGTAAATCTACCGATCTGAGGGGTCCCCACAAGCCCATAACTTTAGTCTATGAGTCTCCTAGAAGCTGACTGATCCCCTTTAACATACAAAAAAAGGACTTTTATAAACATTTTAGAGTTGGTCTTCTTTAACCCCTTAGTCTCCAGGACCAGGACGTATATTTCCATCCTGGATGTGTGGGTTTGTATAGAGCAGGATCGAGAGCCAAGCCTGTTCTATACATAACTCATGTGAGATGTTTTTGACAGCTGACACTCAGTCGCAATGAGTGTTCATACCGATCGCAGTTGTTAACCCTTTAAATGGTGATGTGAATTCTTGTATTGGCATTTAAATGGCCCAATCAGCATTTGGGTTTCCCGAACGGTCCCCCATGATGAGATTGCAGGGTGCTGTTCAGTTCTCATGGCAGGTCAGATTCTTCTGAAGGCCCTCAGTGCTGCCATGTATTTCTGCCTGTTAAGAAGAGCCTGTGGTGCATCCTAGTAGAATGCCAGCACAAATATCATATACTGCAGTACTGAAGTATTGCAGCATATGGTAAGTGATCAAATGATTGTGAGTTCAAGTCCCCTGTATGGACTAAAAAAAAGAAGTAAAAATAAGTGATTAAAGGGAGTTTTTATTGTAAAAAATAGAGGATATTATTTTTTTTATAAGTACCACTTATCCTTTATTTATAATTAAAAAAAAACAACTCAAAACATATTTGGTATAGTTGTATTTCTATCAAAATAACACACAATTTATACCGCATGGTGAATGTTCATCAGAAAAACAAAAAGTCATATATAGTCAAAAATAGTACCAATAGAAACCACAAGTTGTCCTGCAAAAATTGAGCCCTCACGCATCCCCAGGAATGGATAGATAAAAAAAACCGTATGGCGTCAAATTATTTTTTTCGGATATTTTTTTAAAATTGTACAGCAAAAAGATAAATTTGGTATTGTCATAATTGTACTGAACCATACAATAAAATCCTCATGTCATTTCTGCCGTAGTATGTACGTCATAAAACCAATACCCCTCCCCCCCGGAGATGGCAGAACTGCGCTTTTCTTTCCATTTCACTCCACTCAAAAATCTTTAAAAGTTTTTGATACATTCAATAGTATCAATGGAAAACACAACTCCTCCCGCGTAAAAGAAGCTTATCGACAGAAATACGTGTCATGATTTTTTGAAAAAGTGTGTAGGGAAGGGGGGGGGCGGGGGAACAGAAATTGAAATACAGCTATGTCCTTAAAGGGTTAAGTCTGCAAAAGTCCCAATTAGAAGGGAATTCCAAACAAACATGACCTAACCCCTGGTAATAGCATATTATTCTAAGAGTTCTCTTCCTTTAACATCACAGCAGCGGATATACAGTATACGGTATACACATACAGTCACTCCCCTGCACTGCAAACACCGAAACGCGTTAACCTAAGCCAATGTTCCCTGCTAGAATAACCCCCTCCATAACAAGGCGATACATGAGCGGAGCCTGCCTCTCCACAGACACATATTTCCAGCCGTGCCGAGTCTCCGTGAGTTTGTTCAGGTGAGATTTGATGCCGGTGTCGAGTTTTCCCCGGGCATTGAAAGATTAGTAATTTTCACCTGAAATGTAAGCGGCATAAAGCTCTATAATTCATTGAAATCAGGAACTAAATTGATTTCTACACAAATTCTCTGCTTGCCTAAACCTCCATCACTATGAGGGTGTCCGCCTATGTGAATGAGCTGATTTAATGACGGGACTTGTACAAAGTACAGTCCTCAAGTAGAAGTGCAATTTGGAAAATGGCATAAGGTAATTTTGGGGAGTGCGTTCCTGCCTAAAGCATGAGCGCTGATGTGGAAACAGACCGTGTAAATGACAAAGTTTGGTGAACTCATCGTCATTCTGAGCAGCCGTTATCTGTTCACCAAGGGCTATGCAGGTAATCAGCTGGAAAAATGCCTGCCACGCTTTAACCCCCAGGGTGCCAGGCTCCTTACTGGGGACATCCTTCATCCTTCAACTTGGTGCGATTATATAACCTTCCTTCCATATCTCCAGATATAAAAATAACCGGGAAGGAATTCCTTCAACCAAAGTAACTTAAAGGGATTGTCTTGTTGGGCCTGTGGCCATCCTAGAGGGGGGACTCCTATCTGGGAATCTCTGCTAGAGACAAGCCATCCAAGCACTGCTTGCGGTACTATATCATCCCTTGGCCAAATCAACTGTCCCCTAGGAATCTTGGGAACTGAACCCAAGTCCGGCCATGGCGGGTCTCAATTTAAAAGGATTGTCCTGATGGGCATTTGGACATTCTAGATGTGAGACCCCCCCCCCCCCATCTAGAAATCTCTGCTAGAGTCAAGCTATCCAACTACTGCTTGCAGTACTATATCATCCCTTGGCTAAATCAACTGTTCTTCAGGAATCTTGGGAACTGAACCCAAGACCCGCCATGATGGGTCTCCTATCAAAGGGGTTGCCCTGATTGGCATTTGGAAATCCTATAGGTGAGACCCCTATCTAGGAATCTCTGCTAGAGCCAAGCCACCCAAGTACTGCTTTGTAGTACTATATCATCCCATGGCCAAATTAAATGTTCTCCAAGAATCTTTGGAACTGAACCCAAGATCAGCGATGGCGGGTCTCATATGAAAGGGGTTGTCTTGATGGGCATTGGTCATCCTAGAGGCGAGACCCCCATCTAGAAATCAGAGTGCATACAGTCCCACTTTTTCAGAGTCAAGCCATCCGTCTACCACATTCAGATGGCTGCATAATCCTTAACAAAATTAACTGTTTGCCAGTTGTCTTGGGAGTTGGAGCCAAGAGCGGCCAAGGCGAGTCTCATATTAAAGAGGTTGTAGTGATGAGCATTTGGACATCATAGAAGTGATTCCCCCATTTAATAATCAGAGCTCAGATAGTCCCGCTCTGTCGTAGTCAAGCCATCCAAGTACTACATGCAATTGACCGCATCATTGTAAGCAACCCCAGGTAGCGGATCTGAGGCTTTTCCGGTTCAATGTTCGCCTGATGGAGATAGGGCAAACAACGCTTTATTAACTGTAAAACAGGAAAATGGTAACTTGTGACCCGGTCATCTGCAGTATCTCGATCTATCAGTAAAGCTCAAGTCTCCTATGAACTGTTGTTAATTTGAGTCCTAGCCCGGTTGACCGAGATCAACAGTAAATGATAGTTGCCTCACTAAACCGTCTTTGACCTCCTTCACACGGGTGTTTTTACGCGGCTAATATAGCCATGATAAAAAAAAATTGCGACCATCTGATGTATTGGATTCCAATGCATTCATTCAGATGGCCGATTATTAAAATGTCCAGTCGATGAAGATGGGACATCTGCAGCTGAGTACGCTGGTCGATGTTTTGATGCGACCGGAAAAGATAGGTCTTGCCCTATCTTTAGGCCGCGAGCAGCTGACTGTTATCACCAATCCATAGGATAGATGATAGAAGTCTGATCGGTGAGATCTGACTGTGAGACCCCCACTGATCCAGAGAAATGGGCGATCCTGTGCTCCCCTCTTCTCATCACTGTGGGCTCACTGCACCCCCCACAGGAAGGAGGAGCTTCAATGGAGGGCCGTTTGCTCATGCGCATTGCCAATTCATTCATTCATCCCATGTGACTATGGGAGATGACCCAGTGCTTGTATTCCATCAGCCCTATTGAAATGAATGGAGCGGTGCCAGGCATGTGCGACCATCACTCCATTTACTCTCCACATCACTCTTTGATTTAAAGTGACAGTGCATGAGGCCGTACGGTACCTTCTATAGATGGCTGCGGGTTTAGCGTGTCATTTTTTGCAAAATTTATAACAGCTTGATGTTTTTTTTTTTTAAGGAAAATACCGTGTGCGGCTCTGGATACGGGTACTTTTACCACCTCTCGCTAGAAGGTCCTTCTCAAGCCCCTTTGGACACTTTTAGGAAAAATACAGCTGTGTCATGCAAGAGGTAAGGAATAACGTAACATATGGAGCACGGATTCAATGAAAGAAGCTTTTAAAAAAAAAATTTTTAGTTTTTCCTCCACACTTTCAAAAAAAATCAAAAAAATTGTATTTATCCATCGCCGTCGTGGTTTTCGTGTGTCGAGATGTATTTCTCATTGGTGTTGTATAATGTACCATATAATGTACCGTATATACCGGCGTATAAGGCGACGGGGCGTATAAGACGACCCCCCAACTGTCACCTTACACGCCGGTATACAGTGGAGAAAAAAAAAAAAATTATTACTCACCTCCCCCGGCGTTCTGTCGCGCTCCGGCAGGATGTCGCTCGCTCCGGCAGGCTGTCGCTCGCTCCTCGTCCCCGGCGCAGCATAGCTTTCTGAATGCGGGGCTTGAAATCCCCGCTTCCAGAAAGCTAATACACACGCCGGCAGCCATGACATCATTGAATGGCTGTGATTGGCTAAAGCACACGTGGCTTCAGCCAATCACACTATTCAATGACATCATTGAATGGGTGTGATTGCTAACACGTGCGCCTTCAGCCAATCACAGCCATTCAATGCTGTCATGGCTACCGGCGTGTGTACTAGCTTTCTGGAAGCGTGGATTTCAAGCCCCGCATTCAGAAAGCTATGCTGCGCCGGGGACGAGGAGCGAGCGACAGCCTGCCGGAGCGAGCGACATCCTGCCGGAGCGCGACAGAACGCCGGGGCAGGTGAGTAATGAATTTTTTTTTTTTTACACTTTTTTTTTTTTTGTATTACCGGCGCATAAGACGACCCCCGACTGCAGAGCAGATTTTTCGGGGTTCAAAAGTCGTCTTATACGCCGGTATATACGGTACTGAGGAACTATAAAAAAAATTCTAAGTAGGGTGAAATAGGGAAAAATCCAATTTTTTGCCATCTTTAGGAGGGTCTTGTTTCTACGGTGACACACTGCAGCAAAAATGACCTAACTGTATTCTATGGGTCAGTCCGAATATAATGATACAACATTTATATAGTTTCTTTTTTTTTTCTCACTATACTAATCTTTAAAAAATAAATAATTTTTGGAAAAAACTAAAATTATACCACTTTGGCGTACATATGGCTTTTTGATTACTTTTTATTAAATTTATTCTTGGAGACGGGGTCAGCAAAAAAGCATAATTCCGATGTTCTTTGTTTTTTCTACGACGTTCACCATGCGGAATAAATAATACGTTACTATCATAGATCAGACGCAGCAAACCCAAATATGTGTTTGTTTTTATTTGATTTTTTACTATAAATATAAAACCTTTTTTTTTTTACTCGTTTTCACAGTTCCCATAAGGGACTTGAACTCGCGATCATTTGATCACTCCTGCAGTGTAAAGTAATTTCATAGTATTACATTATACCTCAATCTGACAGGCTGTTTATCAAGCCACACCACAGGCATGGCTTCATAGTCAGTCTGCCATGACAGCCCTGGGAGCCTATATAAGGCACTTGGGACCCGTGAACTTCGATCGGGACGTTTAAATGCCGCTGTCAGAATTTAAAGGGTTAATACCCATGATCAGCGTGAGCGCTGACCGCGGCTGTTGCGGACTTGGGACTTTCTAATGTTAAAAAACTCATCGCAAGTATCTGCTTTGCGATTTTTGTGCGATACGATTTTAACATTAGAAAGTCCCGTTGACAATCGTGTTTAAAAAACGCAGCATTAAAAAATGCAAGTGTGCGGGCCCCTCAGGCTGGGGTCACACGGGGCGTGATTGCCCCGGAATTAATGTGCAAAAATGTTGTCCACACGCTGTGGCCAAGGCGTGCGAAAATTGACATGCCGCGCGAAATTCAAAGACACGGCATTGCAATTCTTTCCCCGTTTCGGCGGCGGCCTCCTATTTACGGTCCTCCTTTTCTCAGCCATAGCTGATTGGTTCAGATCCTGATAACGGCCGCTGGACCAGAAGCTATTTGTTTAACCCATCCCACGCTGAAGGAACGCCACGATCGGCGGGTCCCTGCAGTACGAGAACGATGAGACCTGTTCACACTGCTACCATCAGGTGACAGCTGATCCATTCTGTGCTGCAGAGACCCGCTGATAGTGGGATGCCCTGCAGCATGGATCTGAATACCTAAACGCGCAAGCGCTGCTTCCTTATTCAGGGAATCCTGGTGATGTCAGTAATGATGTCACAGGGGTTCCCTCTGCACCCGCAGCAGCGGAGAGGACACTGTGTGAATCTTCCCTGTATATCTGCAGATCACTGCTAACGGTGATATAATGATAACTGTTACTATTAGATCACTATCAATGGTCTGACTATGGGGATAGCAAGGAACACATGGAAAGTGTGCCGCCTGCTAATCTGAGCCCCCAGAGGAAAAAAAGGAAAATAGTAAAACATGTACAAAAATAATTAAATAAAATGTGAAAATGGATTTAAAAAATGGGAAAAAATGTAAATAACCATAAAAAGTTGTTCTCCCCCTACAAAGGGGAGCACCTCTCAATCTTGCGTACTACAAATATTTCTGTACATGGAGAGTTATCATCCACGTCCAGAGGCTGCAGCTAAAGCTAAGGCCGGCTGCACACGACCGGGTCAGATTGTGGATCGGAGGCCCGCACCAAAATCGGACTCTGTAACCGGCTGTTGACCCTGCGTACCTGTCATTTCTTTTCTTCTTCTGTGCTGCGGATGGTCCGGATGTGCAGTACAGATTTTCCCGTGCCGTCGCTAGGTGATAACACGGGTACCTTTACGCAATGTTAAGGCCGTGGGTCGGACGGCGTTCATTGACTGTGAGGACATCGCACAAAAATAGAACATGCTGTGATTTTTTTTTTCCTCCGCGAGCAGAAAATCCCAGTTGGTTTCCGCCCATGTGCAGGAAAAAGCGCTTTTCCATAGCACATTATGGGTGGTATTTGCTGCGAAACCGGGAGGCGGACGCCCTCTCCGGATTCCATAATTCAAATCTGTCCGTGCGCAGCCGGCCTGAAGGCGGAAGACATGTTTATGCCTACAATCTAGTTTTTGCCACTATTATGACGTCACAACTTATACAACGTACATGTATGTGATGTCATTATACACAGGAGAACTAGAGGACTAGTTTTTGGGGTAAATATTAAAGGGCCACTCCAGAAAAACACATTTTTCCATTTCTTTCCCCCTCATCTGATTGCCTGTCACACTCTGGAGGTTTCCTCTGTGTATTGCAGTCACTTCCCTGCAGTGCAGCCTCCAGTCTGATGCTTATCAGGCACCATGTTGAGAGTGAGATTTTTTAGCTTCCTGTTCATATCTATCTCATGATGCATTAGTATCATACAGTTCCCTGAAAATAGCCTCTATTGCCTCCACAGCAAGTGCCATTAACTGAAGTGACATAATCGCCCCCTAGTCGGTTCTAGACCCCCTAGTGCGCAGCTATATAATGTACCGCCATCGTTAGCTCAGAGAACCAATACTTCTATAAATCCGCCAACCCTTCGCGTTTCTTTTCGTACACAGGTCCGGCTTTCGCCTGCACCCGGAATATCAGCCGCCCGTCCGCGACACCCTGACCGTATTCCAAGACTTCACAGCCTGGGAGAGCCGAGGCGGAGCGCAGGTATTGTGAGATCAGCACCCCGTCTCTAAATAGCTGGTAATTAGGCCATCCTTTAGTGCGGCTGCCTGGCACGGGCTCCGCGAAGCGCTAATGTTTACTGCAAATCTCCAAACCTCTTTAACAAATTGGCAGATATAAAAAAGAGGAGAAGAAGCAAGAAAACGTTTCTTCGGGAAATCACACAAAGAAATTAGGAAAATGGCATCTCTCCTAAATGGGGAAGATTAACATACTTTAGTGTAGCAAACAATCTGGTTAAATGCTCCTAATTCTCATTTCTAGCTACGCTTGCAGTTTAAACAAAAGAATGATTGGCTACAGTTCAGAACGGCATTAGGCAAGATTAGTAGTAGCTGAGGAAGAAATTGCGCCATAAGAAGAGCTACTCCTGTGCCGCACATCAGCTGACCGGCGGGAACCGACCGATTGATTATTAGCAATCTATTAGTTGCATTCGATACATTTCCCCACAATTCCATGCAGTTTTCATCACTCTTCTGTTTATGCTGAGATTTTTTTTTAACTTGAACAGAACACTAGAACTGCAGTAAAGACTGACACGTACACTATGCTGACAAAAGTATTAGATCAAGCACATAGAAGGTGATGAAATTTGATTTTATTCACATTTTTAAATACGGTGTTGGGCCAACTTTGGCCTCAATGACTGCAGTGACCCCCCTAGGACGCTTCCCACCCAATTCCCATAGATGTGTGGAGGGATTTGTCTCCATTCCTCAAGCATCAGTTAGTGATGCAGGGGTTATTGGGTGAGAACATATATGGCATTCTAGTCCCAAAGATGCTTGGTACCAAAGTATTGGCACAGGGTAGGTGATGCCACATTGTCTGAAGTGTCTCTGTACCCATTGGTGTTGAGGGTGGACTTAGCCAATGGTACTACCAGCAGAACCCCCCCCCCCCCCACCACCACCATAACAGAACCTCCTCCAAACTCCACTGTTGAAACGAAGCAGTCCCGTAGACACCGCTCTCCAGGCGACCGCCACACCCAAGGGCGGCCATCCAATCGGAAGACACACACCATAAGATTTCCATTACCATTGGATTCAGTTTTTCATATTTCCTATGATTCTATGCATTGGCATATGTACCATAAAAGTTGGGTAATGAGTTACTACTGGGCCTGACATTTGGAGGAGGGAAGAGGAGATTGAAACTAAGAAGCAGATTTATGAAACTGTCTTTATTGCAACCAATCATAGACCAGCTTCCATTTTTCAGGAGCACTATGAGAAATAAAGGCTGTTGTGTGATTGGTTGTTATGGGCAACAAAAACAGTTTTTGTTTCGGACAGTTTCATAAATCCTCCCTAGGTTACTAAGCCAGTGATGTACATCTATCAGAGGGGGTTCCATAGCTAAGATCAGAATGGGCTGCCCACTAGCTGCCACGCAGAAGGAGTTTCTTGATCCCTCTATACTGTTTCAATGGGCAACAAAAGAGCTTGCCCCACCCCTGCTTGGGCCAAATTCCCTCCCCCGAGGAGCACTGCAGTTTCTTTCAGAGGTGTAACTTCACATATCAGGGCCCCACTGCAAAATCTAACAGGGCCTGCAACTACTATATGCCATGTATAATACTGGAGTTTTTTTGCGGCAGAGGGGCCTTTGGGCTTCTTTAAGTGAAAGAGCCTGGTTGTGCTGCTATCTCTGCTCCCTCTATAGTTACGCCCTTGATGTCTCGGGAGAGACTTGTCCTGCACACCTAACAGCAGGAATAGGTCTCATTACTTCAAGGGCACGATAGCAGCCACATTGGTCCGCCTCCATGGCATGTAACACAGTGAATCGGTAATTAATCTCTCTGAAATCGTAGTTTTAGGACATAGAACTAGTTAAACAAGTGAAAAACAAAAAAGGAAAAGACTTCCAGATAAAACCAGTGGTGAAAACATAGGAATAGGAAAAAACTCACCTAGCATGGTGGCAATACCCTTAGGGACACTCCACCACACCTGAAGGGCAAGGAGGATTGAGAGCCAGGAGGTACCTCTGTCCTTCCAGAACATCTCAGTGGAGTGCACCAGATTATTCACCAGGAAGACCCACGGGTCTCGGTAGCGCAATAACCAGAAGAAAGGGAGGAAACGGGCACTCGGGGGTGGACATAAGGGGTGGGATAATAGTGTCCAAAGTAAGAAGTCAATATTCTTCCTGTCAAATTATCTCATGATGCATGAGGAGGAGTGATGAGCAATGTGCATCTATTTGCAGCAGCTAAAGGCTCCATTTTCATATATGTCTCGCCTTCTCCTAAATAATGACTAGAATGCCAGAACTGCAGTATTCACTTACATAGAGAGAGCTGTAGACATGGCCATCCTTAGTTATGTGTAACCCGTGCGATTGCACAGGGCGCCAGCCATCAGCTTGTAGGAAGGCACCAAGTGGATGTAGGCTGGAGGTGATTGCCACCCTTAGGTCTGCCAGGTCTGTTCACCTTTTTCTTCTGTTCAGCAGGATCTTGAGAAGCTACATAAATGATCCTCCTCCTGGCTCTGTCTCCTCTACTCTGATGTCCCAAGGTGCCGCAACACAATTGCTTAGTACTGCTGCTGTATTTGTGTTATGAGCCTGGTTCTGGTATTCTATTTGTGTACTGCGCTTGGTTCCGGTGCTATATTTATATTATAAGCTTGGTTCTGGTGCTGTATTTATATAATGAGCTTGGTTCTGGTGCTGTATTTATGTTATGAGTTTGGTACTATGGCTGCATTTATGCACTAAGCTTGGTTCTTGTGCTATATTTATGTACTGAGCTTGGTTCTAGTGTTGCATTTACGTTATGAGTTTGGAACTAGGGCTACATTTATGTACTGAGGTTGGTTCTGGTGCTGTATGTATGTTATGAGCTTAGTTCTGTTGTATTTATGTAGTGAGCTTGGTTCTGGGGCTGTATTTGTTGCATGCTTGGTTCAGTGCTGTATGTTGTACTGAGCTTTGTTCTGGTGTTGTATGTATGTTATGAGCTTAGTTGTGTTGCTGCATTTATGTACCGAGCTTGGTTCTAGTGTTGTATTTACATTATGAATTTGGTATTATAGCTCTATTTTCATACTGAGGTTAGTTTTGGTGCTGTTTGTATGTTATGAGCTTAGTTCTGTTGTATTTATGCAGTGAGATTGGTTCTGGGGCTGTATTTATGAATGAGTTTGGTTGTGGTGCTTTATTTATGTTATCAGCTTGGTTCTGGGGATGTATTTTTCTTATAAGCTTGGTTCTGGTGCTGTATTTATGTTAGGAGCTTAGTTTTTATGTGGTGAGCATGGTTCTGGGGCTGTATTTGTTGCAAGCTTGGTTCAGTGCTGTATGTTGTACTAAGCTTTGTTCTGGTGCTGTATGTATGTTATGAGCTTTGTTCTGTTGCTGTATTTATGTAGTGAGATTAAGTCTGGTGCTGTATTTATGTTAGGAGTTTGGTTATAGTGCTTTGTTTATGTTATGAGCTTGGTGCCAGTGCTGTATCTATGTTATGTGCTTGGTTCTGGTACAGTACATATTCCCTGAGCTATTCTGGTGTGGGAATGCTGCATCCTGCAGAAGCATAATACAAGCAGACTTTCTATCAGTGCTATATATGTCCCTTTTTTAAAAATGACGAGATGGGGGGGGGGGGGGCGCCAAAAAACATCCCGCTTAAGGTGCAATCTAACTTCAGGCCAGCACTGACTGTAGAAGAGAGAGGTTTCAGGGTTTCCGTGAAACCAGAGAACTGACGAATCGTCTTTAACTCATCCTTTTATTTCCATGCTTAGATCGCAAGATGCGGAAATGTTTCTTTTAAAGACTTTAAGATCTTTTCCTGCGAAGAATTTGGAATTAATATCAGCGAAAGTGCCGGAAATCTGGAAGTTTCTGATAGTTTATTGCTTGGCCATTTTGATGGCGAGGTAAGTAATGAAATTTAATCTTTTCATTCGGAGTTAGCAGGCATAAATAACCTTTCGACAGCTCCTATACGACCAGTCATTCTGATATAAGCTTGTCATATCGGGGGTGGAGGGGGAGGGGAAATTACCAAACTATAGCTTTAAGCTCTGGAAACAAATTTTATGAAGTAAGATTTCTGGTTTCCCCTTAACTCATGTCTCAATCCTTGAGCATGTTTAATAACGGCCAAAAAATGGTATATTATGGGGCTTGACTAATAATAACACTGTGTTTTGTGTCCCGGAGCATATAGGTGATGGCTCCAACTATATTTCATTATTTGCCATTCTCCGGGGATTAGTACAATATACAAAGTCTTGGGGATAAGCATAGTGAGCTGAATACACGATGTGCCTCTGTATTATGGAGTTTCTCTATATGGTTTGAAGAGCTGGTCTATTATAGGAACTGTAGAAGGGGTTGTGTGGGGGTGCGGGAAATTGCTTGATGAGTAGTTGTTCTAGTTAACTATAATTAAGCAAATGAGTGATGTAAGAGTTCTTGGGATGTGGACCCGTTTTTCCACACACTGGGTCAAATCCAGAGGTGACACTTGATGAACCCCGGTCTTCACCTTTAAACCCCACCAGTCGGGATGTAGGCTTTGCTGCGGGCTCCTCGAACCATTACTTTGGAAAGGTCCCAGTATTGTGTTAGCTGACCCTAATATACTCCAAGGTGTAGCATTCGAAGGAGGAATAAGATAGTCCAGGTTGGCGTAGGCAGCACAACTTCGGAAGGAGGTACAAAGAGGTCAGGACACTCAGAACAGGCTCAGCTCGGTACAACAGACCAGAGGTCATGACAGGCAGCAGACAGAAGCATGGTCAGTATAATGAGCCAGGGACAGGTGCAGAGAATGTAAAAGAATCAACTTACCACTAGATAGCACTTTAAGATGGGCCAAAAGGCCACAAACTTGGGCATCTTCGTTAGGTTGGAAGGTGCCTGAAATAGCCAAGGGACCATTTATGATCGGCAAGGTAGGACTAAGCTGGTCCCTTAAGAGTGCCTGCGCACCCTCTAAGCCATGAGAAAGACTGAAAAGAAGGTGCTTGCGCGTCTGCCAGCAGGTGGAGAAGGATGCGCTCCCCAACCCCTTAGCGAATGGAGAAGAGGTAAGCTGGTGGCCACCACCGCAGATTGTAAAGTAATGCTTCACAGTGCCACATATTGGAAGATCGCTGAGGAAGATTATTCCATCACTCACTTGATTTTTCCCATGGAGAACTGCATTGCCTAGAAGACTCCCTACACCCTTTTGGTGCTCTCCACAAGATAAAACAAACTATGGATTTAAGATTAGTTAAAAAATGTACAAAAAACATTACATTTACCAAGGACTATGGGCTGAGCCGAAAAGACCATGTGAGTAATACAACCCCAGAGGAATTGAGATAATGATTTGGTGTCCAGGATACTGGTGCCTCTCTGCTTGGTTTGCCAAGCCTTCATTGGGTTGAACAAGTAGTCTGGTTCCTTAGTGTTTAGGCTTTTGGTGATACAAAAAGTTGGGGTGTCCAGAGTCCTGGTGTCCTGTGGTTTGCTTCCCTAGTCACTGGTGTTTGGTGCCCCTGTGTAATGTCTCCCACCTGTGATGTGGATTCTCTAAACCACAATCTGTTTGGCACTGACTAGAGTCTAAGGAGTCTCCCCCATTCTTCACAATTAATCCCCATATGGAGGTATTGGCTTTTCAATATAGGGCTGGAGACAAGGGACTCCAGAGGGGCCCAATAGGTGGAAGCCCGGCATGACACGGGGAGGCAGGGAGATGTAGTGGAGGAAGATAAGGGATTAAGTTGGTAAGGCGGAAGGGTTAGAAGGTGCGAGAAAGTGGGAGGTGAAAATTAGGATTGATTGGAGTCATAGGGGGTGGGTAGGAATAAAAGGCAGGAAGTGAGGTGGGACGCCACCTTTTGAGAGGAAGGAAGAATAGGTGTCCCGCCTGCCCACCCTATGAAGAGCATACTTTTGGTGGTGGTGGTGGGGGGATTGTCTTTATTGTCATGGCAGCTTGGGGGGTCCTTGGAATCCGTTTTCAATTGGTTAGGGCAGAGTTGGGTGGGCACAGTCTCACCTGGTTAGACTCCCTCCTTTATGTAATTTGGTTGTGTCTGGTGCTAGGTGACATGGTAATGGGGGGGCAGTAAATCCCTCCCGGCATAGTCACAGTTGGTAACCACCCAAGGGCGGCTTGTAATGCCCCCGAGCCTATCGGTATGGTTGGGGGCAAAAGGTTACTTTTAATTAAGTATGGTTAGCACCAGATTTTGTGGCTCCAATGACCCCCCCTCTACCTTGTTAATTTTATGTGATATGTGTTAATAAATGGCTGCGGTGGCCACTTCATCCAAAATCAGGTGTATGTCGTTATTGGTAAAGGGGTGAGCTGCAGCGGAGGGGACTCTGGCCTCCGCGGGTCATGGTTGGATTTCCAGATAGTATTCTCTAGAACAGTCATCAATAGGTGGCAGCAGTGCTTATGTAGCAGTAGCCTAATCAGGAACAGCGCCATGGTCTATGAGTTAGGATCGGTAGCACATGGAAGAGAGTCAGGAAAGGGAATGCACCACCATAACAGGTACAAAAACTAAAAAACAAAAATAGGAACAAAAAGTCAAAAAGATATTTAAAAAAATATAGCCCTATAGGTCACAGGAAAAAAATGGCTTGGTGCCAGTCCCATGTATCCAGTAGTTTGGTGCCAGTCCCATGTATCCAGTAGTTTGGTGCCAGTCCCATGAATCCGGTAGCTTGTTGCTTAGTCCCATGTGTGCAGTAGTTTGTTGCCAGTTCCATGTGTCCAGTATTGTGGCACCAATCCCATGTGTGCATTAGTTTGGTATCCAATTTCATATATTCAGCGGTGTAGTGCCAAGTTCCATGTATCCAGTAGTGCATTGCCCAGTCCCATAAATCCTGTAGCTTCGTGCCAGTCCCATGTATCCAGTAGTTTATTGCCCAGTCCCATGTATCCAATTGTTTGGTGCCAGTCCCATGAATCCAGTAGCTTGATTCCTAGTCCCATGTATACAGTAGTTTTTTGCCAGTCTCATGTATACAGTAGTTTGGTGCCCATCCCATATATCCAGTCGCTTGGTGCCAGTTCCATGTGTGCAGTAGTTTGGTGCTAGTCCCATGTATCCAGTAGTTTGGTGCTAGTCCCATGTATCCAGTAGTTTGCTGCTAGTCCCATATATCCGGGAGTTTAGTGCTAGTCCCATGTATCTAGTAGTTTGGTGCCAGTACCATGTGTGTAGCATTTTGTTACCAGTCGAATGTGTGCAGTAGTTTTCTGTCCAGTCCCATGTGTCCAGTAGTTTGGTGTGAGTCCCATGTGTATAGTAGTTTGCTGCTTAGTCCCATATGCCCAGTAATTTGATAGCAGTCCCATGTGTCCAGTAGTTTAGTGCCCAGTTCCATATATTCAGTGGTTTCATGCCAGGTCCCATGTATCCATTAGTATGGTGCTCAGTCCCATGTATCCAATAGTTTGGTGCCAGTCTCATATATACAATAGTTTGTTGCCTGTCCCATGTATCCAGTAGTTTGATGCCAAGCCCCATGAATCCAGTAGCTTGGTGCGAGTCCTATGTGTGCAGTAGTTTGTTGCCAGTCCCATGTGTCCAGTAGCTTGGTGCCAGTCCCATGTGTCCAGTAGTTTGTTGCCAGGCCCATGTATCCCGTAGCTTGGTGCCAGTCCCATGTATGCAGTAGTTTGTTGCCAGTTCCATTTATCCAGTAGTTTGTTGCCAGTGCCATGTATCCCGTAGCTTGGTGCCAGTCCCATGTATGCAGTTGTTTGTTGCCGGTTTCATGTATCAAGTAGTTTGGTACCCAGTCCCATGTGTCCAGTAGTTTGTCGCCAGTCCCATGTATCCAGTAGTTTGGGTCCTATGCCCATGTATGCAGTAGTTTGGTGCCCATTCCTATGTATGCAGTAGTTTGGTGCCCATTCCTATGTATGCAGTAGTTTGGTGTCCATTCCTGTGTATGCAGTACTTTGGTGCCAGTCCCTTGAATGCAGTAGTTTGGTGCCCAGTCCCATGTATCCAGTAGTTGGGTCCCAGTCCCATGTATCCAGTAGTTTGGTGCCAGTCCCTTGAATCCAGTAGTTCGGTGCCCAGTCCCGTGTATCCAGAGGTTTGGTGCCCATCTCTCCAGTATTTTCATGTCTCTGTCAGTGGAAATCCATAGGTTTGATATCAACTTTCTTTGCCAGCAGTTTGGCGCCCTTGCCCCTTGTATAGGGTGTTGTGGGTGTTTGGCGCCTGAGTCTTAAATGTTTTGTAGTTTGTTGCTCTTGTTGCCGATGTTTAGTACCCAGTGTGTGGTTGCCCGCAGTTAGACGCCCTTGTCCATTGTGTAAAGTTCTTTGCGTGTTTTGTGTCTGCAGTCCTTGTTGTCCGTTGAGTTGGTTTCTCTGCTCCAAAAACAGAGCAGAAAGACAAAAGCCCTGAACTGACCCTAACACCGATGTGCAAGCAGCCTTACAACATCTGACGTCTTAGTGAGGAGACGGCGCCCCTCCTAGGCGGGAAGAGGTACGTTTTAAGTAAGGCTGAATTTTATAGCGGCCGACTGCCGTAATTAGCGGATTGATGACTTACCGCCGCCAGGAGCTGAACACAGCGTACCTAATGCTGATTGTTGAGAGTGATGTTACTGTAAATTATCCTGAAATGTTTAAAGTTCAGTCTACCCTCCTGTGGAGTCACGAAAGACACGCAGTTCAGAAAAGTTCTTTTAAAAAAAAAAAAATTTAGTCCTCTGTCTCCGTCTGTCAACTTCTGCGCCATCCTGAGTCTGAGTCGCACCACCTTCCGTGGCCACAGTACAGCCAGACTGCTCCCCTGTGTCCTACAGGTACTGCAGTGCAGGGCATGTAGCCTGCTGAGCCAGGATGGTGGAACGATACTGGAGCCATAGAGGGGGCACTATGATTACCTATGAGGAGCCATAGAAAAGGGTACTATTTTTTTGTAGGGCCACAGAAAGGAGACACTATTACTTACAGTACCTGGGGCCACAGAATATGACTCTATTTCTTTATGGGGCTACAGAAGGGGCACTGTTTCTTTATGAGACCACAGAAGTGGGCACAGTTACCAAAGAGGACCGAAGAAAGGGGAACTTTTTTTGTGGAGCCACAGAGGAAACATAATTACTTTGTGGGGCCACAGAATGGACACTGGTACTATAGGGAGGCACTAAGAGGGGCATTGGAGGTAGCAGCAGGATAGGGAGAGCAGGTAGTGAAGAGATAGGGCAGAAGTATAATGAAGTGGACCACTTCAGTCATAAAACAAGTCACCCGTGATCACTAGAGGTAACTGCACTGTAATCACTATCACTGCGTAGAACTAAGCAGTGGCTTTGGAGTGCAGTGTGGGCACATGTTGGCACGATCAGGGCCACGGAGGCCCCTCCGGGCTTTTGCCCCTCCTACAGCCTATTCCTGGCCTGCCGTTGCAGACTATTGCTCTGCGCACTCATGATTTATCCATGTAATGCACTTTAGTGAACCGCCGTTCCCCAGGTGTATTTTTAGTCCTCCTGCCGCTCGTTACCTGCTTTTTCTAGGTCACTCGCTTTACTTCAGCGAGGTTCCGTACGCATGAATTTTGCAAGACGAGGCCCAGGGCTGGTTTTTGCTATTGTTCAGCGAATGGCGGTCTCTAGCAGAGGAAAACCCAGAATAGACCTCGGCGGCGGATCTAGCAGTTAATATTCCTCTCGAATTGAGCAGCTCGCTCTCGGAGCACGTCCCGCACCTTGGGGAAATGAGACATTTTGCTGCGAGTTTTGCCAGGGGTTCAATTATAATTGTTATTATCTTTGTTATCTCATAATAACATCCCCCGTGACATAATTTGCATCTTAATTTATGTAATGCGCCCATTAATAAGGATGTCTACTTTGCATCAATTAGGTAGCAGTGACATTCACGTTCCTGATTTCTTCCGCTGAGGTAACACAACTTATTTTAAGATAAATATCTGGAGTTAAAAAAAAAAAAAAAAGTATGTGCGCCCCGACCAATAATTGCTGTAAATTAAATTGGCCAATTAGCTGAGATACACCAGCAACAGATGCAGAGCGGTATGTTCAGCTTTTATTCCAGCTCTTACTATCTACAGTACACTTCCTTCATTTCGGTATCCGTAGGATCTGATAGGTGCCGGATTATCCAATGTTCTGGACTATCAGATGGTTGAAATAAAATCATTTAAAACATTTACAATGTAATATATGTATATTATCAGAGGTTTCATATGGGTTCCCTTTCATTTCGCTGATTCAGGTCCAGTAGAATATCTCAGAAATCCGTTTCAGAATTGCAATATCAGACTTTCTGGATTATCAAATGTCAGATTAAAGGGACTTCAAAGCATCTAAAAACATATACATTGAATGGCCGCTACATTAGAGACACCAGCCCTTTCGTGATTGGGGCTTCTACGTATGGAAATTATCCCTGTGACCCTGGAGTGCAGCATTAAATTACGTGACAAGTTTTCTGTGGATCAACTACAAGAAGCTTCCTGTCCGCAGGGGCCGATATTCCTACTGGACGATTTCATCACCTAGTACAATCTATGCCACAATGAATTGCTGCGCTTCTGAAGGCCAAGGGAGGTCCAATGCACTACTAATTAGGGGTCTTTAATAAAGTGGCCATTCAGTGTAGGTCATATACTTCCGTACTTCTCCACATTTGGACCTCAGCTTGTCCATAAAACCACCCATAAATGCTCACCGCGATGTACATTTCCATAAGCCCTTTTGTGGCTTTACAAAGTTTAATAACAAATTCAGTTCCACTACATCACATTCTATAAATGATAGAGTTCTGGCTGCCTGCAACCACCACTAGGGGGAGCTACATGCATATGATCGCATACCCCCAGTATAAATCTCAAGGGGAGCTTCGGTCTATATTTTACAGTGCATATTTTATTCTTGGGGTGTTTTTGTAATGTTTGAAGTGTATAAGTACCGCCAGGAGACACAAGATCGGTCCGAGGGCTACAGAACGTAAGAGCAGGGGGATGGTTGCCTAAAGACACTCCCTTTTGGTATATAAGATTCAGAACTTTCAAATATGGCTAATTAGTCTAATGAGTTGTAGATGTGTTCTTTCTTTAGCGGAATTACACAGCGTATCACGCATCTCCTAGCGTATTGTGCGCACATTTTCCACCTCCCATTGACTTCTATGGGAACATTTAATGTGCAAATGTGCAGGAAAATAGAGCGTGCTGGGGTTTTTTGCACAAATGAAATGTACAGGAAAAATACATGCGAGTGAAGAAACCCATTGAAATCAAGCAGTTCTATTCTCTACGTATTGCGAGTGTGAATATGTCCATGTGAATGTAGCCTAGCTTTGGGCTACGCCTTGAGTGAGGAGAGCACTGCTGACCTCGGCTGTGTCATTAGATCCGGGATCGCCTGACCTGTCTGTGGCAATTGGACTCTCAAAAAATAGCGCTCCAACTCTGACCATCATTGTCTGATTTGTTGGGAATTAAGTTTATTTGCAAGCAAAATGGAGTGGAAGCCGCCTTTGGATGCACCACAGCAGGTCTGGAACCACGTAAGCCGTGTGACTGTTCTTTCGCCCAGAGGTTCCCGATCCTCGTAAGCCCTGCTCCAAAAGCGGCTTCCACTAGTACCAGTTCCTGATAGCTGTCAAACAATGGAAATGGAGGCAGCCGTGCAGGCCCCCAAATGCCACCTGACCCTAGAGTGCCAAGAAACAACCCTGACCCAACATCCACCTGCCAGTCCTAACATCACATAGTGGTAACTGTGGGTAGCCGCCATGGCTGGGGAAGCAGACCAATGTTGGGCCCCTTCTTATAGCAGTCACGTTACCCATTGGGCCCCTTATTATAGCAGTCACTTGGACCCCTTATTATAGCAGTCACGTTGCCCCTTGGGCTCCTTATTATAGCAGTCACGTTGCCCCTCGGGCCCCTTACTATAGTAGTCACGTTGCCCCTTGGGCCCCTTCTTATAGCAGTCACCTTGCCCCTTGGGCCCCTTCTTATAGCAGTCACGTTGCCCCTCGGGCCCCTTAATATAGCAGTCACATTGCCCCTCGGGCCCCTTAATATAGCAGTCATGTTGCCCCTCGGGCCCCTTATTATAGCAGTCACGTTGCCCCTCGGGCCCCTTACTATAGCAGTCATGTTGCCCCTCGGGCCCCTTACTATAGCAGTCATGTTGCCCCTCGGGCCCCTTACTATAGCAGTCATGTTGCCCCTTGGGCCCCTTACTATAGCAGTCACGTTGCCCCTTGGGCCCCTTACTATAGCAGTCACGTTGCCCCTCGGGCCCCTTACTATAGCAGTCACGTTGCCCCTTGGGCTCCTTACTATAGCAGTCACGTTGCCCCTTGGGCTCCTTACTATAGCAGTCACATTGCCCCTTGGGCCCCTTATTATAGCAGTCACGTTGCCCCTTGGGCTCCTTAGTATAGCAGTCACGTTGCCCCCTCGGGCCCCTTACTATAGCAGTCATGTTGCCCCTCGGGCCCCTTACTATAGCAGTCATGCTGCCCCTCGGGCCCCTTACTATAGCAGTCATGCTACCCCTTGGGCCCCTTACTATAGCAGTCACGTTGCCCCTTGGGCCCCTTACTATAGCAGTCACATTGCCCCTTGGGCCCCTTACTATAGCAGTCACGTTGCCCCTTGGGCTCCTTACTATAGCAGTCACGTTGCCCCTTGGGCTCCTTACTATAGCAGTCACGTTGCCCCTTGGGCCCCTTATTATAGCAGTCATGTTGCCCCTTGGGCCCCTTATTATAGCAGTCACGTTGCCCCTTGGTCCCCTTATTATAGCAGTCACGTTGCCCCTTGGGCCCCTTATTATAGCAGTCACGTTGCCCCTTGGGCCCCTTATTATAGCAGTCACGTTGCCCCTTGGTCCCCTTATTATAGCAGTCACGTTGCCCCTTGGGCCCCTTACTATAGCAGTCACATTGCCCCTTGGGCCCCTTACTATAGCAGTCACGTTGCCCCTTGGTCCCCTTATTATAGCAGTCACGTTGCCCCTTGGGCCCCTTACTATAGCAGTCACATTGCCCCTTGGGCCCCTTACTATAGCAGTCACGTTGCCCCTTGGGCCCCTTATTATAGCAGTCACATTGCCCCTTGGTCTCAGTTTTATGTGTCTTTCATTCACAGGAGAGCCGCTGTATGACGTCCGGTATCGTTACCCCGAAGCGGTACCAGGCAGCAATCACCAACACAACGTTCATAAACTTTGACCGCCAGGCATGCAGCGCCGTCAGGACCTGCTCCGGCTGTACGGTGGGTCAAGGTAAATAAGTAAGGGCTTCACCTAACCCTATAATCACACGGCCTGTTTGGGACCTAAGGACGCAACGATAGGGAGGTTGGGGGATCTTCATCTACGCTCGTCCAAAGCCATAACCTTTTTTATGTTTTTTTACAACCTGGCCGTATGAGGACTTGTTTTTTGCACAACGAACTGTAGTTTTATTGGGTACAAATAATAAACTTTTATTAATTTTTTTGTAGGCAAGAGAGAAAATTTTGTCTTCCTTTATTTGCTTTTTTTTTTCTCCAGCGTTGACCGTGTAGGATAAAAGTGTGTTCAATTTATTGTACGGGGCGTTAAAGATGCAGCGATAGGTTTTTTTTTACAAGAGAAACTACGCAAAAAGTTTTTTTTTTCCTTTTTTTTACTATTTTTTGTGTTATTTTTATTTTTTGCAAAGTTATAATCACACTGATAATACATTGGCGTACTTCTGTACGGCAATGCATCATCACTTCGCATAGAAATCACAGACCATGGCGGACCCAGATGCTATAGTATGGCGTCCAGTTGCCATGGCAACCCATCAGCCCTCTGGGATTACATAATGGAGAGCAGATGACATCACAGAGGGAGCACCCTCCCTCTCTAAATCCTTTACATGCCGTGATCAAACTTGATTGTAGCAAGTAAGGGGTTAACAGCGGGGATCCGTGTTCTCACTGATCCCTGCTGTTGCAGCCGGAGGTTGGCTGTCAGTGATGGCTGGCTCCCACTGTGGATGGCTCCATGCATAAGATTTAAATATATGTCCATTTGTGGATGTACATGTACGTCCTGGGGCAGGCAGGGGTTAATTAGCTATCTTTGCATATAGTTTGTAGATTTAAGGGTATGTCTTTTTTTGCCTCTGACATCTTAAATCTTATTTCCTTTATTCTAGGCGGCTTCACAGTAAAAACACAAAAACTGACGTTTCTAAACTCGCCCAGGAAGGTCTTCTTCCCGTATCCTCACTGCTCCCTGATTGAAGACATTGATGGCTCAGTCTCAGGGCTGGAAGGGAGCCACCTGCTGGTGGACACTGGTATACTCCCGGACTCCTCCTGCTGGGCTGGGGATTATATTAGCGGTGGCGCGTCCGGCCGTGTGTGTGAAGCAGACATTACTTTTCACCGCATGTCCGTTGCCCTGTAAGTAGTGACAGAAGCCCCGGCATCACATAAACATGGAGGCTGATTTTTATGACGCTGCTAATACTTCAAAGTTCCTGTATTAAAAGAGCAATGAAACAGGAACAGTGTGCGACAGGAGGTCAAAACTTCCAGACTAACTTCTCGAAGTCACCTCGCAAAAGTCAGCTCGTAAAAGTCACCTTACCTCCCAGTAAATGCGTCTGCTGCCGGAGAGAGCGGGATTATTCGAGGCCAGTTATTTCCACCATTACTGCGTAATAAAACGAAAACATCAGGCCTTACATAAACCATTAGTACATGTATACACGCGTAAAATAAATATATAACCGGAGAGCGGCGGCTGAAAATCACGCAAATAAACACGAAACAGGATAGCAATTAAAACAAATAACATGAAATCCGAGCCTGTACTACAAATTGCAGTGTAAAGTCTAAATCCCCAGACCAAATCCCATTAACCCCACACTTCAAAGACAGGTATAAACGTCAATACGACGTGTTTCCTATACGCTTGTTCTAATAACGTATTTATCGCAGCGTCATTGTGGTCTAGGAATATTAGTGGTTGCTATGCTGAGATATTATTTTGGACATGAATACAGCTACTAAATTGCTCCAGGTGAGAGGCCGTCCACACTGGTGCTCCAGGTGAGAGGCCGTCCACACTGGTGTTCCAGGTAAAAGGCCGTCCACACTGGTGTTCCAGGTGAGAGGCCGTCCACACTGGTGTTCCAGGTGAGAGGCCGTCCACACTGGTGTTCCAGGTGAGAGGCCGTCCACACTGGTGCTCCAGGTAAGAGGCCGTCCACACTGGTGTTCCAGGTAAGTGGCCGTCCACACTGGTGCTCCAGGTGAGAGGCCGTCCACACTGGTGCTCCAGGTGAGAGGCCGTCCACACTGGTGCTCCAGGTGAGAGGCCGTCCACACTGGTGCTCCAGGTGAGTGGCCGTCCACACTGGTGCTCCAGGTGAGAGGCCGTCTACACTGGTGTTCCAGGTAAGAGGCCGTCCACACTGGTGTTCCAGGTAAGAGGCTGTCCACACTGGTGTTCCAGGTAAGTGGCCTTCCACACTGGTGCTGCAGGTGAGAGGCCGTCCACACTGGTGCTCCAGGTGAGAAGCTATACACACTAGTGCTCCACTTAAGAGGCCATACACACTAGCTCACCAGGTGAGAGGCCATCCACACTGGTGCTCCAGGTAAGAGACTATACACACTGGTGCTCCACTTAAGAGGCCGTACACACTAGCTTACCAGGTGAGAGACCGTCCACACTGGTGCTCCAGGTGAGATTCCATCCACACTAGTGCTCCAGGTGAGAGACCATCCACACTGGTGCTCCAGGTAAGAAGCTATACACACTAGTGCTCCACTTAAGAGGCCATACACACTAGCTCACCAGGTGAGAGGCCATCCACACTGGTGCTCCAGGTAAGAGACTATACACACTGGTGCTCCACTTAAGAGGCCGTACACACTAGCTTACCAGGTGAGAGACTGTCCACACTGGTGCTCCAGGTGAGATTCCATCCACACTAGTGCTCCAGGTGAGAGACCATCCACACTGGTGCTCCAGGACAGAGGCCGTCAACACTGGTGCTCCAGGACAGAGGCCGTCAACACTGGTGCTCCAGGACAGAGGCCGTCGACACTGGTGCTCCAGGACAGAGGCCGTCGACACTGGTGCTCCAGGACAGAGGCCGTCGACACTGGTGCTCCAGGACAGAGGCCGTCCACACTGGTGCTTCAGGACAGAGGCCGTCGACACTGGTGCTCCAGGACAGAGGCCGTCCACACTGGTGCTCCAGGACAGAGGCCGTCGACACTGGTGCTCCAGGACAGAGGCCGTCCACACTGGTGCTCCAGGACAGAGGCCATCCACACTGGTGCTCCAGGACAGAGGCCGTCGACACTGGTGCTCCAGGACAGAGGCCGTCGACACTGGTGCTCCAGGACAGAGGCCGTCGACACTGGTGCTCCAGGACAGAGGCCGTCGACACTGGTGCTCCAGGACAGAGGCTGTCGACACTGGCGCTCCAGGACAGAGGCCGTCAACACTGGTGCTCCAGGACAGAGGTCGTACACACTGGTGCTCCACTTAAGAGGCCGTACACACTGGTGCTCCACTTAAGAGGCCGTACACACTGGTGCTCCACTTAAGAGGCCGTACACACTGGTGCTCCACTTAAGAGGCCGTACACACTGGTGCTCCACTTAAGAGGCCGTACACACTGGTGCTCCACTTAAGAGGCCGTACACACTAGCATACCAGGTGAGAGGCCGTCCACACTGGGGCTCCAGGTGAAAGGCCATCTATACTGGTGCTGTTTCTGTTTGCAAACCACTTACAGGCAGGAGGTATGTAGGAAGCTAACCATTCTGCGAGTAGTTCACTGTCCTGCACTTCCTTGCCCATATTTCCCATGATGCATTGCACTGTCTCTGTTCCAATCAGCAGGGAGGCAGTATCTGAATGCCCACCCTATGCTTTTTCAGGAGGATTCAGGCATTACGGACATTCTGACCAAATAGTAAACCCACTTTAATGTCTGTGTGCACACACAGACATTCACCACAAACCGTACCAGCAGGAGAGGCAGAGACTGTGGAGATTATTATCACAGTGTCTGCCGATTTGTCAGCCTGGGAGCTGCCTGTTAAGATAGCCCGTCCCCCTACTGCTATGGAAATGTCCCTGTATACTTGTTACTATAGAAACTCTGTACCTAATGACACAGAATGGATTGCAGAGAAGGTGGAAGGGAGACCCTAGTGGCAGCCACTTCTATCATGACTTACAGTGATAAAGTAACAAAATTTTCAATGCAAGTATATTACAGAAATGATGACGCCGATACAAGCTGGTAAATGAGCAGAAGTTGTCTGAAAACTTAGTGCCTCTTTAACCCGCTTCCCGCCCCGTGACATAAGGATACGTCATGGGAGCGTGGTACTTCCCACAAAATGACGTACCCTTCCGTCATAGGGCTAGTGCGAGATCATAGCAGATCTTGCGCTATCCCGCAGCGGGGGCCGATTGTCAGTGATAGCCGGCGTCCCGCTGCAACAGCGGGGTGCATCAGAGTTGCGCCCACCCGCCATTAACCCCCTCCCCGCTGCAATCTAAGTAGATCGCGGCAGGGAAAGGGTTCACAGAGGCTCTCGCGATAACATCGCGAGAGCCCGGCTGGTTGCTATGGCAACAGGACGCCAGATACCGGCGTCCTGTATTGCCATAGCCTAAGATCGCTGTAATAAGCGATAAGGCATGGCAGGGGAGAAGTCCTGCCATGCCTTATCATAGCGATCATCAGTGCTGTGGTGAAAGTCTCTCAGAGAGACATAGATGGTGTAAAAAAAAGAGAAAAATAAAGATCAAAAAATAAAAATGTTAAAAAAAAGTTAAAACCCTTTTTTTTATCCTTTTCTTATATTAGCATAAAAAGAAAATCCCACATATTTGGTATCGATGCATCCATAACGACGTGTGCAATACATTGAACATGCTTTTTATCCTGCACGGCAAAAAGCTTTAAAAAAACGCTAAAAAACTGAGGCAAAAAAACGCAAAACCCAAAAAACGCAATAAAAGTGATAAAAAAACATATGTACCTCAAAATGGTAGCAATAAAAACTACAGCTCGTCTCGCAAAAAATAAGCCCTCACAGAGCTCCGTCCATGGAAAAATAAAAAAGTTATAGAACTTTGAATGCAGTGAGTTTAGAAAAAAATAATAATTTCCAAAAAAGGGCTTTTATTGTCGAAAAGTGGAAAAACCTAAAAAAAAAAAAACAATTTTGGTATCGTTGTAACCGTACCGTCCTGCAGAAAAAAAATGTAGTGTGTCATTCATAATTAACGCTCTAAAAAAAACCCAAAAATCTATGGAAGAATTGATGCGTTTTCTCTCCCTACGATCATAAAAAAATTAATAAAAGTTTTACAATGTAGCCTATGTACCCAAAAGTGGTACCAATAAAAACTACAGCTCGCCACGCAAAAAACAAGCCCTTATACGGCCGCGTCGATGGAAAAATAAAAAAGTTATGGCTGTTGAAAAATGGAGATGGAAAAATACCAAAAATCGTTTGGTCCTCAACGCCAAAATAGGCCGTGTCATTAAGGGGTTAAAGCATGAGATTTTGCTACGTGTTTAAAAAAAAAGGTAGCAAACGCACAAAAAGTACTGTACGCACATGATGTACTCTCTCATATTTCCCTCTCGGACTCAGCAAGGGCAGGAATATAGAGTGTGTGTATGGGGGGGGGGGGCACATGACGCACATGCCTCAAGGTTTCCACCCCCCTGGGAACCTAGCAGTTCTTTTAAACCTACCTTCTCTGATGGCCATAAGTAATCCTATTGAACTAAGAAGTGCAGCTGTATCCGTACATGCTTGTGGCACCCTCTTTTGAAGTCTAAGGGAGTCACTATATCCATAAATATCATTGGAGAGGACCACCTGCATACATGGCCACTTCTATTTGTGATGGGGAGTCTGGTGGGGCTTTAGGTCTCAGAAATGGGATGGAGCCCCTTACCAAATGTTTTGCCCCAATAAACTCCATCAACATTAATCTAGTCTTGCTCCTAACATTCCCTAACCTTCTGAGGGCACGGTAAAGATCAGTGAGATCTGATATACTTTGGTTTCCACTTAACCCCTTCAGTGGCAGGTTTATTATTACCATGTCATGCCTCACAGGGCAGGTTTTTTGATGAGTCAACAATGCAATAAAAACCCTGGAAGATTTCAGATGACAGCGTAGTGCTCTGCACATTTCAGCACTAGAGCTGTCCATGGAAATCTTCCGGGGTTTAACTGCATGGTCAGTGCAGCAAGCTCAGGAGATTTTCCAGGTTTGCCACTAAAAGGATTAAGGCTCCTACTAAAAACCACTAGATGTGGACTAGATAGCCCTCTTGATGAAAAGGCCATGGTATTGCAACAGGTGAGAAACTTGCTGTTCATAACCCTTCACCAGAAGCCCATTGATGCGATCCTCGGCGGAAGGAGGCTGTGATTAACAACTTTCCTCCCGTACTCATGGCATGGATTGGAAAAGATACAGTTCTATCAATTTAACCCCTAAAGTAACACAATCAATATTGTCATTACTTGTAGGTTAATATCTCTTTTGTTGACTTGTTTTAGGGAACGAGCCCCCAGTGTCGGCTACAATATCACCATCCGAAACAGCAGGAATCAGACGAGCACCGTAAACTATGTCCCAGACACTTTATCCAACCTGTATGGCTGGCAGGCCCTGCTGCTGGATACAGAGACATACACCATTATATTCCATGTTCCCCAAGTACAATCCATCTTACAGGTGAGTACATCAGCAAACATACTTTTACACGCTACATTTTATATAGTGTAGTTTATAATCTACTCAATCACTGTGTACATACATTACTTATCCTGAGCTACATCCTGTATTATACTCCAGAGCTGTACTCACTATACTGCCGGTGAAGTCACTGTGTACATACATTACTTATCCTGTATTGCTCCTGAGTTACATCCTGTATTATACTCCAGAGCTGCACTCACTATTCTGCTGGTGGAGTCACTGTGTACATACATTACTTATCCTGTACTGATCCTGAGTTACATCCTGTATTATACTCCAGAGCTGCACTCACTATTCTGCTGATGGAGTCACTGTGTACATACATTACTTATCCTGTACTGCTCCTGAGTTACATCCTGTATTATACTCCAGAGCTGCCTTCACTATTCTGCTGGTGGAGTCACTGTGTACATACATTACTTATCCCGTATTGATCCTGAGTTACATCCAGTATTATACTCCAGAGCTGCACTCACTATTCTGCTGGTGGAGTCACTGTGTACACAGATTACATTGCTTATCCAGTATTTATCCTGAGTTATATCATCTGTTATACTCCAGAGCTGCATTCACAATTCTGCTGATTGTTTTCGGAAATAGATAACAAACTTGTCGCCACACTCCTAACAGTTTACCTGAGCTCCTGTAATGCAATGGGGAAGATGAATTTTACAGTGCATTCTATAAAGACTCAACTCTGCAGACTACAAATAATCTAAATGAGGGCCCATTTACACACACAGATAATCTTTCAAAAGACTGAAAGATCAGCGATCGTTTTGCATAAAGCACTAATAGGCACTAATTGCTATTAATACTTTATCAGCTTCATTTGCATGCAAATGAGCCTCTGGGAGCTGTTAAATTGTTCAGCCAAGGGCTTCCAATGGAGAATTCAGCACCATGGACAGCAGACTCAGGTGTGGTCCTGGTTATCAACTGTTCTGCCTGCAGGGCTGACAGCTGAGAACAGCTGAGACAAAGCAATCAGCTGTTATCAGCTCTCCCCAGGCAGAACACAGCGTGCGGTCCTGCTTATCAACTGTTCTGCCGAATGATGGTTTTCAAGCAGAACTGAAAAACGTTGTTCGACAGAAAACTGAATGATGGGCACATTTACACTCAACAATTATCGCTCAAAAGCTGTCTTTTGAGCGATAATCGTTGTGTCTAAATGGGCTTTAGGCTCTGTGCAGTCACTGAACAATCAGGAGATTCCAGCTCTGCAGCCTACAGAATTATGAAGCTCTGGAGTATAATTCAGCCCGTAACTCAATGCTAGTACAAGACAAGTAAATACATGTAAATATGAACAACGTATGTCTGATACAATGCAGGGGTAGAACCAGGGGCATAGCTAAAGGCTCATGGGCCTGGGTGCAAAAGTTTATCTCTGGGCCGCCCAACTTCTCTTAACCCCTTAGCGCAGAGTTGTAACCTGAAGTTCCTGGGCCCCAAGGCAAAACCTGTAGCAGGGAGAAAAGAGGCCTAATGGGCTCCTGAGACTCCTGGGCTCGGGTGCAACTACATACTCGGCCCCCCCTATAGTTACTCCAGTGGGTAGAACATTCCTGGCCCTTGTAGAGGGTTTTCTAAGACAGGTGAATGCATTTCAAGACTGGAGGGGGTGGGGCTGTAAGGTGGAACCTAACACCGCAATGTTTGGTCCCGATCCGTTGAATGGTAAGGCCTCATTCACACAAGCATATTATCAGTCCTCATTATGCACATATTTTTACATGCCTATTACAAGCAGTAGAAGCCCCATTTATTTGCATTGGGGCATTCAGACGTGTTTTCATGCACGGATTTTATGTGCATGAAAAAAATCGCATGTCCTATTGTAGTCTTTACTGTGAACCAAAATCGCCCATTCAAGTCTATAGGAGCATTAAAAAAATGCAGCGAATATGCACGATTCTGTGTATTTTTATGCATGAAGCCAGGAGACATCAATTGGTTGCTTTTTTTCCCTTTTTTGCGCCTCTGAAAAATGCTGTGCATACGATCCCAAAAAAACCCTACAAGAACGACCAAATACGCATAAGCCCATGTGAATGAGGCCTAAGTCTGGACTCTCATCTAACAGCCAAAGCGAGAATCGACTACAAACAGAATTTCTTGCTCTGGAGGACTCAACATTTCATGGACGGCCCATTGATTTCAATAGAAAAGTGTAATGCTTAGCTTTCCCTCTGGGGGTGCTGCAGAGACATTGAACACTTGCTGCTACAATAGGTTTCCCTACAGTTCATCCCTGGGGGTTACAGCATGAGCACTCAATGTAATCAGCCTACTTTTAGGGGACCTTTCTAACAAAAAAGAGATTGTCCAAAGCCAACGACCCCTTAAAGGTCATAAGTGTTTCCCTAACGGGTTGAAAGGAAATGGTGACTGACAACGTTAAATAGCTGCACTGATGTCATCATCTACAGTGACCCGTCTTCCAACATTGTAGGATTAATTCTAAATCCTCCTGTCAAAGAGATGAAAGGAATCTCATTGTTTCTTCTCGTGCCGCTCAGAGTTATGGGTAATGTAATAACTGAAGACTTGTGTGACCTATTCAGTAATATATTATATACAGTATATTGTGGAAGGGTCAATAGGAGTCACATTGTTAGTATCTCTCACGGGTATATAATGTACTGTAGATCAGATTCTGACAACGTAACCCCTTCCTGCCCTGAACCGTACATTTATGATGTCAGAGGTTAGTCCTCAATGGGAAGCAACGTCAATGTACAATACGGGAATGCTGCAAATGCAGGAGCTGAACCTAGGTGATCTTTATGGGGCTACCCTAAAGGGTTAAAATGTTCCCATGGAGGGGCACTGAAAATGCACTGAAAATTGTGCCAAAAATATTACGCGCACCAAAATTAGAACCAAATATTTTGGCGCAACGAAGCTGAGCATGCTCAATAGATGTTTGTTGATTGGATGAGACTACAACATAAAAGAGACCATTTTTTTCTGCATAAGAGTGCCAGCTACTAGAGGACTGTAAGCGGAGCTGGAGAGGCTGGCAGCAGAATCCAAGGGCAAGCAAGAGACCCGCCAACTTTAAGTCAGGAGTGCGAAAAGAGCAGCACTACGGCTGAACTGTGACCGGGACCGGGAACAAGGAGCCACGGGCAAACTGAGGCTGGTAAAAGCAATTACTCCCACCCAATGGAATCGTAAGTGAGGCCAGCCTCAGTAAAACCGCTGGGTGTACATACCGACAGAGACATTATGTTAGCAGGCCTGCTAACATAGGGGGCTGGTATTATGGACACTAATATTGGGCAATTTTCTGGTGCTCAAATCTGTGTTATTTAAAGAGACATTGTGCATGTATATGAGACCTAGATTTTCTAAAAATCAGCATTGGGGGTGGTTATCACAAAAGTGAGGTTGTGTGTTGTACTCCGATATATAGACTCGGTGATTATCAGGTTGTTATTGACATTGTCCACAAAGTGTTACTGTTACCATGTATTGTGAACAGAGATGTTATTTCTACCTTTTACCTAGGGGTAGATGGCGCCCAGGAGCTCAAAAGAACAATTGCGTACCCATCATTATGCTTTTGCTTACTGTTATTACTGTGTTCTAAAACACAATTTGCATATTTTGGTTACTCCGTCTGCTGCATCGTAGCCTGAATCCTTCATCACTATTCCACCACCTGTGACAGATCAGCAGATAGTCTCTGCTGCCACATACAATGGCCAGGACTGCAGCTAGCTCCATTCCAGCCACTTGCTCTTTTTAGATGCCATGATCAATAGCAGCTATAGCATCAAAGTCTGTAAGGCCTTGAGTGCCTTCATAATCATGATGCAGCCTCAAGGTGCTGATGGGTTTTCATGGCAGCCAGGGGCCTAATTAACGCTCACAGCTATTGAAATAATTTTGCGGACGTCAACTACTTGATGACAAAAGGGGTCAGAGGGGGATGTCAAGAATTGCTCTGATGAACAGATGCTGCTCAACCAAGCAGCTTGTAGCCGAATACAACGCTGGTGCTCTAACGAGTCCAAACACACAACTCAACGTTCGTTAAACGTATGGGCTATAACAGCAGACGAACGATTCCAGCGCCATTGTGACTAAAAGAAATAGAAACCTGAGACTCCAGGGGGCAAAAGAGTGCACAAATAGTATCACTGCACAGTGGAAAAACATCGTCTGGTCAGATGGATACAGATTTCTGTTGCTCCGTGCCGATGGGAGGTCAGAATTTGGCCGGGGCCGATATTCCTGAAGAACGATATCATCACCTAGTGGATTTCATTCCATCCCGAATCGCTGCAGTTCTAAAGGCCAAAGGACATCCAACGGGCTGCTGGATGGGGGTCACTAACCAAGGGGCCGTTCACTGCGGATTTTACTTCTAAACTAATATAAATAACAATTTGGCAACTTTTGCCCCTGTAAAATACAAACATTCAGCTTCATCACCGACCTAAAGGAAGAACCTCAGCGATGATCCGCTTATTTCGTTCCATTCATTATTGTGGTCGTTACTCTTTGTCGGGTATTAAAGTAATACTATAGTGATTAGCATAGTGATGGAGGGACCGGGTTTCTGTCCGTGAGACAGAGAATCATAAAATTAATCAGACTGTTCTTGTGATACTAATTATGAGGGCTTCATTCAGGGATAGATAGAGAGATATGAGATAGAGAGAGATAGATAGATATGAGATAGATAGACAGATAGATAGATATGAGACAGAGGAGATAGATAGATAGATATGAGATAGATAGATATGAGATAGATAGATAGATATGAGATAGAGAGATAGATAGATATGAGATAGATAGATATGAGATAGATAGATAGATATGAGATAGAGAGATAGATAGATATGAGATAGATGGATAGAGAGATATGAGATAGAGAGATATAGATAGATATGAGATAGAGAGATAGATAGATATGAGATAGATGGATAGAGAGATATGAGATAGAGAGATATAGATAGATGGATAGATAGATATGAGATAGATATGAGATAGATAGATAGATAGATATGAGATGGATAGATAGATAGATAGATATGAGATAGATAGATAGATAGATAGATATGAGATGGATAGATAGATAGATAGATAGATAGATAGATAGATATGAGACAGAGGAGATAGATAGATAGATAGATATGAGATAGAGAGATAGATAGATAGATAGATAGATATGAGATAGATGGATAGAGAGATATGAGATAGATGGATAGATAGATAGATAGATAGATAGATAGATAGATAGATATGAGATAGATGGATATGAGATAGATAGATAGATAGATATGAGATAGATGGATAGAGAGATATGAGATAAATGGATAGATAGATAGATGGATAGATAGATAGATGGATAGATATGAGATAGATAGATATGAGATAGATGGATAGATAGATGGATAGATGGATAGATATGAGATAGATGGATAGATAGATATGAGATAGATGGATAGAGAGATATGAGATAGATGGATAGAGAGATATGAGATAGATGGATAGAGAGATATGAGATAGATAGATAGATAGATATGAGACAGAGGAGATAGATATGAGCTAGATAGATAGATATGAGATAGATAGATATGAGCTAGATAGATAGATATGAGATAGATAGATATGAGATAGATAGATAGATAGATAGATATGAGATAGATAGATAGATAGATAGATAGATAGATAGATAGATATGAGATAGATAGATAGATAGATAGATAGGAGACAGATAGATAGATAGATATGAGATAGAGAGATAGATATGAGAGATGTGAAATTTAGATATGAGAGGTAGGTAGATATATATATATATATATATATATATATATATATATATATATATATATGATAGATAGATAGATAGGTAGAAATGGGATAGAGAGATAGATAAATGTGAGATAGATAGATTGAAATGGAATAGAGAGATAGACTGATAGGAGATAAATAGATAAATATGAGATATACATTAGAGATATAGATAAATATTCTTATGGTCTGATATGTGATATTTTCCTCTCTTGCAGTATTCGACCACGTTTGATGATTTTCTAGATGGGGATTACCTGTACATACGGCACATTGACCTACCAAGCATCCTGAATATTTCCATCACTTGTGGATCTAGGGTCGGGAAGCCTCACCAGTCTATTCCGCTGCCCACAGAAAGCGATGCCTGTGCTTGGTACTTTGACAGTAAACATGGCACACTGAGCTACCTGGGTAATGAGGGCTCTGTACTTGGCACTGTATGGGGGTCCATGGCTGACTGTATGAAAGAGCGGATTATGGCGCAGTTTGAGGGCTCTGCCGTTGGCACTTACTGGGATTAAGTTTTTTTGTTACCAAATTTTCCATTATTTGGGTCCACAGGGTGAAAATGATGGTCGGTTTTACTTGTAGCAGAGCTTTAAGGGGTTTTCCAAGCAATATACAAGTGACTTATTCTCAGGTTAGGTAAGTCATCAATAGTTGATCAGCTGGGATCTGTCGCTTGGGATCCCAGCTGATCAAGCTACAGCTGGCAGCGCCACAATACACAGGGGCTTGAGTGGAAGCTGCTGCTCCGACCCGTGTGTAGTGTCTGGCGCTTGTAACTGCAGGCTGGGGCCTCACCGAAATCAATGGCAGCTGCACCTGCAGTTACAAGCGCCGGCCACTTCTGCTCCGACCCTTGTGTGTTGCGGTATTACCAGAAGGCGCCCATTCAGCTGATCTCCCCACCCCCCATTTTCAAAAAAACATAACTCTTTTACTTCCCTGCCGACGTTGCTGGATGAGGGCTTGTTTTTTGCGGGATGAGTTGTATTTCTCAATTGTGCTATGTAATGTGCAGTATGATTTACAGAAAAATGTAAAAATCAAAAACAAATGTAATTCTGCCACCCTTGGGGGGGTCTTGTTTTAATGGTGAACGCACTGCAGCAAAAATTAGAATAGTAACCGTATTCCACGAGTCGATACAATTATGACGATTGCAAATTTGTGTAGTTTTTATCTTTGCTGTACTACTTTCAAAATGTTACATAATCTCTCTCTTCGTCTCCATCTTCTGAATGCCGTTACTCTTTTAACCCTTTCCAATCCACTGTCTGACGTCTAAAGACATTCTGATTTGAAGGCTGTACAGCTCCGATGTCAGAAGACATTCGGCAGGGTATTCTTACTGTAGATTACTGGCCATTCTGTTGTCGGGGGCCTCTCCAGCATGTCCCATACCGCAGTACTGGCTCTAGCCAGCAGATGGTGCCATTGCATAATGTCAGAAAGAGAGAGACCCCCTAGGAAACCCTGAATCCAAAATTGGATTGCAAAGGGTTAATGTTCTGGCATTATAGCAATGTGAGGGCTTGCTGTTTGTGGGATGTCCTGTAATTTCTATTGGTCCACTTTGGTAGTTCATATGACTTTCTGATAGCTTTTTATTATTTTTTTTGTTGTAGACGGGGTGACCATAAAAACGCAATTCAGATTTTTTTTTCCTGACAACATTGACAGAAATACATGGCAGTCTTGGGGGCCTTCAAAAGGCCACGATGACCAAAGAGGACCTCGCAATATCATCGTGTTGGAGGCCGTTTGAAGGGACTGCGTCATCACCACGTCCTCAGGCAGAGAGCTCCATAGTCTCACTGCTTTTACAGTAAGGCCTCATTCAGACGAGCACAAAACCGCACGTCTATTTGAACCCTGTGTTTTCCTATGATGCATTCACATGTCCGTGTTTTACAGGCGTGCAAATGCGCGCACCTGCAAAAAATAGGACATTCGTCCACCGCATAGATCCATGGTGCAAGTCAATATTCCCCGCAGGGAGTTCCCTCATCACTGAACACTGTGACAGCTGTGGCAGAGGATTGCGATGTTCTCCCATTGCTTTCAATGGTGCCGCCACTGCTGCCACCAGCCCCATTGAAAGCAATGGGCTGCCAGAAAGCCCTGAAGTGATTTTTCGGGGAAGAGCTTTAAATATAAGCCCTTCCCTGAAAGTCATCCCTAGTATGTGTAAAAAACAAAAAAATATACATACTCACCTCTCTGCTGCTGTCGGGGCTCAGGCGCGTCTAGCCGCTTGGTCTCCCTGCACTGCTCTGTAGCTCTTTCAGCAAGGGGGGGGGGGGGATTTAAAATCTCCGCCTGCTGAAAGGGCTATGTCTGATTTGACTGAGTGCTCAGCCAATCACAGGCAGCGCTCAGACATTCATTGAATGACAGCTGAGTGCTGCCTGTGATTGGTCACAGCGCTCAGCCAATCACAAGCAGCGCTCGGCCATTAATTATATTTATACATAGTTATTAGGTTGCCCCTCAGCCATCTTTTTCCTAAACTAAATAACCCCAATTTTGATAACCTCTCTGGGTATTGTAGTCCGTCCATTCCATTTATTACTTTAGTTGCCTCCCTTTGTACCCGTTCAAGCTCTGATATGTCCTTCTTGAGTACAGGTGCCCAAGACTGTCCACAATACTAAAGACTGTCCACAATGCTAAAATCTCACATTTTTCACACTGACCACAGAGCCTTATCCTAGCCTCTCCCTTCCTGATCTGTGGAGAAGCTTCGCAGCCGTCAACTCACTAACATCACAGGCAGGATTACACTGCTCACACCTGCATGTACATAACATAGATCCACCATTCACAGTGGGTGATATACTGTACCTCTACTCCCCATCCCTGCAAAATGACCCCTGTACAGGTCACAGAGCAGATCTAGAACAGTCTCCATACGTGCTTATTCCGGCGTGCATATATCAGTTGGGTTTTCACGCCCGGACGATATACGCTGTCCCTTTCTGCATGGAGCTGGGAGCAGTGCACTGCTGGGTTGCCACACAATGGTGTCCAGATCTCCCATACCCTGTGATCGTTATGATTAGCGATAATTTATTATCAGTGGAGTCATATCGACGCAAGTGCCCTACAGGGACATAAAAATGTTGAAAAATTAAATATAATTTTAAAAAGACGTAAAAAATTGTAAAACAACCTTTTTCGCTTAGTTTCTTTTGTTTGTTTACAGAACTTTAAAAAAACCCACGTGTTTGGTATCATCACATCTGCAACAACCCTTAGAATAAGTCGAACACACTTTTTATCCCAGAAAACAAATTCTGTTAGCAAACAAATCTACAAAATGTGGCCAGAATGCTCTTTTTGTTTATTTTGCCTAAAAATAATGTAAGAAAAGTGATTAAAAAAAAAAACAACAAAACGATGGCAGAATTGATGAGTTTTTTTTGTCCCTTCCCCCAAAATAAAATTATTAAAAGATTTGCAATAGATTCTATGTATCCAAAAACGGTATCCATAAAAACTGCAGTTCGCCCCGCGAACGACAAGCCCTCAATTGACCATGTGTCGTTGCGTCCTTATGGCCAAAATGGGCTGTGTTCTGAAGGGGTTAAAAAGAGCTAATAGATGTAAAAACATTTTTTTTTTTAAAAACTGGTGGTAATAAAACTAATCATAATATTAAAACTTTTTAAGGAATTTTCACAAAAAGAGGCGAGAGCGGTTACTTTTCGTTTCCCACTTCTTTGCACCGTTTTAGTGGAATAAGACAATCAAAGTGAACGGTCGTATTCCTAAATTATCGGAGAGAAGAAAAAAAAAACTTTTTCTCTCTCCTTCCCCGATTTTCCGTTATTTTTAGTTACATTAATGGTATGATATAATTAGTCAGCCAAGTAATCCAGTTTACAAGCTTTGTAGAATTCTTCAGCTGCCACTCAAGGAAAAGCCCCAGGCCGTTGCATTACTCCCCCCCCCCCCCTCTCCCCATCCTTGTTACATGTGACTCAGTCTCCATGACTACTGGCTACATCTGCTGACACCCCGCTCGCTATTTACTGCTTAATTAAGAATTTCACGGCTCAAACCTTCTCTGCCTTCAAGAACAAGAACTTAGTGTTGGGAGAAATTCCGCATTTAGGATGCCGCACAAGGAAAGTCTTTTTCTTGAAGACCTGACAGTGCAAAGGCAGACACATACTAAAAAAATAAAAATAAAAAAAAAATGCAAAAAAAAAAAAAAAAAATTCCCTTTTGGCAAGTTAGATGCCACCTTTCAATCAAAAATCATTAAATGGGGCAGGGATAATGAGCATGCAGGATATCAAAAGAGGAATGTTTGCTTGAGCTGAGGAGAGAAGGCTGGAAGGGCCATGCTAGCAGCCCGCAACTTCAAAAGCGCGGCGGCCTGCCTTGTCAGCAGGCTTATAAAGCTTCATTTGTTCCCCGTTTGACTTATGCAAAAGGTCTGGTATGTTTTAGAGCCCCATCTTGCAGACGCAAGTTCCCTCTCCCGGTTTTGTGCGTCAGCAGTTAGGCAGCTGGGCCCAAAACGACATCAGTCAAAGCGTATAATCACTTGACTCGATGTTAACAATAGTACTTGTAGGGGGGCGGCCGGGGGAGGCGCAGATTACAATAGGAACACAATTATTGCAGCTGCTGGGAGGGCTATAATTCTTCATATAAAAAGCATGAGACCTCATGAGCGAGGAAGAGGGGGAGAGGCGGGAGATGAGGGTTTATTATTTATACTGTGACTTTTGGATGCACGGTGCCGTGCCGGTAGGGTGCCAGCAGCTGCTCGTGCTTCTACCTTCTTTAGTAATTGTACATTCTGTCGGGGGGTTAAGTTACTTTTGACCCCGAGTCTTTATGTTGATGAAAGACTTTTTCAGGGTAACACTGTTAAAAAGTGGCAGGGGTGCATTAAACCGCAAACAAATGCTTATAAATTCATATCAGATGCTACTTCATTCACAAGTGTGCTTGTAAATTCACACAGACATGCCTCAGATGGGGATGGAGCGAGTACAACAGAGTTATTCAGAGGATATGAGCAGCTGAGCGCGGGGGCTTGTTGCCTTTTTTTTTTTTTTTGTTATGCACTAAATGGCCAATAAGGGCTGTCAATAGAAAAGGGCAATTTGGGATCACTCTCCGCTCCAGGAAATGCTGTGTGCTCAGTCAAAGCGAAACTGAATATCAACAGATCAGACCAAGCCTTCCCGTTCTGTCGAATTTCGACTGTAATAGAAAAAAAAATGGATAGAGTTAAATAAATACACAAGCGGAGTGAATAGAAAATGACAGAAGTAAATCAATGTATCAAAATGTATCAACACAGGTACAAAAAAAAAGAAAATCTAAACAACTGTAAAGAAACATGTCTACAAAAAAACATAATAAAAATCAATAAATAGAAAATGCATAAACAAGGACAATAAGTATAATAAAGGCAGCAAACAAGCAGATGTGGATCTGTGACTTTAGTGATGATTCGGGGTCTTGGTCAAACTTTTATGCTGTTTTTGTCTCAGTAGGAAACCTTGTGACTTCTGTTGTGGAGATTTCCCTTGTTGTACAAGTTACTGGATGTTGTCTATTAGTTTTCTGGGTGGGTTTTTGCACTTCTGCACAGATTTATTTAGGGTTTTTAATTCCATTTTGCCCGTTAGATCCTTTTTACATTTTTTCAGCAGTAAACAGAGAACACTAACAGCGAAATATAATAATGATAGGAAATAGATTGTATGATGGTGGGATGGAAATGTAGATACAATATTCCTCATTACTGATTTCTATATGTGTTTTGTTGGCATAAAATCATTAGGTAACACAATGTGCTGGGCTAGATATTAAAGTGCAAGCAGACAACAGTAATACGAGATGGCTAGATAGATATGAGATAGATCGTTGTGAGATAGATAGATAGATAGATAGATAGATAGATAGGAGATAGATAGATAGATAGATAGATAGATAGATAGATAGATAGATAGATAGATAGGAGATAGATAGATAGATAGATAGATAGGAGATAGATAGGAGATAGATAGATATGAGATAGATCGTTGTGAGATAGATAGATAGATAGATAGATAGCTAGGAGATAGATAGTTAGATAGATAGATAGATAGATAGCTAGGAGATAGATAGATAGATAGGAGATAGATAGATATGAGATAGATAGATACATAGATAGATATGAGATAGATAGATAGATAGATAGATAGATAGGAGATAGATAGATAGATAGATAGATAGACATGAGATAGATAGATATGAAATAGATAGATAGGCATGAGATAGATAGGAGATAGATAGATATGAGATAGATAGATACATAGATAGATATGAGATAGATAGATAGATAGATAGGAAATAGATAGATAGATAGATAGACAGATAGATATGAGATAGATAGATAGATAGACATGAGATAGATAGATATGAAATAGATAGATAGATATGAGATAGATAGATAGATAAATAGATAAATAGTTATTAGATAAATATGAGAGATAGATATGAAATAGATATGAGATTTACAGATAGAAATGAGATAGATAGCTATAGGATTGTTGGATGGATGGATAGATGGATATAGATAGTTAATTTGATAGATATGAGATAGATAAATAGTTATTAGATAGATAGATATCAGATATATAGATAAATATGAGGTAGCTATATGGATATTAGATAGATAAATATGAGATAGATAGATAGATAGATATGAGATGAGATGAATGGATAGATATAGTTAGATAATTAAATATGAGATAGATAAATATGAAATAGATATGAGATTTACAGATAGAAATGAGATAGATAGCTATAGGATTGATGGATGGATGGATAGATAGATATAGATAGTTTGATAGATATGAGATAGATAAATAGTTATTAGATAGATATCAGATACATAGATAAATATGAGATAGCTGTATGGATATTAGATAGATAAATATGAGATAGATAGATATAGATATGAGATAAATGGATAAATATAGTTAGATAATTAAATATGAGATAGATAAATAGATAGCTATGAGATATATAGATACAAATGAGATAGATATGAGATAGATAGATATGAGATAGATAGATAGATAGATGGAAAGATATAGATAGATGGATAAATATGAGAAAAATTAGAGATAGATAGATATTAGATAGATAGATATTAGATAGATAGATAGATATTAGATAGATAGATCGATAGATAATTAGATAGATATATTTGTGATAGATAAATAGTTATTAGAAAGATACCTATTAGTTATATAGATTTGAGATAGATAGATAGATATGAGATAGATAGATAGATAGATATGAGATATATGGATGGATAGATGGAGATATAATAATAGATAAGTAGATAGATATGAGAGAGCTAAAGATCGATATTAGATAGAGAGATAGATACTATAGATATTCTCAGTTACTATACATTGTGCTTCTATATATATAAATTAGGAATGCTTTCTTCTTAACAGGGCAGAATGCGGGGGTAAGTAAAGAAAAAAATTTTTCGATTTCGCCGCGGGACAACCCCTCTTAATACTGGGAATGAATTATAAGCAATTTGAGCACAAGATATATTATGAGTAGTAACACATACAGATACTATGACTTTTATTACCATCACTGCTACTAATAATGTAAACTAAAATGATTTTCTGTAAGCATAATAATTTGCCAGCTTTTCTTACATCACAAAATGTTGCTGTCCTCGTGACATCATTTTATGCTGCTATGACTAAGCTTCAACACTAGAGGGAGCCAGAGGTTGACTGCTCCATGGCTCGGAGCTAGTCCTTTTGCCTGGAGGGATGAAACATTTCGCCTGAAGCTATTTAAAGTGAAGCTCAATGATACCGTTTAGCACTTGATTCCCAAGTAATCTAATAGACTCAGCATGATAACTCGGTGTTGTGGCAGTAATGCAGATGAGAGGGGCCGGGGTCTTGTATGCGGGAGGGTGGTGATTGCTGATGTTCGACAGTCGTATGATTTGCCATTTGCCTAAAATATTTGAGATTGCTACGATGTATCAGCAGGCATTTTTCTTGGCAGTTTACTTTAAAATTTGACATATTAAATGGGAGTGGCTTAAATGCCATCTGAGTAGTTACATTGTAGATTATGGACCAGTAGAATACTGTTAACCATATAGACATATAGAATATATATCATACAGTTGTTGGGGTGTAATTGGATATAGTCAGTCTGGGAAGTAGGAAGGGGGGTAACTTTGGCACATTTGCCAGTAGGTAGAGCTTCACATACCCTTTAATGACCATGTGTTATTTTTGGATTTATAATTAACATGATGTATTACAATATATTCTTATGGGATGATTCAGTTCAACGAGGTTTCTTTTTTTTCTTTAAATTTAAAGGAGTCTAAGGGGTGTGGCTATCACTGAAGGAGTCTAAGGGGTGTGGCTATCACTGAAGGAGTCTAAGGGGTGTGTCTATCACTGAAGGAGTCTAAGGGGTGTGTCTATCACCGAAGGGGTCTAAGGGGTGTGTCTATCACTGAAGGAGTCTAAGGGGTGTATCTATCACTGAAGGAGTCTAAGGGTGTGTGTCTATCACTGAAGGAGTCTAAGGGGGTGTGTCTATCACTGAATGAGTCTAATCAGTGTGTCTATCACTGAAGGAGTTTAAGGGGCGTGTCTGTCACTGAAGGAGTCTAATCAGTGTGTCTAACACTGAATGAGTCTAAAGGGTGTGTCTATCACTGAAGGAGTCTAAGACATCTCTCAGAATTAGTCTCAGGTGTGTCTATCACTGAAGGAGTCTAAGGGGTGGGTCTATCACTGAAGGAGTCTAAGGGGTGTGTCTATCACTGAAGGAGTCTAAGGGGTGTATCTATCACTGAAGGAGTCTAAGGGGGTGTGTCTATCACTGATGGAGACTAAGGTGTGTGTCTGTCACTGAAGGAGTCTAATCGGTGTGTCTAACACTAAATGAGTCTAAAGGGTGTGTCTATCACTAAATGAGTCTAAGACCTCTCTGTCTCTCTAAATGAGTAAGAGGTATGTTTATCACTGGATGGGTCTCAAGGCTGTGTCTGTCACTGAAAGAGTCTCAGGAGTTACACAACCAGAACATTGTTCTTCCTCTTTACAAGTCACTGGTCAGACCACACATGGAGTATTGTGGACAGTTTTGGGCACCAGTACTCAAGAAGGACATATCAGAGCTTGAGTGGGTACAAAGGTGGGCAACTAAAGTAATAAATGGAATGGGCGGACTACAATACCCAGAGAGGTTATCAAAATTGGAATTGTTCAGTTTAGAATAAAGCCATCTGAGGGGGCGACCTAATAACTATGTATAAATATATCAGGGTACAATACAGAGATCCCCCCATCATCTAGTTATACCCAGCTTGTAACAAGGGGGCATTCTCTAAGTCTAAAGCAAAGAAGGTTTCTACACTGATTTAGAAGGGAGTTCTTTACTGTAAGAGCAGTGAGACTGTGCAACTCTCTGAGGACGTGGTGAAGGGAAATTCTATAAATGCCTGCAAGAGGGGCCTGGACGCCTTTCTTGAGCGATACAATACTATATTTTATAATCATTAATAACATCAAGGGTCGGTGATCTGGGGATTATTCCGATTGCCAAGTTGGAGTCGGGAAGTAATTTTTCCCCTCAATGAGGAAAATTGGCGTCTAACTCATTCGGGTTTTTTCTCTTCCTCTGGATCAACATTGGTGGGTAACATTCTGAACTGGAAGGACATGTGTCTTTTTTTACCTACCTTCTATGTGTGTAATGAATGTGTTTAACCCCCCCCCCTCCCCCGCTGTAATACGTACAGTTACGTCCTGTGGGGCCGGGGTATGAATGAAGAGAGATTACGTGGCTATCTCTCCTCATACATCGCAGGTGCAGGCTGTTCGTGAAAGACGACACCCGGCGGCAACAGCTGCAATCGGCTGCACGGCCGATCATGGCTGTTAACCCTTCAAATGCCTGGCATTTAAATCCCCTGAACAATGTTCAGAGGTCCCGCCCCCGCCCCGCAAAGAGATCACAAGGACCCATGTGGGTGTCATGGCAGCCGGGGGCCTTCTGAAAGACCCCAGGGCTGCCTTAGCAGACTGCCTATCAAGCCATCCCTATGGTGTGGCTTGATAGAATGACTGCTCGATCGTAGTATGATGTAATGCTATGGCATTACATCATACAGAGGAGCGATCAAAGCATCGCATATTGTGGTCCCCTGTGGGGACTACAAAAAAAGTAAAAATAAGAACAATAAAATTTTACTAATTGTTAAAAAAAAGTAATAAAAGTTTTAAAAAAAACCTTTTGCCATATTTACAATAAAAGAAACAAAATAATAAAATAAAAATACATATTTGGTATCGCTGCGTCCGCACGGTGAATGTCATCTGAAAAAAAAAAGGGAACACCAGAAATGCACTATTTTGGTTACCCTGTCTCCAAGAAAAAAATGCAATAAAAAGTGATCAAAAAAATCATACGTATTCCAAACCGGTACGAACGGAAACTACAGAACATACCACACAAAATGAGCCCTCGCACAACTTTGTTGATGGAAAAATAAAAAAGTTATTGCGTGCAGAAGATGGCAGAAAATAAATTCAAAAAATTAAATGTCTTTGAAAAAAAATTAAAGTAGTACAGCGAAAAAAACTATATAAGTTTGGTATACGTAGTGTATTGTTGTGATCGTTCAGTGTAAATAGCAGCCGTTCAGTACTGAACAGCCGCTGTGTTAGTGAATGGGGAGGGGCAGGGGAGAGCGAGGAGAGAAATCTCCAGCCTCCCCGCTGCCAGCCAACGATACTTGCTCCTGTGCAACAGCAGGAGAGCGAGTACATGCGAGAACGAGGGTCGGGCATCATTTGCCTGGCAGTCATCCCGTGTAAATGGGGATTAACACAGGAGCGATAATCGTTCAGTGCATGGAGGTGGAGCATTTGGAGACTGCTTCCGATTGCCCACCTTCATTTACAGCAAACAGCAGTCATAGATCATAGATAGTCGATTTTTATGCTTGCACAAACTGAATGAGGAACAACAAGCAAACAAATTGTCATATAATTGTATAGTCATTCACTTTCACACAATTCAGTGGTAATCGTTCAGTGGAAAAGGGCCCTTAGGAATGTGTCTAGCACTGGAGTAGTCTAACAGGCCAACCATCAGCTCAAGCAAGCGATTTTGACAGATAGTCATTCTGTGTTAAAAGCAGGAGGAGAGTATATCATCAATAGAATTTGCCTGTGTAAGGCTTGCTACTCATGTCTGCCGCCCTCTTGTGGTTGCGGCAAGTATCATTCTGCTATTTTTGTGCATATGGATTCTGTCTGTTTTCATCCAGCACTGAGATGGTAAAGCAGTCCTCTGGCTCTCAGCCCAGCTGTGGGATGAATGGGCAATCACTTCCCTATTTAAGCTGTGCTGATGCACTTCCTGGTGGCCTCAGGATTGGTGTTTCCTCTGGTCACTACACTGCTAGGTCTTCTGTCTCTGGACTGGTCAAGTCTATTGTGACCTTTGTCTGTTTATCTCATTTGTTCTCTTGTTCTTTGTATCTGTATGAGTGTCCATTTCCTTTCTGTCTCTGCTTCATTCTTGTCTCTGTAGTAAGTAAGTTCTGTGCAGAGTCTTCGTTTCTGTGTTTCAGTCCTTCGTCCCAGTTTTCTGTCAGGTTCCTGCACAGGATTCCGAAATCCATAAGAGCCTGGAACACCGCTTTAAGGACACTAAATCTCTGAATGAGTCTATAAGGGGTGTGTCTACCACTGAAGTAGTCTGAAGAGCGTGTCTATCTCTGAATGATATAGATCAGGAAAGTGCTCCTCCAGTGTGGATTTAGTCAAATAGAGAAGTGGGAAAGTGACTGTGTACTCACCCGGTGTATAGTGGAGTCTGAGATAAGAGCTCCACCAACGCCTCTAAATCCACGAAAACCTGTAGCTTAATGATGGGCTGATCCTTTCCTGGATTTTCCTTGTATCCTGATGGGCTATAGCAGGAGAGCAAGCAAGATCTCTGTGTCTCACCAAAAGGTGGGACCCCTGGCATCCACCTCCGTATACAATAGTGATGTCAGCAAGTCCCCGGATCATGTGACGCATATGACGCGGGCCACGGAACGACACGCCCCCCCCCCCCCCCACACACACACACTCTACACCGGCTGCAATGGACGCCAGGGTTAGATAACACTCACCTGTAAGGTAACGCCATTCTAATGCTTTATTTATTTGATTGTATATAAGAAGATTTGTTTGACTATTATGTGCTTGAGAAAGTCATTCTTTTGACGAAACGCGTTGCACTTTTTATTGATACTAAAAAGAAATAGTTTATTTCATTTTTTTGGCACTGTCCTTTTAATGGATTGAGACTGCCCTAGGAGCGCGGGATCATTTTTCCTCTTTTTGCACACTTTGAGTACTTATCTCTAAATGAGTCTATAAGGGGTGTGTCTACCTCTCAAGGGGTGTGTCTATCACTGAAGTAGTATGAAGGGGGTGTCTCTCTAAATGAGTCTATAAGGGGTTGTCTCTCTGAATGACTCTATAAGGGGCGTGTCTATCTCTGAAGTAGTCTGAAGAGGGTGTCTACCTCTAAATGAGTCTAAGGGGTGTGTCTATCACTGAAATAGTCTGAAGGGGGTGTCCATCTCTGAATGAGTCTAAGGGGTGTGTCTATCATAATGATATGATGACAGGAACCTCAGCTTCATGTTCACTTCTTCATAGAAATAATTGTGAAGTCATGTGACAAGTCAGTCAGCTGTTGGTTTGAGGAGAAAACTGCTAAGGCAGCCTTAACACGAGTAGGCGCAATGTCGTCCCCCAATAATTGCAATGTTCCGTTTCGAGTGCATTGCGATTAATGAGATAATTGCTTTGCATTGCTCAACATGCGTTTGTTTTTTTTTCCCCACATGGAAAAATTTAAAATTGCATTTTAGTCGCACGTACATGGAAGTGCGATGCAATTTTTTCCTCACCCATTGGAGCCAATGGGCAAGATTTTTGCAGACTGGCAGACAAATAGAACATGCTGTGATTTTTCACATATGTAAATGTTAATTTGTAAATAGACCTATTGGAAACAATGGGGTTTATCTCAGTGCGAGGGTTGGGTATTAGTGTACCTTGACACCACCAGGAAGCTAGCGGTCTGACAGAAGGAACGCCCCTCTCACACCCCTAGCTTCCGATTGGCACAGTTTTCAAAGGTTCTTACTGGTGGTGTCAAGGTACAATGATACCCAGCCGTCCCCCTTCCATTTTCCGTGGCCAAGCGTGGACAGCGGGGAGCAGCAGCGGGGAAGGTGCCGGAGGCATTTTCCTGCTGCTGCTGCATCAGGACAATCTGGAAGTGTAATGCCGCCGCGGCGCCGTCAGTGTCGATAGAAGGCAGATGGACACCAGGGAGCAGCAGCACTGCGGAACCGCTGGACTGCAGTGTGATGCCGCCGCATGTCCTGTTGCCGGTGGTGGTAAGAAAATAAACCAGCGGTGAAGGGGGCGAGCGGCCTGTGGCCAGGGAGCCTGCCACTAGTGAAGGTGCATCGCGGGGCTTAGTTCTGTGGCCAAACGGGAAGCCAGGGACACGGCCAGCATTAACGGGGAGGATCACAGTTAACTGGTAGCTGGAACGTCCCGCCGCTGGCAGTCATGAGAAAACGGAGCAGCGGCAAAAGGGCACAAGCAGCCTGCGGATGGGGAGTGTGGCACATGTACAGCTGCATGCTGGAGGTTCCTTGTGGGACCGCCCGGAGAGACTAGGACATTTACAGCATGAGCGGGGAAGAGAACAGCATGAGCGGAGAAATCAACTGTTGCATGGGAGCTGGGACAGCACTATCACACTGTCCGAGGACCTACAGGAGAGCCTTATGTGCAGCCAATGAGGTACTGGGGGCATCACCGGGCTGTCAGTGCTCTCTCCAGCACTACTTCCTGGTGGCGTCAAGAAACACTAATACCCAAGGGTTGTGCATCTCACAAGTGGACAAAACTCATGTGAGAAAGTCGCTTGTGTTAATGCATACTAACTTGTGTACATAAAATTGGTGGGGCATCAATTAATATGCATGAGCTTTAAATTTAAAGGGGTTTCCATAACTAGGTGACTCATCAAGAGCTGACTATTGGGACCTCCACTGATCAGGAGAATGGGGGTCCGAAGCATCCCAGAATCAATGGAGCGATGGTCACGAAAGCACAGCGGCGCTCCATTAAACTAAATCTGAGTGCCAGAGAGAGCAGACTTCGAGCACTGGGCCATCTTTGGTAGTCTCATGCAAATGAATGGAGCGTCATTGCATATATGCGACCATCGCTCCACCAATTCCGGGATACTCCAGACCCCTGTTCTGCCAATCTGAGAAAGTTGCACAGATTGCCAGCGATCAGCTATAACGAGGGCTTTTTCTTCTGCCTTATTTGCTAAATTAGTAGGGAGGAAGATTTACATTGGGGCCAATGTGAGCTTGAGGGCCCCATATCGGCTACATGGGTTACATCTTGGGTTATATACGCCCTTGAATGCAATGACTGAACAGCCTCTCCTGAGCTACCAGTCTGCAGGCTATAAAACTGTGCTGTCAGTGATTCAGGAAGGCTGTCTTGTCTGCGGGAACACAGAGGATGCTGGGAGTTGTAGTTTTACACAAGCAATGCAGGCTGAGTCTCCTCGAGGTTTGGTCAGCCTCCATACATGTGCACTGAGCAATTACTTGATTGTTTGTTATAATCTGCTTGATTCCTCACCTCGGGCTTTCTACATATTATCTCAATTAGATTGGAGCGCAGCGGGCGCGGGGTTCAGATCTGCGGCCATCACTCAGATTGGGTTAGTTATTGTTGTGTTACAGAATTGACCCTTCTGCTACGTGCTTACATTCTGTTTGTGTTCACAGTTCACAAGTAATTATATGTACGACCGCTGTAGTGTGCTGGTCCTGTATACAATCTATTACAACAGAGATGTTCATATGACACAAGTAATGGTCTTCAGCCTTATCACAGCACCCATGGGGAGAACATTATCCTATGCCTGAGCCCCATAGGGCGGTATTGGAATACTTACATAGGGGCAGTATTATAGTAGTTATATTCTTGTATATAGGGGGCAGTATTATAGTAGTTATATTCTTGTACATAGGGGCAGTATTATAGTAGTTATATTCTTGTACATAGGAGGCAGTATTATAGTAGTTATATTCTTGTACATAGGGGGCAGTATTATAGTAGTTATATTCTTGTACATAGGGGGCAGTATTATAGTAGTAATATTCTTGTACATAGGAGCAGTATTATAGTAGTTATATTCTTGTACATAGGGGGCAGTATTATAGTAGTTATATTCTTGTACATAGGGGGCAGTATTATAGTAGTAATATTCTTGTACATAGGAGCAGTATTATAGTAGTAATATTCTTGTACATAGGAGCAGTATTATAGTAGTTATATTCTTGTACATAGGGGCAGTATTACAGTAGTAATATTCTTGTACATAGGGGGCAGTATTATAGTAGTAATATTCTTGTACATAGGAGCAGTATTATAGTAGTTATATTCTTGTACATAGGGGCAGTATTATAATAGTTATATTCTTGTACATAGGGAGGAGTATTATAGTAGTTGTTTTCTTGTACATAGGAGCAGTATTATAGTAGTTATATTCTTGTACATAGGGGCAGTATTATAATAGTTATATTCTTGTACATAGGGAGTAGTATTATAGTAGTTATATTCTTGTACATAGGAGGCAGTATTATAGTAGTTATATTCTTGTACATAGGAGCAGTATTATAGTAGTTATATTCTTCTACATAGGGAAGAGTATTATAGTAGTTGTATTCTTGTACATAGGAGGCAGTATTATAGTAGTTATATTCTTGTACATAGGGGGCAGTATTATAGTAGTTATATTCTTGTACATAGGGGGCAGTATTATAGTAATTATATTCTTGTACATAGGGGGCAGTATTATAGTAATTATATTCTTGTACATAGGGGGCAGTATTATAGTAGTTATATTCTTGTACATAGGGGGCAGTATTATAGTAATTATATTCTTGTACATAGGAGCAGTATTATAGTAGTTATATTCTTGTACATAGGGGGCACTATTATAGTAGTTATATTCCTGTACATAGGAGCAGTATTATAGTAGTTATATTCTTCTACATAGAGGGCAGTATTATAGTAGTTATATTCTTGTACATAGGGGGCAGTATGATAGTAGTTATATTCTTGTACATAGGAGCAGTATTATAGTAGTTATATTCTTGTACATAGGGGGCAGTATTATAGTAGTTATATTCTTGTACATAGGAGGCAGTATTATAGTAGTTATATTCTTGTACATAGGAGCACTATTATAGTAGTTATATTCCTGTACATAGGAGCAGTATTATAGTAGTTATATTCTTCTACATAGAGGGCAGTATTGTAGTAGTTATATTCTTCTACATAGGGGGCAGTATTATAGTAGTTATATTCTTGTACATAGGAGCAGTATTATAGTAGTTATATTCTTGTACATAGGAGCAGTATTATAGTAGTTATATTCTTGTACATAGGGGCAGTATTATAGTAGTTATATTCTTGTACATAGGGGCAGTATTATAGTAGTTATATTCTTGTACATAGGAGCAGTATTATAGTAGTTATATTCTTCTACATAGGGGGCGGTATTATAGTAGTTATATTCTTGTACATAAGAGCAGTATTATAGTAGTTATATTCTTGTACATAGGGGGTAGTATTATAATAGTTATATTCTTGTATATAGGAGGCAGTATTATAGTAGTTATATTCTTGTACATAGGGGGCAGTATTATAGTAGTTATATCCTTGTACATAGGAGCAGTATTATAGTAGTTATATTCTTGTACATAGGGACAGTATTATAGTAGTTATATTCTTGTACATAGGAGGCAGTATTATAGTAGTTATATTCTTCTACATAGAGGGCAGTATTATAGTAGTTAAATTCTTGTACATAGGAGGCAGTATTATAGTAGTTATATTCTTCTACATAGAGGGCAGTATTATAGTAGTTAAATTCTTGTACATAGGGGAAGTATTATTTATATATAATATATATATATATAGTATTTATTTATGCTATTGAGATTTGGCACCAGTACTGTATGTTTTTTGGCTATTGATATTTTATAGAATTTCACTCAATGTATAAGACTTTAGCCAAATCCCATTGACTCCAAATAGAGATCATGGTATTTCAGTCCGCCAGTCATAGGACGTGCTACGGTATAGTTTGTAGTTCTGCCATTTACAATGAGTCGCTGATTGGTGCTCTTACTTACTGTATAAATAGACATTAAATAGTTAAGTTGGTTGCTTGCTCACATTTTGCCACTTATCTCCTTGCATGGTGGCTCTCACCTCTCCAGACATTCTGCTTATAACCACAGGGTGATCGTTTGTATGAACTGAACATCAATCAATGTTAAAATATAATGGGATTTTACAGGAACATTAACAGCCGTGATAAATATACGGCCTCGTTACGGGGAGTCGCGGTCACAGGACGCAGCTTCTCTTCTGGCTTGTAGGTACAAAGTCAAACTAAACAATAGGCACCAGGAGGCTTGTCCTAAAGACTGCTCCTCCAAGACTGACCTGGAGGCGAGACGCTCTGTGTTGGAGAATGGCGGTGAGATCAGGGAATGAAGCGCTTACATGATGTGTTTATATGCAGCAGTAGGTCCTTTTACACGTAGACAGTATCTGCACTTTTTGCCCCTCCATGGAAACATCGCCCTCTGTCCTGTGTATCCTGTAGATCGTAAGGTTATTTAAAGGGATTGTGTCATCAGAATACTGCCGATTGTTTAAAGGGGTTTTTCACACAACGCAAGGGGATTGTCCAGTTGTAAATTACTGACGGCCTGTCCTTAGGATAGGCTTCTAATAGTAGATTAGCGGTAGTTCACAACCCGAGGTCCCCAGTAATAGGCTATTTTCTTGGTCAGTGTGCTCATGCACTGAGCTGATTTCTGCAGGAGCCAGACATCTCTGTTTCTGCTGCAGTGGACAGGATTGGTATTACAGGTAAACTACCCATTTATGTAAATGAACACTGTACCTGCAATACCAAGCCTGACCACTGCAGCAGGAACAGAGCTGTCTGCTTCCTGCAGCTAAGTGCACAAGTGCATTAACAGCTGATCAGAGAGAATCCTGGGTGGCAAACTTGCTGATCTACTATTGATAGTGTATTTGAAGGACAGGCCATCAAGGACAGGACATCTGGACAACATCTCTAAATTAGCTTCACAACCACTCTGTCCTTCCTGGTTAGTGCTGACCTGGTCATGTGACTGCTGCAGCCAATTATTCTGCACAGCACAGCTGCAGCAGTCTGGAAGGACAGAGTGCTTGTGTAGCAATTTTGAGTTGTAGAAAACTCCCCTATAACAAGTTTTTATGTTAAACTTATTTTTTAAGAATTTATAAAAATTATCTAGAAATTCTAAAATCCTGCAGTTCTCACACTGACCACTAAGCCTAATAGTTTTACACTTCTTTTTCTGTAGCAGCCGGCATCTCATTATTATCACAAGCAGGATGACAATGAAAGGTTAACACCTATATATAGAAAACACAAAACCCACCTTGCACAATAGGTGATGGCCACAGCTCACCTCCTCCCCCTCACTGTACAGGTCACAGAGCATATCCACAACATTCTCCAACAGAAGTCAGTAGATCCGAACCTGACTATTATGTTGATAGGTCCTGAGTTTTGCTCTAAAGCATCTCTAAATGCTGTTAACTGCAGCTCCGGCAAAATGGACCCCCCTTCACCCCTTCCTTGGAGTGTTCAGACAATAGGAAAAAATATACACTGTTAAAGTCTATGTACAGAGCGCTGCTATATGAGCTGCTGAGACCTGTATGAGAAATGAAGGTAAAAGATGGACTGCAGTGTTGTTATTTGATTGAGGTTCGAGAGTGGGCGCCCAGCAGGGTAAGGGGGGCGCTATAACTAAAGCCACACAAGAAGCACTGTAACTAAGTGGGGCCACAGAGGGGCACTTCAAAATAGGGGGGGATTGCTGAAATGTTGATTGGGGGTAGTGACAGTATGGGGAGATTGTGCAGAGACGAGTTATAGGTGGTCAGGGCAGCCTGGGTCTAGATAGAGAAGAGAAACGGATGTCATCATTCAGAGAAGACATCACCTGTGATCACCGGGAGTAACTGCACTGTAAACACTATCACCGTGTAGGACTGGTATTTAACTAATATATATATACCTGGTAAGTGAGGGGGTGACTAATGGGCACTATTATTGTCAGGGGATACAAAGGGTGTGGCTTAGCATAAAAGAGGCATGGCCTAACAAAGAAATTCACAAAATGTGTCCCTCTTTTCATTATTGGAAGGTATGCATTTATAGACATGATCCCTACGAGGAGCAGCGATCGGTGAGATCAGTGCTTGTCTACAAGAGCTGATCCACACCCTATAGAGCAGTGTTCCCCAACTTCAGTCCTCAGGGACCACCAACAGGTCATGTTTTCAGGATTTCCTCAGTCTTGCACAGGTGATATAATTATTGTCAGTGCCTCAGACATTGCCACAGGTGTTCTTACCATAGGATATCCGAAAACATGACCTGTTGGTGGTCCCTGAGGACTGGAGTTGGGGACCCCTGCTACAGAGGACTAACGATTGTTCATACAATTGTTTGTCTTCGTAGGGTTTAATCAGTGTTGGGGAGGGAAGGGACATTCTTCTGAGGCCTCTTTCACATGGCCGAATGCATTTTTTTGTGCGCTCAGGGGGCTAGACGGGGGCCGAGCTAAGCTTCCGCCCCTTGTTCGCGGCCAGCAATGGGAGGAGGCTGGACGGCGTGGCCCTATTGCAAACAGCCGGAGGGTAGGAGAGAAGAGGGAGAGAGTTTAGCAGTCATGCTGCTAAACTCCCTCCCACCTCCCTTCTCCGGCCCCTGTCATTGGCTCCTATAGGAGCCCATGCAGCGGCCGACATATTCCGGTCCGAACGATAGTTCTAGGTTCTATCTTTTTCAGCCCAGCGTGAAAGCGCCTGGTACTATATTGGCCTGGCCAAGCGCTTTTACCCTGTGGATTTCAGCCATGTGATCTGATGCTTTGGAATCCAATGCACCGGATATAGCTTATATCGGCCAACCGTGAAAATGGCGGTCCAATATACATTCATGTGAAAGAGCCCTTAGGATTGCAGGACATTGGCCGGTCACGCCTGAGCCCGGATGGTTGGCAGGCAGATGCATGTAAAAGGACCCTAAGAAACAACTGGACAGAATGCGGTAGTAATATGAAATATGTGAGTCAGATACAGACTCACTGATGGGTCCCAGCAGGGAATGGGGTGACGGTACGGAGGTCGGTCCATCCTGAAAGGTGTCCTCGTTCTCCCGGATTCCTTATTAATTGGGTGGAAGGTTAGCCAGCACTGATTATTTAATAATGACATTCTCACCGGGCAGATCAGCATATGCTACTTACAGAGCCAAATGTAATTATCTGAAGGATTGAAGTCTTCATTATTTCCACTAATTTATTGAACTCGTAGAATTAATGAACCTTTAGTCTTTTTAAATGTTCTGGATTACCATGGGAACCCTGGGAAAAAAAGACGACGCATTTCACCAAAAAGATGGATGAGGAATAAATGGGTCTTCAATTATGCAAAATATTTGTCAGACGACGTCCCAAGGCTGCTGAGTGGAGTGCGAGGTGATGGATCCGGAGACGTCCGTCACCTCTTGTCATGATGGGACTTTGCAACTGTACTGACTTTTCGGGATTTGAAGGAGAAGTAAAGTTGTTCAGGTTTAAAGCAAACAAGACCCGAGGGGGGGAAGATCCATTCCCTGCAGTTGTTCTTCTCTGTGTTGTCTCTGGTTTGCTGGTTCTAGATCCTGCTTTCTATTGTCCAAGATCATCAACACAATCTTCAGACTACTTAGTAGTGTGTTCCTAGTGTTAGACTACCAATGTACTACATCTGCTCTCTGATTGGCCAGAGCTGCTCATCTGTTGATCACTGAACAATCGGAGAGCAGTGCCCAGTGCATTGGGTAGTTAGAAAAATACTGTGGACTTCTTGGATGGCTTAAAATGGGGCCCAAACTGCATATTGGAGGGGCAACAGACAAGAACTGCAAGTACGAAGCTCTCGCCCCACTCCTGTACCGAAACCAGAGCTTGCTTTAAGGTTTTGTCTCAGATCTCCAACGCCACAAGTACTGTCATCACTGCGACCCCTTGTTTTATGGCCTTTTTATGGCCGTAGTCCCCAACTCCTATCTATATAGATGCACTTAAGTGGCTTTTACTTCACCCCTTCCACATAACTCCTCTCCAGAGTAGGAAACATCACCACTAGTGCTTAAAGGAACGGTGCTAATGAAATAAAACTCGCAATAACGGAGCACATTTTTCAAGAACAAACATGAGCACTTACAGAAGTTACCTCCCCCCCATTTCATGACGATCATGCAGTGTCCCATAGGGAGACCCCGGACACCTGACATACGTGGGGAGCTGGAAGGCTAAAGTGAAGGCTTGTCATGGAAGCACTTAGCAAACTCCTTTCTCTGAGGGATTCATGCAGTCAAAGGCAGAGTATTACTGCAGGCCACCGTAGACACCCCTATGATAGGCAATGCCAACACACAGGATAACAGTGGTTGTAGTTGTCACGGGTGATGCCACCATTATTACGCACCGGAATGACCTTCGGCAGAGAATAAATGCAGACAGAGGCAGTGTTTGAGTAATACGGGTCCCTAGGAATGGTTTGGGCCCGGCAAAAATTTTTACTTGCAGACTTGAACAGATTACACAAGGCACTTCACTTTAAGACTTTACAGGGCAAAACAATGACTTTCAAACATAATAAAGATTATTCTCTTGCAGTACCTCCACCCCGACTCAGAGACACGTGGGTGGGACAGTTAAAGAGTGTACCTCTATGTGGTGATCCTGGCTCTGGACGGCCACATTGGAAAATTAGACAATCAGATAGTACCTCTGCAATGGCCTTGTCCGAAGAATCACTTACAATTGCTCTTTCACTATTTGGGGCTCACTCAACTCACATCCAGAATTCAGAAATCTCTCCTCCTTTTCCATCTTCACCACAAGAAAGCTGAAGGTGCTTTAATGTGGTTCTGTGCTTTAGGATCTCTCAGCAGACAAGGAAGAACTCTTGCTACTCCAGAAGATGGAACTACTTTCCCACTCTCAAGTACTCCTATTTACACCCACACTCACACCACATGACATGACAGACTGATACATTTACATGCAGACTTGGATTTTATTAAAGTTAACCTCTCAAGCGCCGCAGCTGTGCAACACACACACTGAAAATGACAAGACAGATTTTGCACAGTGCATGCACAGAAGACAAACATGTATGACATTTATGGAGGGGACCAAGATGATGTGCTGGGCCACTACAATCGCCCATGGGCACAGTCAATTCTTTCATTTCAATGGGACCGCCAGCCATAGCGAAATTCAAGCACTCGGCTGTCTCCGGTGGTCCATTTAAATAAATGCAGCAGTGGTGCGCATATGTGACTGCCAGTGCCCTCATGTAAGGACATGCCGCAGTCTGTTTCCAGGATCCATGGGGCTCCTGGTGGTCTGAAAGTTATCCCCTATATTGTGGATAGAGGATAACGTACAATCATGGCACTTTCCCTTTAAGGAGGTTTTCCCACAACAAATGTAAAAAAATTAATAGCTGGACAGGGTAGGAAATAAAAAAGGAGACCATACTCCCCTGTCTTCAGCAAACCGGGACTTAGCCGAATGGCACTGGTGGAAGTCAGGTGAATGCTGCACCCAATCAGAGTCTGCAGTGTCACCGTCCGAACTCCTGGCATCAGCGCTCACATCCTGATGCCAGGAGTTCGGGACAGTGATGTTGTATCCATTTGACTTCCACCGGATGTTCATACCAGCAGCCGGAGCTGTCAGAGCTATTCAGCTCTGTCCTGGGGGGCTAAAGACAGGTGATTATGGTCCCTCTCTTTTTTTTTTCTACCATGTCATGCCATTATTTCTTTTTTAGAGGGAAATCCCCTTTAATGAGCTGTACAGGCTAATTAGCTGCAACACAATAGTATTGATTTCACCTATTAACCAATGAGTTGTACTCATGATGTTTTTTAATACACAATTATACCTACTGTAGGTGACCCCCAATATGGCTGCCATTGTTGCCACTCAGTGGTGTTGGTGGCCACATTACTTGACGGGGAGTTGCTCTTCTAAAAAGAGGCCACCCTCTGTGTAACTCCTGACAGCTCCTCCGCACCACTACAACATAATCATTACGTCATCCCGGGCCTGGCCTCCTCGGCTCTGCAGATCAGTAATGATTTTTACGGACTCCTACCATAATCTTATTTGACATTCAAAGTGTTCTAAGATCTGCAAATTATTATATGTTGAGTCGTGTTTTTGATGCTGATCACAATTTTTGGAGACATCAGATTTTCAAACTCTATTAAGGCAAAGGATGCGAAGAACAGCCGGCGCAAATCATCTGCAGATGGCTGAGACGCTGGAAAAACTGATTTCAAGAGCAGAATTTTTAAAGGGCTCGAGATGATCTCATAATTATTTTATGATCCATTTGGTTGGTCATTGCTATTACTTAAGGGGGTTGTCCCGCGCCGAAACGTTTTTTGTTTTTTTTTCAATAGCCCCCCCGTTCGGCACGAGACAAACCCGATGCAGGGGTTAAAAAAAAACTAAACGGATAGTGCTTACCTGAATCCCCACGCTCCGGTGACTTCTTACTTACCTTGCGAAGATGGCCGCCGGGATCTTCACCCTCGGTGGACCGCAGGTCTTCTGTGCGGTCCATTGCCGATTCCAGCCTCCTGATTGGCTGGAATCGGCACGTGACGGGGCGGAGCTACGAGGAGCCGCTCTCCGGCACGAGCAGCCCCATTCAGAAAAGAAGAAGACCGGACTGCGCAAGCGCGTCTAATCTGGCGATTAGGCGCTGAAAATTAGACGGCACCATGGAGACGGGGACGCCAGCAACGGAACAGGTAAGTGAATAACTTCTGTATGGCTCATAATTAATGCACGATGTATATTACAAAGTGCATTAATATGGCCATACAGAAGTGTATAGACCCACTTTGTTTCGCGGGACAACCCCTTTAAGGGGACTTTCCATTATTGACCACCATTTACTTTTTAAATGGCTCATAAGTCGGCGCTGAATTTATCTTTTTAGCGGCCAGAGCTTTATTTCTCTGAAGAAACATAGAATTCTGACTACATACACTCACCACTAGAGGGAGCATAGGAGCTTACTGCATGATGGGTATAGATTAGCATCTATGTTTTAAGCTCCCCCTAGTGGCGGCTCTAGACTGCCAGAATAATAGTATTCTGATCTATGTAAATACAGGAGATTTGGAGTTCTGTATTGTATTATATGCAGAGGAACGGATAAGCACCTCTGTTTAACTCTTTGTATGCTGCAATAAACAATAATCATAGCTTTTAAAGGGAGAAACAGGAGAGTTTGGGCATCCTTTTAATTGCATCACAAGAAATCCCTGTGATTCAATTGGGGCCCATACTTAGTAGCTCAGGGTACATTGAAGGACCCCGGAGCTGTCTGACCATGTTCTCTGCTATTATAGGGGTTGTGTGGGACTTTTAGTATTGATGAGGTTAGGTTAGGTCATCAATAGCTGATCGGCGGGAATTTGGTGCTCAGGATCCCTGCAGATCAGCTGAGTGCCTGGCCTGCTGTCCATGTTGGAAGCAGATAGCGCTGGCCATATTGCAATGTTGATAGTGCTATCTTCTTCCAGCGCTCTCTGCACTGCCAGTGGGCTGGACAGTCAACTGATCTGCACTGATTGCGAACGGCAGACCCATGCCAATCAACCATTGTTGACCTATCCTGAGGTTAAAGGCCCTTTTACATGGGACAACCTTTTGGGTGCAGATGGAGGGCCACATCATTATTACGGTTGCCTATTTATAATGGCTAATTCACACAGGCATATTTGCACTCCATATCATGTGCATTTTTTTACATGTAATTTCCATACAGGGAATCACCAATCGTGAAAGGGTTGGGGTCTCTAATAAAGTGGCATCTCAGTATAGATGTTACTAATGTAAATTTTCATGACTCCCCTTGTTTCTGGTATATTATATCATTCTTTATCTCCTGTTGCAGTTGCAGGTAAAGGACAAGTAAGAGTAAATCTCACAGCAGAAGAGATGAGTGTCCAGCCAACCCCCAGTGAGTATTAAATAAATATCTGACTACCTGCTGCCCCCACTAGAGGGAGCTGGAGGGCTTACTGCATACAGTTTTACATTTGAGTTCAATGTACACGCAGTATACAATAAGCTCCCCCTAGTGGTGGCTGCAGGCAGGGAGTATTTCATCATTTACCTCTCTCAGGTTTTTGAGTTTTGTATCAATCACTATAAAGATATAGTTAATCACATTTATTATTCCTTGTCCTGCAGCACCAACTCCTGGGCCGCACCCTGTTCTCAGGTGGTCTTCTCCAGAGTCTTGGGCAGGAGTTGGCGAGGGCTGGGGAGGATACGGTTCGACTATACCACAGGCAGGAGATGATGTTATCATCCTACCCAGTAAGTACACAGCAACTGTATTTGCGCCGATGTCTGGTGACCCGCCGCTGCCGTCTCTGTGTTATGACTAGCAGTCTCCTGACTGTGGGCATCCACTCTTCATCTACAAGCCACCCAGTCTCGGTTGTGGTCCATCTGTAATACGTTATCTCTCACATATGTACGACACTTGGAAATGAGCAATACATTTGGGGGATGTGAATCATAACTAGAGAGTAGTTGGCAAATAACTGCAAATTCCTCCCGGCTCTGGAGGAATTAACGTTAAAAAGCGAAAAAGTTGTATCTGATCACGTTTTTTTGATGATCACAGAAAATGGGCAATATCATGGTTTCCGAGGGCAGAGATCAGAGTGTGACAGCGACTCCGTCTGTGGGATCCGGATCCCGGAAGCAAAAGTAAAACTCCACATGGGAGCAACTTGTTCCTAAACTACTGGAAGTGTTAAGATTTTGTCAGTCCTGCACTTGGTGACTTCTTTCTGGCTTCCCTGATTTGGTGCATCCAGCCTATGAATTTAGGTATGGACCAAACCATTTCAGAGATTCCCTTTAGAAAAGCCTCATTTAATTCTGCATGATAGAATAGACTTTAGAGGGGTTGTGTGAAGATTGCAAGTCATCCACCAACTAGAGGATAGGAAGAGCTTGCTGATTGGTGGGGGTCTCACCGCTGAGATCCCTGCCAGTCCTGATAATGAGGGTCCCATGTCTCCCATCCTCCTCATTACGGGATTACTGCACCCCCTGCAGTGAGGAGGAGACTGAATGAGTCGCTGACGTTCACTGACACTCTATTCACTTTCAATGGGACTGCGGAGATAGCCGAGCGGCACCCACTCCGGTATTTCTGTCAGCCCCATTGGAATGAATGGAGTGATGACTGCGCATGCTTGGCCACAGCTCCATTCACAGTGGCATGACCCCAGCAGGGACAGGCGGAGCGGGACAGAGAAGTCCCATTCTCGAGATCGGTGAGCGTCTCAGCAATGAGACCCCCACCAATCAGCAAGTTATCCCATATCAGATGTAGTAATACCAATTTTTAGGATTTTTTTATTTTTCTGATGTGATTGTTCGAAAACTTTAAAGATTTTTTTTTACTTTTGTGATAATTAAAAAAAACTTTATTTTACCTATTTTTTACTTTTATTATTAGTCCCAATAGGCGACTTGAACTTGCGATTGTTTATTTTGATACTGTCAGAGTTATCACCTGTCTCAGCGTGTGTCGGCTTTCAAAGACAGCTGATACCTGCTGTGTATGAACGGGTTCTGCTCCTGAACCTGCTCCATACACATGTTGTGGATGGCTATAGATGTCCTAATTGTGCATTGTATGTACCGCTAGGATGTATATAGCTGTATGTTTGTCCTGTTGTAAACTATAACTAGTCTATCCTCATGACAATCAGTAGTCGACCACAGGGTGTCTTTTAATCAGGACCCGTGAATAACAGCGGTTCATCAGGTTGGTGTACTCGTGCATTGAGCGGATGTTGTCAGGAAGCAGACAGCTCCGTTTTCACTGCACTGGCCAAGCTTAGTATTGCAGGCCAAGTTCCTATTGAAATGAATGGGAACTTAGCCTGTAATACCAAACCTGGCCACTGCAGGGAGAACAGAGCTATCTGAAATTAGCTCAGTGCACACAGCTGTATGGCTGGGGTCCTGGGCCACTGACCCCTGCCGATCTACTGTTGATGACCTGTCCTAAGGCCACTCTCACATGTCTATTTTTTACCACAATATAAGGGCGAGCACCCACTGGCGATTGCGTTTTCGCTGCGTTTCCCGTGATTTTTCCGCGCGTTTTTCTCGGCGTTTTCGCGGCTTTTCCGTTAATTTCCATTGACATTCATGGGTGCATTAGGAGAAAAATAAGGACACATATGCAACTGACAGTTCCTATGTTAAAAACGCAAAAGCAACGCAAAAAAAACGCCAGTGGACAGGAACACATGTTATCTCTATGCCTGTGCAGGAAAAACGCAAAACGCAAAACGCAGGTAAAAAAACGCCAGTGGGTGCTCGCCCTAACAGTCTCATTGATTTCATTGGGGCCTCACAGGCATGTGGTATTGTACAACGCTTTCCAGTGTCGCAATTCTTGAGTGCCGTCTGCTCTATTTTTCCGTGTTTAGCGCATCTCAACGCCCATCACAGTGATGGGGTGCGTTAAAACACGCTGTCGGCAAAGCGCTGCAATTAGAGATGAGCGAGTATACTCGCTAAAGGCAATTGCTTGAGCGAGCATTGCCCTTAGCGAGTACCTGCCCGCTCGAGACAAAAGGTTCGGGTGCCAGCGGCGGGCAGGGAGCTGCGGTGGAGAGCGGGGAGGAACGGAGTTGAGATCTCTCCCCAGCTCTCCCCCCCGCTCCCTCCTGCTGACTGCCGCTACTCACCGCTCCCCCGCGCCGGCACCCGAACCTTTTCGCCTCGAGCGGGCAGGTACTCGCTAAAGGCAATGCTCGCTCGAGCAATTGCCTTTAGTGAGTATACTCGCTCATCTCTAGCTGCAATCAAAATCGTGGCGTTTTGCTGGCAGTTTGTGTGAGAGTGGCCTAAGGATGGGGCATAAATAGTTTATAACTGGACAACCCCTTTAATCCCTCCCCCTGCATTTATAGCTGCTCAACTAAGCTTGTTGACTGTTTCCAGTAACCATCAGAAATGTGCCTGTGGACATAAGAAGCAGATAATCGTAGTGGGGGTCGCCCACGTGGGCCCTATTAGCCAAAGCTTAGAGCTGGAAAATGGCTCCCAACCTGGAGGAATTGGCGCCAACATGTATGGTGCAGATACCCACTGATATCCTGAAGAGATGATGTGTGACCTCTCATAGCAGCCGGGTCTGCGGCAATCAGCTGATCACTGTGGGTTTGGTAAAGGGGCGGTCCAGTGGGGACAAAATGTTCCTTATTGCCATTTGTTTCCATTTTTTTATCCCCACTTTCAAAAAATCTGAATATCTTTCTTTTTCCAGCAACATGGCCGTACGAGGGCTTGTGTTTGGCTGGATGAGTCGTAGTTTTCAGTTGCAAACATTTACTGGAGCAGACAATGTATTGGAAAACTTTAGAAAATGTCTGAGTGGGGTGGAATAAGAGAAAAAAAACATATTTTTGCCATTGGTGGGCAGTGCTACCACGATCACATGATCAAATGGATGGGATCAGAGTTATCCCTGATTTTGGCCATTATGGCCAGGTCTCCACTGCATAACCCACATCCAATATCCACCGCGCCCGTACAGCGGAGCTGCCATTTCTTTCTCTTCCATTTTTGGTTCTCCATCCTCATAACTCTTATTTTTCCATCAATGGGAGGGCTCGTTTTTTGCGGGACGTGTCGTATTTTTCAATGGCACTATTTAACGTACCGTATGAAGTACTGAAAAACTTTTTAAAATTTCTAAGTGGAGTGAAATGGAAAAAAAAGAGGCAATTCTGCCATCCATGGGGGAGGGGGAGGGGCTTGTTTTTATAGCGTACACACTACAGCAAAAATGACCTGATATCTTTATTCTACGGGTCAGTACGATTACTTCGATGCCACACTTGTATAGTTTTTGGCTGCACTGCCTCTTCTGGCAGCCATACCCTTTTAGCTTTCCATCGACATAGTAGTGCGGGGCTCGTTTCCTGCGGGACGTCCTGTAGTTTCTATTGGTACTATTTTGGAGTATTCACGACTTTCTGATCGCTTTCTGGTAGATTTCTCTTACCAGGTGACCAAAAAAGCGCAATTCTGGCATTCTGTAGTTTTAGTTTTGACAGCGCTCACTCCACGGAATATATAATGTGTGACTTTTACGGATAACAAATATGCTTTCTTTTTTCATTTTATTACTACTAATATGGGAAACTTTTGCTTCCTTTTATATTTTCCAATAATTAATAAAACTTTTTTTTTACCTAGTTTTACTTTTTTTCCCCTCCCCATACGGGACTTGAACTTGTGATTGTTTGATCGCTTGTACAATATAATGTAATACCGCAGTGTTACATTATGGTGCATTATGGCAAGCAGTCCATGAAGGCGTGCCAATAAATGCCTTGATAGGCAATCACTGATGGCAGCACTGGGCTCTGACAGGTGCCGTGGGGGTGTGTCATCATGACAGATCCGGTAGAGGCGGGCTCACATCTGTGCTGGAGCCTTCCTTCAAACCTCGGGGACAGATCCTGCATTAAATCCCAGATGAAGTACTGCAGCATCCTGCGCTCCTTCAGCCAGCTACAGCTGCTGTGGGAAATGTACCGGCGGCCATCTTGGCTGTCACCCAGCTTTCCCAAAACATAAAGGTTTTTTTTAATTATTTCTTTTTAGGGTTTATTTTGACTGTAGGGATGTCTCGCACATCCAATAACTGTAGGGATGTCTCGCACATCCAATAACTGTAGGGATGTCTCGCACATCCAATAACAGTAGGGATGTCTCGCACATCCAATAACTGTAGGGATGTCTCGCACATCCAATAACTGTAGGGAGGTCTCGCACATCCAATAACTGTAGGGAGGTCTCACACATCCAATAACTGTAGGGAGTTCTCGCACATCCAATAACTGTAGGGAGGTCTCGCACATCCAATAACTGTACGGAGGTCTCGCACATCCAATAACTGTAGGGAGGTCTCGCACATCCAATAACTGTAGGGAGGTCTCGCACACCCAATAACTGTAGAGATGTCTCACACACATCCAATAACTCTAGGGATGTCACGCATCCAATAACTCTAGGGATGTCTCACACATCCAATAACTGCAGGGATGTCTCACACATCCAATAACTCTAGGGATGTCTCACACACATCCAATAACTGTAGGGATGTCTCACACCCATCCAATAACTGTAGGGATGTCTAACACCCATCCAATAACTGTAGGGATGTCTCACACCCATCCAATAACTGTAGGGATGTCTCGCACATCCCATAACTGTAGGGATGTCTCACGCACATCCAATAGCTGTAGGGATGTCTCACACCCATCCAATAACTGTAGGGATGTCTCACACCCATCCAATAACTGTAGGGATGTCTCACACCCATCCAATAACTGTAGCGATGTCTCACACCCATCCAATAAGTGTAGGGATGTCTCGCACATCCCATAACTGTAGGGATGTCTCACGCATATCCAATAGCTGTAGGGATGTCTCACGCACATCCAATAGCTGTAGGGATGTCTCACACCCATCCAATAACTATAGGGATGTCTCACACCCATCCAATAACTGTAGGGATGTCTCGCACATCCAATAACTGTAGGGATGTCTTGCACATCCAATAACTGTAGGGATGTCTCGCACATCCAATAACTGCAGGGAGGTCTCGCACATCCAATTACTGTAGGGAGGTCTCACACATCCAATAACTGTAGGGAGGTCTCGCACATCCAATAACTGTACGGAGGTCTCGCACATCCAATAACTGTAGGGAGGTCTCGCACATCCAATAACTGTAGGGACGTCTCACACACCCAATAACTGTAGAGATGTCTCACACACATCCAATAACTCTAGGGATGTCACACATCCAATAACTCTAGGGATGTCTCACACATCCAATAACTGTAGGGATGTCTCACACATCCAATAACTGTAGGGATGTCTCACACACATCCAATAACTGTAGGGATGTCTCACACCCATCCAATAACTGTAGGGATGTCTAACACCCATCCAATAACTGTAGGGAGGTCTCACACCCATCCAATAACTGTAGGGATGTCTCACACCCATCCAATAACTGTAGGGATGTCTCGCACATCCCATAACTGTAGGGATGTCTCACGTACATCCAATAGCTGTAGGGATGTCTCACACCCATCCAATAACTGTAGGGATGTCTCACACCCATCCAATAACTGTAGGGATGTCTCACACCCATCCAATAACTGTAGCGATGTCTCACACCCATCCAATAACTGTAGGGATGTCTCGCACATCCCATAACTGTAGGGATGTCTCATGCATATCCAATAGCTGTAGGGATGTCTCACGCACATCCAATAGCTGTAGGGATGTCTCACACCCATCCAATAACTGTAGGGATGTCTCACACCCATCCAATAACTGTAGGGATGTCTCACACCCATCCAATAACTGTAGGGATGTCTCACACCCATCCAATAACTGTAGGGATGTCTCACACCCATCCAATAACTGTAGGGATGTCTCACACCCATCCAATAACTGTAGGGATGTCTCACACCCATCCAATAACTGTAGGGATGTCTCACGCACATCCAATAGCTGTAGGGATGTCTCGCACATCCAATAACTGCAGGGATGTCTCACACATCCAATAATTGTAGGAATGTCTCACACATCCAATAACTGTAGGGATGCCTCACACACATCCAGTAACTGTAGGGATGTCTCGCACATCCAATAACTGTAGTGATGTCTCGCACATCCAATAATTGTAGGAATGTCTCACACATCCAATAACTGTAGGGATGCCTCACACACATCCAGTAACTGTAGGGATGTCTCACGCACATCCAATAACTGTAGGGATGTCTCACACACATCCAATAACTGTAGGGATGTCTCACACAACTGGTAACTTCAGAGATGTCTCATCCAATTGTAAATTTGAGCGATGTCTCACACATCCAATACCTTTATGAATGTCTCACAGAATTGTAAACTTGATGGATGTCTCTCACAACCACTGACTGCAGGTATCACACATTTGTGTCACTTTTTATACTTTTACCCATTTTTTTCATTTTTGACCCGACCGACAGATCCTGAACATCCGAGCGGAAATCTTGCGTCTTGTTCCGTGCGCCGATAATGAGAAATCCTATTAGTGATCCCCGAACGCCGCGCCGCTCCCAGCTCCTCGCTATGACACGTTTCTGACACCAGACGTATCGGCTGCAATGAAAATCTGTTCTAATTCCGAGGAAGGAATGTTGTTGTGAAGGGTACAGATATGATATCACGCCGCCTCGGGCGCCGCTGCTGCTTCCATTTTTTTTTGTGTGTTGGAATTCACTCTGTTATTCATTTTGCGTTTTTCTTTGAACTTTCTGTGTTTGAAGAGATGAATGCCAAAGTGCCGCATCTTACATAATGGCTCCTCTGTTAGACCTGATTTCCATTCAATGGCATGCTATGATGTTTTCTATAGCGACGGGGCTGATCAAAGGCAGCCCGTGTCAGTGTCGCAGTCATTAGCCACTTCTCAAACCCGGCCACTTAGCATTCGTCATGTACCTGCGGATTACCATACTACCAATGCGTTGCCGCGGACGACTCACCACAATCATTTAGACAGCTTTTTTCACTAGGTTGTTGTGATTTTTTTTTTTACATTTTTTGCTTTTTTTTTAAAATGAATTCTGTAAACAAATCGGAGTCTTGTTCCGCGTCTAGTATGACAGGGCGCGTCTCGAAGAACGGGGATGTTGAGGCTGCCTTCACACAGGCAATAAACGCTGCGGAATCTCCGCTGACGGAACTTCCTCAGAGATTCCGCAGCGTTAACAGTAGAATCCATTATGGGGAAAATGGCAGAAATCTCCTTTATAAGGTGCGGTAGTTTTCCGCAAGTGACCAACGCGTTTTTGAAAAATCTAAATCCGCAGCATGTCTGTTCACGGTGCGGAATTGAAGCCTTTAACCCTTTCCAATCCACTGTCTGACCTCTGAAGACATTATGATTTAAGGCTGTACAGCTCCGATGTTGGATGACATTCGTCGGGGTTCTCTTACTGTATATTGCCAGCCTCTCTGCTGTCGGAGCCTATCTAACACAGTACTGGCTTTAGCCAGCAGATAGCGCCATTGTATAACAGCAGTAAAAGAGTAAGCCCCCTAGGAAAACAGGATACAAATTGGATTGGAAAGGGTTAAGGGTTAAATTTCGAAGCTGATTTAAGACGCAACCAAATCGGCATCATTTAGGGGCGCATTTGGCTACTGTGGATTTCTGGTGGAATTTCTGTGTGTATTCCGTTCCGAAATGCCTGCTGCAATTTAGCGAAGTGTGAATTAGGGCGAATTCACATTGGCGATTTTCACGGCCATATTTGCAAGTGACGACATACGGACGGCACACGTCGCGTTGCGGTTGATGTTTTTTTTACACGGACTGAAACAAATCGCAGCAAGTCCTAATCTAGTCTGACATCTTGGAACACAGTTACCCGTTCAAGTCAGGGGTTGCGCAAAAAAAAAATCATTCTAAGCAATGATAGAAAAAGAGTTGGACCTCCTTCCATTTTTTTTACTGCGTAAAAGAAGAACGGATGACATATAGATGTAAAATACGGACACACGCAACGAGGAAATACACAGGGGTTAAAACCGGTGTGTTCATGGACCAAAGGCTGACATTCTCATGCCAATAAGGCCAGATTGACACATATTTACGCGCAGAGAATAGACCCCTTTACATTTAATGGGTTTGTTTTGCACGCATATTTCAGTCGCGAAAAAAAACTAAAATGCAGCATGCTCTACTTTTTTGCGCACCTCCGCACCAAAGGTCCCCATAGAAGTCAATTGGGGGTGTGAGAATGCGTGAGCAATATGCAGAGAGATGCGTGATACGCTGCCTGATTCCTCCGGAAGAAGAACACATCTGCAACTCATTAGACACATTAGTCAATCGGTGCGGCTTTGTTTGCCGTGCGCAAATGAACGTTCCCTGCGGGTGCAAAAAGTACAGTAAAATACGCCGATGTGTGCACAAAAAACCATTGCTCGTTCCGCAAATATATAGCACTCAGGCGTGCGCAAATAGGCATACGCTCGTGTGAAGACGGCCTACGCCCTTATGCAGACAGGTGTAATTCTTGTCCAGCTGACGGCACACGAACCCGTCTCGGTCAATAGGACTGTTCACACATGCATGGACAGGTGGCTTACGAAAAAACGAAATTGCAGCACATTTCACACTGGTGCAATTTCTCAAGTGATAGTCACCCATTCAAACCAGTGGGTGCGCAAAATAACCCAAAACGCACATTTTTAAAATCATTGCTAAAATGATACTAGAAAAAAATTGGACCCCCTTTTTGTTCCGATTTTTGATTTGCAAACAATGGACTGATTTGTGATCTGTGTGCGTTGCAGACGTCTGATACTTCCGTGTATCGTCCGAGTGACATATGTTTAATTCCTGACGCACGTCACTAGTCTAGCCAAGTCAGAAATCTACTGCACACTGATGAGGGAAAAACACCCCCTGAAACAGCTGTCTGTGTATGGAATCTCGTTTGGCTTTCAATTCCCAGTCATTGTTACAAGGCTTACAACATGGACTTGCAGGAATGCTGCCTTCCAGTAGGTGGCTTTGCAGAGGTATTGTTCCATCTCCCTTATTTGCATATTTCTCTAGCATTACATAGCAACATTCCCTGAAAAACGAAGCGCACCCGGATGTAAATCTCACCCTGCACCGCCATACCCAAAGGGAGGCTCCGCACACTGTGGCAGATTTACTAAGGAAAATGCGCCACTTTTCTGGCACAAATTGCGCAAGAAAACTGTCTTATGTTTTGTAGCAAATTTAAGACGTTATATATATATATATATATATATATATATATATATATATATTTTTTTTTTTTTTAACAAGTCTAAAAGACCCATGGGGCAGTGGGCATGGTGTTGGGAGGGAAGGGGCGTGGCCTAAATGCAAGCATGAATGAATGAAAGGTGAGAGATGCCTGTGATTGGCTGAGGTGCTCAGCCAATCAGAAGCAGCTCTTTCAGCAGGCGGGGATAAAATCCCTCCTTGCTCATAGAACTGCATTGCAGAGCTGGGGACAGCGCAGAGAGGACGCAGTTTAAGGAAGAGGAGTGTGTATTTTTTTTTTATTTTCAACACCACTTTTCCATGTTTCTTAGGGAAGGGCTTATATTTAAAGCCCTTCCCTGGAAAACAATTACAGGATGCCTGCAGACCATTGTCTTCAATGGAGCCGCCAGCAGCTGCGGCTCCATTGAAGACAATGCGTGCATTGCCTATGGTTCACACATGTCCTATCTTTACTGGTGCACGCCTGTAAAGCACGGACATGCGCACACACCATAGGGAATGCAGTGGTTCGAATAGAAGTGTGTTTTTATGTATGCATGCACAAAAACACGCTCGTGTGAAGCCACCCTAAGGCTGCTTTTACAAAGTCGACTGACTAATAGCTCAAAAGAGCAAATGATGGAGATTGTTGTGCCATGTGAACACCTGACAGGGCAAGTGAGTGAGGCCGACTGCATGGTTAGCCTGAATGGAGGGGGGGCAGGGAGACATCTCGAGCATGCTCCGCCTCCATTCCGTCAGCGATTATCGCTCCTGTGTGAAAACAGTGGTAATAATTTTTGGGGGATGTTTTTGCTTATGCTTTTCTACAGGAAATAAAAAATATCAGGAAAGAGATTTACAAATAAAATAAAACACCCCAAAACGCCTATAAAAACCGATAAACTAATAATAAGTCCTATTTTCCAGCCTTGGACTTCTGCCATGGATTTGCATTCGAAAATGTCGCAGATTGACACACAGATTTCCCTACGTGGATTCTGCGTAAGGAATGGACATGCCAGTAGTTTTTTCCAAGCCACCAAATGTTCATACGGCACAGATTGAACTCAATGTGACCAATGTGAATATAGCCTGAAATAGTTTTTGTGCTATTTTTCTAATGCTGGACAACTCCTTTAAGTAAAAAACTACACCTAGTATCATCGTAGGGGAAACTTGAGGTGCTTCCAAAACATATTATTTGGTGATGGAACAAGGACTAAAAAGACCAAGAAGGCACAACTTTTTCTTAAATGGAATTTTGAAGTTAAGGGGTTTTCCAGGGAGAATACTATTGATCGGCTGGGGTCCGTCGCTCAGGACGCCAACCGATCAGCCAAGTGGGCGCATGCTGTCAGCACGGCAAATACACTTGGGTTGGAGCTGAAGCAGCAGAAATCTCCATGCCGACCTCCGTATAGTGGGCGGAGCTTGTAACTGCAGGCACGGCTCTCATTGAAATCAATGCAAGCTGTGTCTGCAGTTACAAGGGCCGGCCACTATGCAGAGGTCATAGCTGCGCTGACAGCATGAGCCTGCTCAGCTGACTAGTCGGTCCCAAGCAATGGACCCAAGCCGATCAACTATCGATGACCTATCCTAAGGATAGGTCATCATTAGTATTGTCCCTGGAAAAACCCCTTCAAGATAAACCAGGCTCCTCTTTTTATTGAAGCCCAGTTAATATAATACGTTTTCAGACCTAATGCCTCTTCCTCATATATACTGGAGGGATACCCAACCATTGTGGGGAAGGGTCTCTGAGACACAACTAAGACACAGCTTCTCTCACTATATTTGAGTATCACCCAAGTCAATAGGAAACGGGGCATGCGCTGAAGCTGGGGTAAGGTCCGCGGATCAACATCCCATCAGGGAACAAATCCAGGGACCTTGGGTACATAATTTCATCCCCCCTTATGGATACGATCCGCAAGGGGAGATGAAACTTTAACTTTTTAAACTTTTTTGTTTTACTTTTTAACTTTATATGATCACCGTTATCCGATGGATAACGGTGATCATATGACTGGAAACCACATACAGCGGTCCCCAGTCATATCTCCCTGCACTCGGCTATCTGTGACAGCCGGGTGCAGGAAGATTTTAAATTTGCCGGGCTCGCCGGCCTTCTGCCCTTGCGCGCCACATTGGCGCATGCGCAGAAGCCAGCGGTGGGTCCCGAGACCGGCCGGAGGACATGGAGGAATGGGGGTGAGTATTTTCACCTTCCCTCATGGATCCGATCCATGAGGGGAGGTGAAACTTTTCTTTTTTTACATTTTTCTCCACTTTTTCGCGATCGCCGTTATCCATTGGATAACAGCAATCGTGGTACCGGGGACTGCTCACCGCGGTCCCGGCTGACATCTCCTGCCTCCCGGCTACCCACAGGAGCCAGGAGATTTTAAATTTCCCGCTGCTCCGGGCCTTCTGCGCATGTGGCTGACGTAATGCCGCCTGGCGCGCATGCGCAGAAGGCCGGCTTCGGGGCCCGAAGGACCAGGACAGTGGGGAGCAGTGCGGCGGACGGGGGTGAGTAATCTCAGCTGCCCCCATGGATCCGATCCATGAGGGCAGCTGAATCTTTAACTTTTTAAAAACGTTTTTCAACTTTTATGTGATCGGCGATATCCATTGGATAGCGCCGATCGCATTGCCGGGGGGGACTGCCCGCAGCCCAGGATGACAGCTCCATGCTGTCGGCTACCTGCGTGCACCGACAGCATGGAGCTGTCACGTCCAGAGCCCACGTGGCTTTATTCTCTGCAGGACACATGTTTTTACGTCCTCCGAGAATAAAGCCCACTTGGGCAGGACGTAAAAAGGCAATGGGCTGGTCACTAAGGGGTTAAGAAAAGGTTGTACCACATCAAAGTCTTCTTAGCCCTTCTTCCTTGCAGGTCAAAGTGTCATCCTGGGCCGGCAGCCCCTGTGCCATCACTATGCATCTACCATTGACATTTCTCTATTTTCAATATCTCTTAGATGCGGTCCACCATTTTTCCTTGCTTTGTAATATTTGGTGAGTTCTTGACTTCAGCATGTTTGAATATTAACTAAAGACCGAGCAATTTCTTCTTATTTCCTAGACAGAACCATAATAGTTGACATTGTTCTGCCTCCTCTTCGTGGTCTGTACGTAGTCGGAGCTCTGGAATTTCCCCCAAACTTCAGCAATGAGTTGACTGTTGCTTGTCTCCTTATAGCAGGTGGACGGCTGAGTGTTGGTGAGTAATTTACATACCGTTAAATAATAATATAATCGTTACTCTCTAAAATCATTGATAGGTATAAATATGTAAGTATTTTGAGTCATTCAGATCATATCTATTGGTTCCTAAGTATCATTGACCAGGAAGCCAAGCAAGCAGAAGCAAGAACAAGTTGGCTTTGACTCCTTCAGGCTTTTTTAATTGCCTCAAGTCAAGAGAAACAGAGGTTGGGTTTTTCCTGTCTGGTTCTTTTGTTTCCACCAGGTTAGGTGTTTCCGGTAGGATCTGGTAGTCACTTATCTCCTCCTATGTCTACAGAAATAATAGAAAAACCCTTGATTATATTTTTCATCTGAGAATTATGGAACATCGATGGTCAACTTGTAGGATTGACCGATTTCATTTTCAGCAGATCACGGTAGTTGGCTTATAGAATTGGTATGGATGTTTTAAACAATACTCTGTTAATGAGATTCAGAAGACATTCTTTGAACTATGGTGGGTTTACTGTGAAGTAGGACAAGATTTGAGGTTGAAGGGTCATCTGGGGAGCAATTTTTTTTTTTAAAGCAGCTCAGAATGCTGTAAAGAAATTAAAGAAGCCATTTTGACCTCACCTGCTTCTCCACCACTCCCGTTCCACCAGTGCCTGGTCCTCTGCTGGTATTCACTGTATCAGTATATCAGTGATGACGTCATGAAACACGACATGTGAGCTCTGCAGAAAATTAGCGGCCGAAGGACGGCAGAGATAGGCCGTAGCAGTCACATGGCCCTAGTGACATCATCACTAACAGCTGGAAATAAAAAGTGGTGAGGCAGAGAGCATTGGCTGAAACGTCGGTGAAGCAGGTGAGCTCAATAAGGCTTCTTTTTGTCTACAACATTGTGAGCAGCTTTAAAAAAAAAAGTAAAAACCCCTTTAAGTAGGCATTTAGGAGAGGAAAGAGGAGGACTGCAGAGTGAGCCATCAGAGAGAAATATTAACTGAGTGGTACTGAACAACTTGCATTGCTTTACATCCATGCTGCAGAAGCCAAATAGGGTAAAATATTTAATGAAAATAATAGTTTTCGTTGTAAAATTACATTCAATGCAATAAAAAATTGTGTTCAAAGGCATCCATTTCTTTTAAAGGGGATGTCTCACTTCCAGCGTATTTGCTGTGAAACAGACAGCTCTATATATCGCACAGTGGCCAGAGTTGGTACTGCAGGCTGAGTCCCATTCACTTTAATAAGAATCAGCCTGCAGTCCCAACCCAGGCCACTGCACAGTGTATAGAGCTATCTGCTTTCTGCAGCAAACCAGCTAGAAGGGGGACAACCTTTTAAGGTGACATCACCACATTCATATCTCAAAATGGCATCAATATCAATAAAAATGAGTGAATTAAAATTTCTCCTAGCTTAGGTAACTTTCCTGTCCTGGTTTGAAGGGATCTCTTTTATTTCCACTGGGTTGGGGAAGGGAGTAGAAAAAGTGTTCCATTTTCCTGTAGCTCCAGGGTCTTGACATGGAAAAGGTGTGTAAGTGTAAGTGTGCTGTTTTAAATATTAAAATGGGTCCTCCATTGTGGCGTCCCAAGACAGAAGAGACTGATATTTGTTTCCCTCTCCACATCCTGTCCACAACCCTCGGGCCAATTCTCCATACCTTGTTAAAAATGCAGTTCTTCCTGCGCAGTTCTTGATTGGTCTGTTACATCTCTGCACAAGGAACCCTTAATCTGACCTGTGGTATGCACACCCTTCACCCATCGCTGGCTATTCATTCAATCAGGGGCAGCTCTCAGCTGTCATTCAATAGCTGAGAGCTGCCCCTGATTGGTCGCTGCACTGAGCCAATCAGAGGCAGCACTCACTCACCCATTCATGAATTCATGAGAGAATGCCTCTGATTGGTGAGGGCTGTGACCAATCAGAGGCAGCCCATTCAGCAGTCGGGGATTTTAAATCCCCGGCTGCTGAATACTACCCAGAGCAGTTCAGGAGAACTGCCGGCCGGCCGCGGCTGAACTCCGGCTGCACGGACAAGGTGAGTATATATATTTTTTTTATTTTTACACATTTTAGGATGGTTTTCAGGGAAGGGCTTATATTTTTAAGCCCTTCCCGAAAATTCATTCCGCGCTCACCGCCAGTCCATTGCTTTCAATGGAGCAGGCTGTATTGCCGGCTCCATTGAATTGCAATGGGTTGGACAGTGCTCCTTTGATCGGGGCCTTTTCCCTGAAAACGCTGCTAGCAGCAGATTTTTCGGGCGATTTTTCAGCCTCAATCATGCGATTTGCGGATGCACATCCGTCATGCGATCCGCAAATCGCCGCAAAAAACGCCCGTCTGACCGAGGCCTCATAATGAACGTGTTTTTGGAGGGTTCTCCCCCCAAAAATAAATATTTTTTTCTGTATTTTTGTTCTACTCATTTAGTTTTTTTGGTTCTGTAACGATGCCTACTTTGACATCTGTCTTGCCCTGAGGAAATTTTTGTAAGATTTCTTTTCAATTAGCTGTGAACCTGTAAAATTGCATTAGGCTGAAGCTAATTTCTCTTCTGTCTCATTAGGTCTAGCTAATTCCGGACCCTCTCCATTGTTTTATTTTCGAGCAGACTCTATAGCCTTACATGTGTTAAATGGTAGCAAAGCAATTCTTCTTTCAGGGCTGAGTGTTCCAGGCCCCCAAGTTAACATTCGGCCCCCATCTGTCCTTGTCCGTTGTTTAAGGCCCCTGGGGGAATTTTCCTTCCAACCCATCTGTCCAAGTTCCACCACACCCTAAAGAAATCCTAACATAGTGCAGATAATGAGGTACGTTGGTAAACAACTTTAATAGAAATTGACATCCCTATTGGTGAATCCATACTTCAGCCTCGTAGCTCTTCTTGCATGTACGAGTTTGTTGCTGAACTTACCAATGAAACGCGGCAAACATATGACTCTACGACTTAACGTCAGATCCATCAGGCTGAATGCTGTCTCACATCTCAATCATACTACGGCTGACATGAAAAGCCAGAAGCTATGTGAAATGGTTCTGATTTGCTTCGAGTGACAGGGGAACAATTTTATTTGTTGATTTCCCTAATTATGTTCAGATGGTTGCATGTCATGCGCGCAATGAATGGAGTCTGAGCAAAAACAAGAACATAATTACAGGTGGAACTAAAAAAATAGAATGGTCCATGACAAAAAAGTCGAGTGGTCCAGGGAGAAACCCAAGACAGGTGTTTTTGAAAAATGATGTAACTCTTAGCCTCTAAGCAGCATGAATGGAAATAGGAAGACAAGACAGCTGATCCTGGACTGATTATTACTGAGGTCCACAACGATTTCTCATGCAAGGAATATAAATACCCATTTGTACGTTTTCGATAATGCTTCGTTCCCTAGGCAATCAGCTATACTAGTTAACCAATTGATTGCAGTTTACATTTTGCCATTTCAAGTCAAATTTGCCAACATAGAAAAAGTTTGAAGAACCAATGAGGTCCCAGTGATGAAAGGTCCCTATTGCTTTGCGGAGTGAAATTGTTAAAGTGGTGTGCTATCCAAAAACTTTAGCCATGTCATAGGGACAAAGTTTCAGGCGCTGAGAACCCCATGAACGAAGTAGCAGACATGCTCATCTGCGCGCTGTTTTTACTTGCCAGCTGAAGATGGACCCTGAATCTACCTTCATCTAGGGAGCAGTAACAGTGCTTGAATGAGCGCCTCTACTTCTTTGCTCTAGCAATTGGTAGAGGAATTGACATCCACCAATCAAAGCTTTAGACTTAACATAGTAAGCAGGGGTGTAACTATAGGGGGATGCAGGGGATGCGGTTGCACACGGGCCCAGGAGCCTTAGAGAGCCCATAAGGCCTCTCTACTCCATACAGTAAGTATGAATAAAGCATTATAATTGGGGCCCTGTTACAGATTTTGCATTGGGGCCTAGAAGCTTCAAGTTACGCCTCTGATAGTAACATACTATGTTAGGCCGAAAAAAATGTGATTGTTCCCACTAAGGGCTTTTACCCCATATCACTGCATATTATTTACTGCAAATGTCAATGGGACTTTCTAATGTTAAAATTGCTTTGCACAGAAATCACAAGTTTGCGCTTCTGCGATTTTTGTGCGGTGCGATTTTAACATTTGAAAGTCCCATTGACACTTGCAGGAAAAAACCGCAGAGATATCGCAGCGTTAAAATAAAGCTAGTGGGTAAAAGTCCTAGGAGAAACCAAGTAATCTTGCATATATGATACCTTTTAGGGGCTAACAAAAATGCATGATGTTTCAAGCTTTCAAACCTACTCAGGGTTCTTCCTCAGGCTGAATGAAATAGATCCGAAGAGATATATATATATATATATGTATATATATAGATAGATATATATATACATACATAGATAGATATGAAAAGGCACAGGCATGGTGTGATTAATTTGCACTTAAAAATATATATCCTGTCCTGGTATATTTTTTAAGTGCAAATTAATCACACCATGCCTGTGCCTTTTCAGGTATAATTTTTTTGTTATTTGGGATTATTAACTTTGGATTCGGGGGATTTAGAAAAGTCACTTGTATTTACTTACTGCTTATCTTTTTTTAATTTTTGCATATATTACTTTTATCCAATCCAGTGGTTCCCAAACTTTTTCAGCAATGGAGCCTTTTTGAAGCAAAAGTCTCTTGTGGAGCCCCAAAGCGGGACAGAGGGGGTGGTCAAGGGAGGGGTTAGGGGTGTGGCTTACCACTACATGATTTTTACCTCCATCCTTATAAAAAGGACAGGGCCGTTTAAAAACAAAATAGAGGAGGAATACTGCAGCACTGGATGGGCTATTGATATACTTTATATTTAAAATTACCATGCTGTGGAATTAAATCCCGCACCACATGTCAATATCTACATGCGTTTTGTGCTGATTTTTTCCACAGCGTGTGGAGGAGATTTAGAAAATCTCATCTACTTTGCTGCTACTGTGAATTCCGCAGCAAATCTGCGATGTGTAGTAATAGTGACCTCTATGTTGGTGGTCCCAGTAGTAATAGCATTCCCCACAGTGGCTCCAGTAGTAATAGCAACCGCCACAGTGGCCTCAGTAGTAATAGCGACCCCCACAGTGGCCCTAGTAGGAATAGAGATCCCCACAGTGGCCCCAGTAGTAATAGCGACCCCCACAGGGGCCTCTGTAGTAATAGCGTTCACCACACTGACCTCTGAAGTAATAGAAAAAAGGAGGAAAGCGCCAAAGATGTAATAGGTCTCAATATGTTCTCACCTGGTGTGAGGGGACGAAGCACGTAGGGACGCACTGATGTCACTATTGACGCGCGCCCACTCAGCCACTCCCACAAACGGGACGAGCGGAGGACGCCGCAGCAGGGAAAGAGGTAAGAAAATATCTAATCATAGTTTTTTAACGGAATGTATGGCTTGAAGAAGGTGCCTATAGCACCGAAATGCGTTGCCTTGTACTTGGATTGAAATATCTTACAATCTGTGGCGGCATTGGAAATAGGAGGGGGGCTGTGGACCTCATATGCCCCTCCTTCGAAGTAAGTGCTCTAGAAGCGATACCAATACCAATAGATCTGCTTTTTCTGTGCATGTCCTATGAGCGCAAATAAGGTTTTTTTCAACTAAATTTATTTTCTATTCTGTAGTAATAGCGACCCTCACAGTGGCCGCAGTAGTAATAACGACCCCCACAGTGGTTCTAGAAGTAATAGCGACCCTACAGTGGCCCCAGTAGTAATAGCGAACCCTCCAGTGGCCCCAGTAGTAATAGCAACCCCCACAGTGGCCCCACTAGTAATAGTGACCCCCACAGTGACCCCAACAATAATAGTGACCCCCACAGTGGCCTCAGTAGTAATAGTGAGCACACAGTGGCCCCGCTAGTAATAGTGACCCCAGTAATAATAATAGCCCCAGTAGTAATATGAACCCCACAGTAGCCCCAGTAATATTAACACCACAGTAATAATAGTAACCCCCTCAGTAATAATTTTAACCCCACAATAGCCCTAGTAGTAATAGCCCTCCAACCCATGTACTTACCTTCTACTTGTAGCCAGCACAGCTCTTCCTCCTCTCACCACTGATTGTTTTCTCCCTTGTCCTCTCCAGCAAAACTAAGGAGGATAGGACTCAGGGAGGAAGATCCCAGGTGCACACTGATGTCAGAGTGTGCGCCGCTATCAGCGCTGCTAACAGCCCTGCTGCTGTGTGATTATCAGCGGGGAACTGCAGTGCTGTTAGCAGCGCTAACAGTGGTGAGCAGCCATCGGCACGTGAGCCATAGATTCGCCACCATGGCGCATCGGTCGGAACCCCTGACTATCGCTCACGGAGCTCCAGGGGCTCCGTGGAGTATAGTTTGTGAACCGTTGATCTAATCTATCTGTACAATCCCTATTTAGAATGTGCTCCATGATTGACAATGCCATCCAGTGTACATCTTGTGCCATATATGAAGTCATTGAACAGCCGGTCGAGGGTGCATACTGCTGTACGAGATGTGAGCAGCTTGCAATACTAAGATCCATTGGCACCATAGAAAGGAGTTTGCTGCTCACTTAGCAGGTACTTGCTGTGGTAGATGTGGGGGTGGATGGTAGTTTAGGAGAGCACAAAGAGCAGGTAGCTAGCTGCATGACAGGAGGAAGGGTAGAGGGAAGAGAACCAGGGAGGCTGGTTTTGAACTGGCACAACCCAACATGTTTGCAAAGTTGGCAGTTGAGGGGGATGCCATTACAGGATTAACATTGCTGTAGCAGGACATGGCCTCTGACCGCTAGGGGGATGTCTGCTCTAGTAAGAAGGGGAATAGCAGTGCAGGGCAGGCTAGACAGATACTGGTAGTAGGGGACTCAATTATTAGGGGGACAGACAGGGCAATCTGCCACAAACACCAGGATCATCGAACAGTGTGTTGCCTTCCTGGCACTCAAATTCAACACATTGCAGATCAGGTTGATATATTACTGGGAAGGGCTGGTGAGGATCCAGTGGTCATGGTACACATTGGCACCAATGACAAAGTTAGAAATAGGTGGGAGGTTCTTAAAAGCGATTTCAGGGAACTAGTATGTAAGCTTGCTAGAGCAAGGATTTCCAAAGTAGTATATTCTGAAATACTACCTGTTCCACACCAGAAAGGCAGTGGGAGATTAGGGAGGGGAACAAGTGGCTCCAGAGTTGGGGTAGGAAGGAAGGGTTTGGGTTCTACCGTAGGGATGGGCAGCATCTCAATGGGGAGGTTGCAGCTGTACTGTGGGAAATGATAACTAGAAGGTTGGAGGCGTGTTAAAACTAGGAATTGATGGGCAACCGCAGAGATAGACCGTGACCTGGGATTAAGTTATAAAAATGTAGGTGAAGCAGTAGGAGGGGTTAGCACAGGTAGAACTGGCAGAACAGTTAATAGGGATACATTTAAAATGTAAAAAATAACCATAATCTTTAGAGATGAGCGAACGTACTCGTCCGAGCTTGATATTCGTGCGAATATTAGGGTGTTCGGGATGCTCATTACTCGTAACGAGTACCACGCGGTGTTCCGGTTACTTTCAGTTTCCTCTCTGAGACGTTTGCGCGCTTTTCTGGCCAATTGAAAGACAGGGAAGGCATTACAACTTCCCCCCTGTGACGTTCAAGCCCTATACCACCCCCCTGCTGTGAGTGGCTGGGGCGATCAGATGTCACCCGAGTATAAAAATCGGCCCCTCCCGCGGCTCGCCACACATGCCTTGTGAGTTAGTGAGGGAAAGTGCTGCTGCTGGTGCTGCTGTAGGGAGAGCGTTAGGAGTCAGTGTAGGCTTCAAGAACCCCAACGGCCCTTCTCAGGGCCACATCTACTAGTGTGCAGTACTGTGTTAGCACAGTAATTTTTTTTTTTTGTCCAAAATTGGATCTGCAGAGCATTGCGCCCAGCAATAGGGACAGAAGTGGGGGTTAGGCAGGGAGAGTGTTAGGAGTTAGTGTAGGCTTCAAGAACCCCAACGGTCCTTTCTAGGGCCACTTCTATCCGTGTGCAGTACTGTCCAGGCTGCTGTTAGCAGTGTTGCATATTTTTTTTTTTCTCAAAACCGGCTGTGCAGAGCATTGCACCCGGCATTAATACTACAGGGAAAGAATTGTGTAGGCAGGGCCAGAAGACATTTATTATTCATTGAATACACGCAGTGGGGTCTTCCCTTTGCTAAAAAGGAAAAAAATTATATTTGGCCTGCCTGTGTCAGTCCTAAGGTCTCCGTGTACGTGTGTGCTGCGTGGAGAACGTACAAAAATCAGACGCAACCAGCTACGCTTTACTGCAGCCTAGCGCCATTGTCTTTCCTGACTGGCAAATACCTGCTCTGCTAGAGTTAATAACTCTGCTACACTATAGTTGTGTGACACTTTTTGAGGGCCACACCACAGATATTAAACTTCTTGTTCATTGAATACACGCAGTGGGGTCTTCCGTTTGCAAAAAAGCGAAAACATTATATTTGGCCTGCAGGCTTGCGCCAATTTATTTCCTGCCTGGGAAATCAAACACTGGTAATACAGCATGCTGAGGGGTAGGGGTAGGCCTAGAGGACGTGGACGCGGCCGAGGACGCGGAGGGCCAAGTGAGGGTGTGGGCACAGGCCGAGCTCCTGATCCCGGTGTGTCGCAGCCGACTGCTGCGCGATTAGGAGAGAGGCACGTTTCTGGCGTCCCCACATTCATCGCCCAATTAATGGGTCCACGCGGGAGACCTTTATTAGAAAATGAGCAGTGTGAGCAGGTCCTGTCCTGGATGGCAGAAAGTGCTTCGAGCAAGCTATCATCCACCCACAATTCTGCGCCGTCCAGTGCTGCAAATCCGAATCCTCTGTCTGCTGCTCCTCCTTCCTCCCAGCCTCCTCACTCCACTACAATGACACCAGCTCAGGAGCGGGAACACTCCCAGGAACTGTTCTCGGGCCCCTGCTCAGATTGGGCAGCAGTGGTTCCTCTCCCACCAGAGGAGTTTATCGTCACTGATGCCCAACCATTCGAAAGTTCCCGGGCTCCGGGGGAAGAGGCTGGGGACTTCCGCCAACTGTCTCAAGAACTTTCTGTGGGTGAGGAGGACGATGACGATGAGACACAGTTGTCTTGCAGTGAGGTAGTAGTAAGGGCAGTAAGTCCAAGGGAGCAGCGCACAGAGGATTCGGAGGAAGAGCAGCAGGACGATGAGGTGACTGACCCCACCTGGTGTGAAACGCCTACTCAGGACAGGTCTTAAGAGGGGGAGGCAAGGGCATCAGCAGGGCAGGTTGCAAGAGGCAGTGCGGTGGCCAGGGGTAGAGGCAGGGCCAGACCGAATAATCCACCAAGTGTTTCCCAAAGCGCCCCCTCGCGCCATGCCACCCTGCAGAGGCCGAGGTGCTCTAAGGTCTGGCAGTTTTTCACAGAGACGCCTGACGACCGACGAACAGTGGTGTGCAACCTTTGTCGCGCCAAGATCAGCCGGGGAGCCACCACCAACAGCCTGACCACCACCAGCATGCGCAGACATATGATGGCCAAGCACCCCACAAGGTGGGACGAAGGCCGTTCACCGCCTCCGGTTTGCACCGCTGCCTCTCCCCCTGTGCCCCAACCTGCCACTGAGATTCAACCTCCCTCTCAGGACACAGGCACAACCGTCTCATGGCCTGCACCCACAGCCTCACCTCCGCTGTCCTCGGCCCCATCCACCAATGTCTCGCACCGCACAGTCCAGCTGTCGCTAGCGCAAGTGTTGGAGCGCAAGCGCAAGTACGCCACCACGCACCCGCACGCTCAATCGTTAACCGTCCACATAGCCAAATTTATCAGCCTTGAGATGCTGCCGTATAGGGTTGTGGAAACGGAGTCCTTCAAAGCTATGATGGCGGCGGCGGCCCCGCGCTACTCAGTTCCCAGTCGCCACTACTTTTCCCGATGTGCCGTCCCAGCCCTGCACGACCACGTCTCCCGCAACATTGTACGCGCCCTCACCAATGCGGTTAGTGGCAAGGTCCACTTAACTACGGACACGTGGACAAGCACAGGCGGGCAGGGCCACTACATCTCCCTGACGGCACATTGGGTGAATTTAGTGGAGGCTGGGACAGAGTCAGAGCCTGGGACCGCTCACGTCCTACCCACCCCCAGAATTGCGGGCCCCAGCTCGGTGGTGGTATCTGCGGCGGTGTATGCTTCTTCCACTAAAGCACCCTCCTCCTCCTCCTCCTCCTCCTCAACCTCTGTCTCGCAATCTAGATGTGTCAGCAGCAGGACGTCGCCAGCAGTCGGTGTCGCGCGGCGTGGCAGCACAGCAGTGGGCAAGTGTCAGCAGGCCGTGCTGAAACTACTCAGCTTAGGAGATAGGAGGCACACGGCCCACGAACTGCTGCAGGGTCTGACAGAGCAGACGGACCGTTGGCTTGCGCCGCTGAGCCTCCAACCGGGCATGGTCGTGTGTGACAACGGGCGTAACCTGGTGGCGGCTCTGCAGCTCGGCAGCCTCACGCACGTGCCATGCCTGGCCCACGTCTTTAATTTGGTGGTTCAGCGCTTTCTGAAAAGCTACCCACGCTTGTCAGACCTGCTCGTAAAGGTGCGCCGGCTCTGCGCACATTTCCGCAAGTCCCACACGGACGCTGCCACCCTGCGCACCCTGCAACATCGCTTTAATCTGCCAGTGCACCGACTGCTGTGCGACGTGCCCACACGGTGGAACTCTACGCTCCACATGTTGGCCAGGCTCTATGAGCAGCGTAGAGCTATCGTGGAATACCAACTCCAACATGGGCGGCGCAGTGGGAGTCAGCCTCCTCAATTCTTTTCAGAAGAGTGGGCCTGGTTGGCAGACATCTGCCAGGTCCTTCGAAACTTTGATCAGTCTACCCAGGTGGTGAGCGGCGATGCTGCAATCATTAGCGTCACCATTCCTCTGCTATGCATCTTGAGAAGTTCCCTGCAAACCATAAAGGCAGCCGCTTTGCGCTCAGAAACAGAGCTGGGGGAAGACAGTATGTCGCTGGATAGTCAGAGCACCCTCCTGTCTATATCTCAGCGCGTTCAGGAGGAGGAGGATGAGGAGGATGAGGAGGAGGGGGAAGAGACAGCTTGGCCCACTGCTGACGGTACCCATGCTGGTTGCCTGTCATCATTTCAGCGTGTATGGCCTGAGGAGGAGGAGGAGGAGGAGGATCCTGAAAGTGATCTTCCTAGTGCGGACAGCCATGTGTTGCGTACAGGTACCCTGGCACACATGGCTGACTTCATGTTAGGATGCCTTTCTCGTGACCCTCGCATTCAACGCATTCTGGCCACTACGGATTACTGGATGTACACACTGCTCGACCCACGCTATAAGGAGAACCTTCCCAGTCTCATTCCCGAAGAGGAAAGGGGTTCGAGAGTGTTGCTATACCACAGGACCCTGGCGGACAAGCTGATGGTAAAATTCCCATCCGACAGCGCTAGTGGCAGAAGGCGCAGTTCCGAGGGCCATGTAGCAGGGGAGGTGCGTAGATCGAGCAGCATGTACAGCCCAGACAGTGCAACAGTCTTTAAGGGCCTGGCCAGCTTTATGGCTCCCCAGCAAGACTGTGTCACCGCTCCCCAGTCAAGGCTGAGTTGGCGGGAGCACTGTAAAAGGATGGTGAGGGAGTACGTAGCCGATCGCACGACCATCCTCGGTGACGCCTCTGCCCCCTACAACTACTGGGTGTCGAAGCTGGACACGTGGCCTGAACTAGCGCTGTATGCCCTGGAGGTGCTTGCTTGTCCTGCGGCTAGCGTCTTGTCGGAGAGGGTGTTTAGTGCGGCTGGGGGAATCATCACAGATAAGCGTACCCGCCTGTCAACCGACAGTGCCGACAGGCTAACACTCATCAAGATGAACAAAGCCTGGATTTCCCCAGACTTCTCTTCTCCACCAGCGGATAGCAGCGATACGTAAGCAATACGTAGGCTGCACCCGCGGATGGAAGCTACGTTCTCTCTCACCATCCAAAATGGGGACATTTCTGCTTCATCAATCTGTGTCTAATATTCCTCCTCCTCCTCCTCCTGCTCCTCCTCCTCCTGCTCCTCCTCCTGAAACCTCACGTTATCACGCTGAACGGGCAATTTTTCTTAGGGCCACAAGGCTCACTCATAATTTTTCGAAACAATTTTTAGATGTTTCAATGCTCTGAAAAGCGTTGGAACTTTAACTTGAACCAATTTTTCGTTAAACTGGGCTGCCTCCAGGCCTAGTTACCACTTAAGCCACATTAACCAAAGCGATTAATGGGTTTCACCTGCCCTCTTGGTTGGCCATGGCCAATTTTTTTCAGGTACATTAGTACTGTTGATACAGCAATTTTTGTGGGCCCTCGCCTACAGTGTAATCAAATAAATTTTTAGCCCACCTGCATTAAGCACGACATTACTACCTCAGCTGTGTTGGGCAATGCAATGGGATATTTCTATGTACCGCCGGTGGCTTCCTGGCACCCACCCATGCTGTAGGTGCACACAGAGTTTTTACTACATCTGTACACTTGAAAAGAACCCCAGTCTGACTGGGGCATGCAGTGTGGTCCGAAGCCCACCTGCATTAAGCACGACATTACTACCTCAGCTGCGTTGGGCAATGCAATGGGATATTTCTATGTACCGCCGGTGGGTTCCAGGGAGCCACCCATGCTGTAGGTGCACACGGAGTTTAACCTACATGTGTCCACTTGTAAAGAACCCCAGTCAGACTGGGGCATGCAGTGTGGGCCGAAGCCCACCTGCATTAAGCACAACATTACTACCTCAGCTGTGTTGGGCACTGCAATCGGAAATGTCTATGTACCGCCGGTGGCTTCCTGGCACCCACCCATGCTGTAGGTGCACACGGAGTTTTTACTACATCTGTACACTTGAAAAGAACCCCAGTCTGACTGGGGCATGCAGTGTGGGCCGAAGCCCACCTGCATTAAGCACGACATTACTACCTCAGCTGTGTTGGGCAATGCAATGGGATATTTCTATGTACCGCTGGTGGCTTCCTGGCACCCACCCCTGCTGTGGGTCCACAGGGAATTATAAATGCATCTGTTTCCACTTGTAAAGAACCCCAGTCTGACTGGGGCATGCAGTGTGGGCCGAAGCCCACCTGCATTAAGCACGACATTACTACCTCAGCTGTGTTGGGCACTGCAATGGGATATTTTTATGTACCGCCGGTGGGTTCCAGGAAGCCACCCATGCTGTCGGTCGACAGGGACTTCACAATAGGGAGTTGTACCTGCCTGTGTTTATGAATTAAAAAGCCCGGTCTGACTGGGGCATGCAGAGACACCTTGACAGAATGAATAGTGTGTGACACATAGGTTCCCCATTGCTATGCCCACGTGTGCAGCTCCTGATGGCCGTGGCACAGGATTCTATTTCTCATTGCTTCTGTACAGCATTGTGGGCTATCGCCCCGCCACTCTTAAAGAGGGTCGCTGCCTAGCCATGCCAACCTCTGCAGTGTGTGCCTGCGGTTCCTCCTCATGGCAGACGCACTTCTAAATAGACATGAGGGTGGTGAGGCATTAGGGCAGCTGAAGGCTGCGCAGGGACACTTTGGTGTGCGCTGTGGGGGGGAGGGGGGGCGGTTGGGCAGCATGTAACCCTGGAGAAGTGGCAGCGGAGTGTCATGCAGGCAGTGATTGTGCTTTGTTGGAGGTAGTGTGGTGCTTAGCTAAGGTATGCCATGCTAATGAGGGCTTTTCAGAAGTAAAAGTTTTTGGGAGGGGGGGGGGCCCACTCTTGCCGCTATTGTGGCTTAATAGTGGGACCTGTGAACTTGAGATGCAGCCCAACATGTAGCCCCTCGCCTGCCCTGTCCATTGCTGTGTCGTTCCCATCACTTTCTTGAATTGCCCAGATTTTCACACAAGGAAACCTTAGTGAGCATCGGCGAAATACAAAAATGCTCGGGTCGCCCATTGACTTCAATGGGGTTCGTTATTCGAAACGAACCCTCGAGCATCGCGAAAAGTTCGTTCCGAGTAACGAGCACCCGAGCATTTTGGTGCTCGCTCATCTCTAATAACCTTCTAAACTGTATGGTGACTAATGCTAGAAGTTTGACCAATAAAGTTGACGAACTGGAAGTAATAATGTCTGAGCAAAACTATAACATAGCAGGAATAACTGAGACCTGGTTGGATGAAAGCTGAGACTAGGCGGTGAACTTACAGGGCTACAGTCTGCTCACAAGGGACCATAAAAAACGAAATGAGGAGAAGTTTGTCTTTATGTAAAAAAGGCCACACTACAAGAAGATATATGGGAGAATCTCATAGGGGGTTTCTATAGGCCACCAAATATAACAGAAGCCACTGAAAATCTATTACTGAGGCAAACAGATGAAGAAGCAAATCACAATGAGGTAATTGTTATGGGAGACTAACAGGATATAAACTAGAAAGCTAAAACCTGCGAATCTCATAAAGGTAACACGTTTCTGTCAATGACTAAACATAATTACCTTACCCAATTTTCTTTAGGCCCAACTAGAGGGATGACCATTATGGGCTTAATATTAATCAAGAGACCTGAAAGAATAATAGGGGTGCAGGTTGAGGGGCACCTGGGAAATAGTGACCATAATATAATACATTTCCACTTGTCTTTAAAAAGTGAGTTTTATTGGAGAGCTATGGAAATACTAAAGTTTAGGAAGGCAAAGTTTGATCATTTCAGAGAAGCCCTCAACCCTATTGACTGGGACATTGTCCTCAAAAATAAAAATGCAGAAAATAAATGGGAAATGTTTAAAACATCTTAAATACTTACTGTGAGCAGTTTATATATAACAGGAATAAAAGGGTAGTAATAGGAGAAAAACAATGTGGATCAATAAAGATGTAACGGAGCAGTAAACAACAAAAAGAAAGTCTACTTAAAAGGTTGGTATATAAAATGAGAATGCTTGGTCTGGGTGTGAATGTGTGTAGGTGGGTAATTAACAGGTCAGTGATAGAAAGCGGAGGGGGGTTATTAATGGTACATACTCGGATTGGGTCACTGTTACTAGTGGAGTACCACAGGGAGCAGTATTGGACTCTATCATTTTTAATACATTTATTAATGACCTTGTTGAAGGATTGTGCAGTAAAATAACAATATTTACAGATGACACAAAACTATGTAAAGCAATTCACAGAAGAGAGGATAGAATGCTATTGCTATTGGATCTCAATAAGTTGGGGGCAGAAAAGTAGCAAATGAGGTTGAACACTGATAAATGTAAGGTTCTGCACATGGGCAGGAGAAATACAGTACATGTCCACTGGTGTAGCTATAGGGGATGCACTTGCACCCAGGCCCAGGAGCCTTAGGGGGCCATAAGGCCTCTCTTCTCCATATAGGGAGCCCAGTACTATGAGTAAAGCATTACAGTTGGGGGCCCTGTTAGAAGTTTTGCATTAGGGCCCACGAGCATCAAGTTGTGCCTCTGCATTAAGGGGTTAGGAGAAGTTGGGGGCCCCAAGATAAACTTTTGCACCCGGGCCCATGAGCCTTTAGCTACGTCCCTGCATGTCACTATTACACACTAAATGGGAAACCACTGGGGAGCACTGGCATGAAAAAGGACTTGAGGATTTTAGTTAACTTCAAACTTAATTGGAGCAACCAGTGTCAAGCAACTGCTGCCTAGCTATATAGGATCATGGGGCACATGACGAAAACATTTTTCTTCCTCTTTACAAGTCACTAGTCAGACCACACATAGAATATTGTGGACAGTTTGGGCAACTAAAGTAATAAATGGAATGGGCGACCTATAATACCCAGAGAGGTCATCAAATTTAGGGTTATTTAGTTTACAAAATGGGGCGACCTAATAACTATGTATAGATATATCAGGGTTAGAGATGAGCGAACGTACTCGTCCGAGCTTGATACTCGTTCGAGTATTAGCGTGTTCGAGATGCTCGTTATTCGAAACGAGCACCACGAGATGTTCAAGTTACTTTCACTTTCATCTCTGAGACATTAGCGCGCTTTTCTGGCCAATAGAAAGACAGGGAAGGCATTACAATTTCCCCCTGCGACGTTCAAGCCCTATACCACCCCCCTGCAGTGAGTGGCTGGCGAGATCAGGTGTCACCCCAGTATATAAATCGGCCCCTCCCGCGGCTCGCCACAGATGCATTCTGACATAGTTCAGGGAAAGTGCTGCTGGTGCCGGAGCTGCTATAGGGAGAGTGTTAGGAGTGATTTTAGGCTTCAAGAACCCCAACGGTCCTTCTTAGGGCCACATCTAACCGTGTGCAGTACTGTTGAGGCTGCTTTTTGCAGTGTTGCACTTTTTTTTTTTTTGTATATCGGCCGTGCAGAGCATTGCGTCCTGCAGTAATTTTACATTGTCCAGGGCCAGTAGTGGTGAGGCAGGGACAGAAGACATATTTAGTGTATATAGGCAGTGGGCCTTTCCAAAAACATTTGGGAAAAAAAATCTATTTGGGCTGCCTGTGACCATCCTCAGTGTACTGGGTCTCTGCTGGGGGTAGTTGTCCTAATTCATACGCAGCCAGCTAAGTGTTACAGAAGGCTTGCGCAAAATTCTTTCCTGCCTCTGTGTTGGCTGTTACATCACCGCTGTATTCCTGTCCACAGTGAAACAGTCTGCAGTAATTTTACATTGTCCAGGGCCAGTAGTGGTGAGGCAGGGACAGAAGACATATTTAGTGTATATAGGCAGTGGGCCTTTCCAAAAACATTTGGGAAAAAATCTATTTGGGCTGCCTGTGACCGTCCTCAGTGTACTGGGTCTCTGCTGGGGGTAGTTGTCCTAATTCATACGCAGCCAGCTAAGTGTTACAGCAGGCTTGCGCAAAATTCTTTCCTGCCTCTGCTGTGCGTTCAGTAAGCGAAGTCAGCCTCCAACCACAGGCCAATAAGCGGCACATTTAATTACAGCGTTCTGTTTCTGCACTACTGGTAATACAGCATGCTGAGGGGTAGGGGTAGGCCTAGAGGACGTGGACGCGGGCGAGGACGCGGAGGCCCAAGTCAGGGTGTGGGCACAGGCCGAGCCAGTGCGGTGGCCAGGGGTAGAGGCAGGGCCAGACCGAATAATCCACCAACTGTTTCCCAAAGCGCCCCCTCGCGCCATGCCACCCTGCAGAGGCCAAGGTGCTCCAAGGTGTGGCAGTTTTTCACAGAGACGCCTGACGACCGACGAATAGTGGTGTGCAACCTTTGTCGCGCCAAGATCAGCTGGGGAGCCACCACCACCAGCATGCGCAGGCATATGATGGCCAAGCACCCCACAAGGTGGGACGAAGGCTGTTCACCACCTCCGGTTTGCACCACTGCCTCTCCCCCTGTGCCCCAACCTGCCACTGAGATCCAACCCCCCTCTGAGGACACAGGCACGAGTGCCTACCGGCCTGCACCCACACCCTCACCTCTGCTGTCCTCGGCCCCATCCAGCAATGTCTCTCAGCGCAGCGTCCAGACGTCGCTAGCGCAACTGTTTGAGCGCAAGCGCAAGTACGCCGCCACGCCCCCGCACGCTCAAGCGTTAAACGTGCACATAGCCAAATTGATCAGCCTGGAGATGCTGCCGTATAGGCTTGTGGAAACGGAGGCTTTCAAAAGCATGATGGCGGCGGCGGACCCACGCTACTCGGTTCCCAGTCGCCACTACTTTTCCCGATGTGCCGTCCCAGCCCTGCACGACCACGTCTCCCGCAACATTATACGCGCCCTCACCAACGCGGTTACTGCCAAGGTCCACTTAACAACGGACACGTGGACAAGCACAGGTAGGCAGGGCCACTATATCTCCCTGACGGCACATTGGGTGAATTTAGTGGAGGCTGGGACAGAGTCAGAGCCTGGGACCGCTCACGTCCTACCCACCCCCAGAATTGCGGGCCCCAACTCGGTGCTGGTATCTGCGGCGGTGTATGCTTCCTCCACTAAACCACCCTCCTCCTCCTCCTCCTCCAACGCAACCTCTGTCTCGCAATCAAGATGTGTCAGCAGCAGCACGTCGCCAGCAGTCGGTGTCGCGCGGTGTGGCAGCACAGCGGTGGGCAAGCGTCAGCAGGCCGTGCTGAAACTACTCAGCTTAGGAAAGAAGAGGCACACGACCCACGAACTGCTGCAGGGTCTGACAGAGCAGACCGACCGCTGGCTTTTGCCGCTGAGCCTCCAACCGGGCATGGTTGTGTGTGACAACGGCCGTAACCTGGTGGCGGCTTTGCAGCTCGGCAGCCTCACGCACGTGCCATGCCTGGCCCATGTCTTTAATTTGGTGGTTCAGCGCTTTCTGAAAAGCTACCCACACTTGTCATACCTGCTCGGAAAGGTGCGCCGGGTCAGCGCACATTTCCGCAACTCCAAGACGGACGCTGCCACCCTGCAGACCCTGCAACATCGGTTTAATCTGCCAGTGCACCGACTGCTGTGCGACGTGCCCACACGGTGGAACTCTACGCTCCACATGTTGGCCAGACTCTATGAGCAGCGTAGAGCTATAGTGGAATACCAACTCCAACATGGGCGGTGTAGTGGGAGTCAGCCTCCTCAATTCTTTACAGAAGAGTGGGCCTGGTTGGCAGCCATCTGCCAGGTCCTTGGAAACTTTGAGGAGTCTACCCAGATGGTGAGCAGGAATGCTGCAATCATTAGCATCACCATTCCTCTGCTATGCCTCTTGAGAAGTTACCTGCAAAGCATAAAGGCAGATGCTTTGCGCTTGGAAACGGAGGCGGAGGAAGACAGTATGTCGCTGGATAGTCAGAGCACCCTCATGTCTATATCTCAGTGCGTTGAGGAGGAGGGGGAGGAGCATGAGGAGGAGGGGGAAGAGACAGCTTGGCCCACTGCTGAGGGTACCCATGCTGCTTGCCTGTCATCCTTTCAGCGTGTATGGCCGGAGGAGGAGGAGGAGGATCCTGAAAGTGATCTTCCTAGTGAGGACAGCCATGTGTTGCGTACAGGTACCCTGGCACACATGGCTGACTTCATGTTAGGATGCCTTTCTCGAGACCCTCGCGTTACACGCATTCTGGCCACTACGGATTACTGGGTGTACACACTGCTCGACCCACGGTATAAGGAGAACCTTTCCACTCTCATACCCGAAGAGGAAAGGGGTTCAAGAGTGATGCTATACCACGGGACCCTGGCGGACAAACTGATGGTAACATTCCCATCCGACAGCGCTAGTGGCAGAAGGCGCAGTTCCGAGGGCCAGGTAGCAGGGGAGGCGCAGAGATCAGGCAGCATGTACAGCGCAGGCAGGGGAACATTCTCCAAGGCCTTTGCCAGCTTTCTGGCTCTCCAGCAAGACTGTGTCACCGCTCCCCAGTCAAGGCTGTGTTGGCGGGAGCACTGTAAAAGGATGGTGAGGGAGTACGTAGCCGATCGCACGACCGTCCTCCGTGACGCCTCTGCCCCCTACAACTACTGGGTGTCGAAGCTGGACACGTGGCCTGAACTCGCGCTGTATGCCCTGGAGGTGCTTGCTTGTCCTGCGGCTAGCGTCTTGTCAGAGAGGGTGTTTAGTGCGGCTGGGGGAATCATCACGGATAAGCGTACCCGCCTGTCAACCGACAGTGCCGACAGGCTTACACTCATCAAGATGAACAAAGGCTGGATTTCCCCAGACTTCTCTTCTCCACCAGCGGACAGCAGCAATACCTAAACAATACGTAGGCTGCACCCGCGGATGGAAGCATCGTTCTCTATCACCATCAAAAACGGGGACATTTTTGCTTCATCAATCTGTGTATAATATTCATCCTGCTCCTCCTCCTCAAACCTCACGTATTCACGCCGAACGGGCAATTTTTCTTAGGCCCACAAGGCTCAGTCATATAATTTTTGTAAACAATTTTTATACGTTTCAATGCTCATTAACCCCTTCCCGCTGCAGGGCGTAAGTTTACGTCCTGGCAGCCTGGTACTTCCCACAACAGGACGTAAACTTACGTCCTGGAGATAGCGCGGGATCACATATGATCGCGCGCTATCCCGCAGCGGGAGCCGGCTGTCAGTCACAGCCGGCGTCCCGCTGCAACAGCGGGGGGACATCGGAGATGCCCCTCCCCCCGCTGTTAACCAATTCCCTGCCGCGATCTAAGTCTGACTGGGGCATGCAGTGTGGGCCGAAGCCCACCCACATTAAACATGACATTACTACCTCAGCTGTGTTGGGCAATGCAATGGGATACATTTATGTACAGCCGGTGGGTTCCAGGGAGCCACCCATGCTGTGGGTGCACACTGAATTCCCATTGTGGAATTCAGACCTGAGGGTGGTGTGGCATGAGTGCAGCTGAAGGCTGCGCAGGGACACTTTGGTGTGCGCTGTGGACACTGGGTCGTGCGGGGGGGTTGGGCAGCATGTAACCCAGGAGAAGTGGCAGCGGATTGTCATGCAGGCAGTGATTGTGCTTTGTTGGAGGTAGTGTGGTGCTTAGCTAAGGTAGCTAATTAGCATTGCTAATGAGGGCTTTTCAGAAGTGAAAGTTGTTGGGAGGGGGGGGGGGCACTCTTGCCGCTATTGTGGCTTAATAGTGGGACCTGGGAACTTGAGATGCAGCCCAACATGTAGCCCCTCGCCTGCCCTATCCGTTGCTGTGTCGTTCCCATCACTTTCTTGAATTGCCCAGATTTTCACAAATGAAAACCTTAGCGAGCATCGGCGATATACAAAAATGCTCGGGTCGCCCATTGACTTCAATGGGGTTCGTTACTCGAAACGAACCCTCGAGCATCGCGATAATTTCTTCCCGAGTAACGAGCACCCGAGCATTTTGGTGCTCGCTCATCTCTAATCAGGGTTCAATACAGACATCTCTCTCACAATCTATTTAGACGTAGAGAATGCCCCCTTGTTATAGTCGCAGTCCTGGTATAGAGGAAAGAAGGTGTTTACACAACATAGAAGAGGGTTACTGTAAAATCAGTGAGACTATGGAACTCTCTGCTTGAGGATGTGGTGATGGTAAACTTGCTATAAGTACAAGAGGGGCCTGGACACCTTTGTGGAGTGTAACAATATTACATGTTGTATCACTGATTACTTCAGAAGGGTCGGTGATCCGGGGATTATTCTAATTGCAAGACTAGAATAAGGAAGAAATTTATTTCCCTTAAATTAGGAAAATTGGCTTCTACCTCATTGGGGTTTTTTGCCTTCCTCTGGATCATCATTGGGATGCGGGAGGGGGTGAATACACAGCAAGGGATTTGTGAGAAACGAAGCGGCATCTGTCAGTGGGGGAAACGGCATGCACAGACGTCACAGTCACGGCGGTGGGCCAGCGGTGCAGTAAATGTGAGCGATGGAGCTCTGACGTGACCATTCACGCTGCGGAGCACAGGCGCGGAGGCCGGCAAATGTGCACGGAGGACCTTAGGGTCTAGATAACATGTGCTATTAGGGCTGCAGACAACCCAGTCATTTCACCACTGTCTGCAGCTAGTACCTGTCAGCCTTGGCCCTATCAGGAGCTACGGTTGTGAGAGAAGCGTTCCTCTTGTCAAACCCCTAGCTTCCGGTGGCGTCAAGATACAGTAATACCGCACCAATCTCTCACTAAGTAGAAAACAGTGAGGATATAGATGGAGAGCATTATGTAGTATGAGTAGGAGCGGCTGACAAAGGATAGGGGCGGGGGAACTGAGCTTGTGCTGATCAGTGCTGGGAAAGCTGCTGCAGCCACAAGTCTCAGCGGAAGACGTGAGTCAAAGCACATATAAGGTGTTTTTAGTGCATGACCACGAAAACTCTAAGCAAAAAACAGATAATTGCAGTATTTTTTTCTGCAGGGACTTAGTAAGATATTTATGTATTGATTTTTCATGCACAAAGGTTTCATAACCTTCAAGGCTAGCCATGCTTGTTAAAGGGGTTTTGTCATTAGAATAAGAAAACCCAGGTCAGCCGTCCAGATCCTTTTCTTCCTGTTTTGGAGCGTCCATTAGCTACAGTTCACTTCCTGCAAGGCAGTAAATGCTACAAGTCACATAGCGCTCACTGCCTAGCAGGGAATGCCGAATCCTCGGCAGCCTGCTTTATTGCACATGAATGATATCTCCCCTTTAGTGTTTCATATAGTAAATGAAACACTAGCGGTGAGACAGCGCACATGTGCAGTCACGCTAAAGCAGGCTGCCAAGGATTCGGCATTCCCTGCTAGGCAGTGAAAGCTACATCACTAGTGACTGGGTACACTGACCTGCAGGAAGCAGAATGTTTCGTCACAGGAAGAAGAATATCTGGCTGGCCGGAGGTGAGGTGACCCGGGGGACTGCAGAAGCCATGAGAAGATCTATGGTGAAGATCTTCTAAGAAAATAGCCTGGGAAGGAATAGGTAGGTATAGAATTTTTTTTTTTTTATGACAGAACCCCTTTAAGGATTATATATTTTGGCCCAGATCTTCAAGTTATGTCTCTGCATCGGGAGTTAGGGAAGGTCCATTTTCGTGTTGCTTATAGGGCTATCCTTTGAAAGTGTATACCCTTGCTATAAACACCACCACATTGGCCCATAGCACCCTGTTCTTTTCTATAACCTTGAGTTGACATGTGAAAATATGTACATGTGAGGTCACAAATGAACCTTTGCGAGGCAATTTTCCACTTTATCAACCTATAAATAATTTTTTTAGAGGCCATTTTTAAAATAACTTTACCCAAGGGATATTTTTATATACCGGTATATATAGATTATTTTTACTTTCGTTGCCAAAGAACAGAATACGTCTGCACACTGCCGCAAACAACATGATCCTTATTCCCCTCACACTCTACAAATTTCATTCCCATGCTAAACCTCAAATGTGTTTTTCTTCCTAACAAGAAACATATCCATTTCTCCCATATTGAAATTGTACGAAAAATGTCTCTTTTCGCCTTATTTAGATGTCTGTAACAGCTTCGAGATGTCTTGATATCACAAGGTTTTTTTCACACCAGCTAAACACTTTACTCTTTTTCCATTCTTTAATGTTAAAATATTTTTGTATATATTCAATATCACATTTTTTTAACTTCTTTTGTTAGTTTTTTTTTTTTAGTTAAAATTCATTTTTTTTTACCCAATATATTTATTTCCACATCTGTTGTATAATTGATTTAATCCCTAACCAAAGGAATGCGAAAGTCTTGTGCTGGACTTTAAATAAATTCCCTCGGGGTAAACACTGTCCTACTTCTCTCTCTCTCTCAGCCGCCGCAATATCTGTTTGGAACATGGTAATGTTAATAAAACTATAAACTAACATCATTGAGATTAAGGAAGTCATAATCATTTTTACTGTCAGGACTGGCAAAACGCAAACCCAAAGTTATTAGTTGAGTGAATTATAAAACATACCAGATATATGATCTGCCCGGCTTCCTTCTCATGTTCTCCATGAAACAATAATTAGTCATTTTTATTTGCTACGAAAATTATTACAAAAAGTCCGCCGCCGCCGACCCCCCCCCCCCCTTTTTCCACCGCTTCTCGTTTTTCTGTTTGTTTCCCATTGTAGACAGAAGACTACTGTATTAATACAGATTTGACAAGTTAGTAGCTTAAGTACAGTTTTCAACATTCATTTATTTAACTAGATGCCATTTTTCAACCCTGCATTTTTCTTTCTCCTTTACGAGATGTTTATTTTTTTGTCCTGCGGTTTGAGCCCCGAAGTGATGACATAATGTAAGTGTGATGATTTCTAAGACGAAAAAAAATATTTCTAAATTATAGTAGAGATTTGTTGGCTAATATATGACACTACAAGTGATTTTTCTCCCACTTTTATGATTTTATAGTATCGATAGATTCTTCTTATTCTATTAATTTAATTCATTATTATTATTTCTTTATATTTTTATTTTAATTTATAATTAATTACCATTTTTATTTCCTTTATTTATTATTAGAGTTTATTAGATTTTTTTCATTCTTTTAATGTAGTGAATTATAGTTAAATAAATATATTGTATTTTTAGGTTTTTTTTGATCATGTTAACTTTTTGTATAAAATTGATAATTCTGTTATTCTGTTAATTTAATTCATTATTATTTTTTAATATTGTAACTTAAAGGGTTTTTCTAAGAAGCCCAAAACATTGGTGGCTCACCTCCCGCTGTTCTGGTCTTATGTTTACATCAGCGGTGATGTGGATTGTTTACCCACATGACACTGGAGCCAATAGGAGGCCGGCTCATAAACCTGCCTTGGGGCTTCTACATTAGACCAGGCTGATGTCACCTGCCAGACGCTGTGGCAGTTGACCACCACAACAGCAGTCCGGCGCCAAGGTGAATATATTACTTTTACATAATCTTGGACACAGGGGGCCCAATACTATGTAAAAGTAATAACTTGGAATTATCATATAAACTGTACTTTGTGATTAGTTTTTTATTATTTTAATTACATCTATTAGTTTTTTTTATCATTCCTTTAACATAGTGAATTGTAATTAAATATATTTCATTTGTAGTTCTTCTTGATTATATTAACTTTTTAGTTTTTGTTTACTTATTAGATCACTTTATGACTATAAATATAGGATAGGCCAGTGATTCCCAATAATGGCGTTGCAGTACCTTGTTGTGCTGTAAGAAGCTCTTAGGGGTGACATGGGTAGGGAGAGGGAGAAAATTTGTTTCTTTTCAGGAGTGCCACAAGCTAAAGATTTTTGATGACATGTGCCACAAGCTGAAAAAGGATGGAAAACAGTGGTATAGGCACTTCAGACATAGGGGAAAGTTTATCAGAGGCTTTGTACCGGGAAACGGGTATAGAAAAATGTACATTTTGGGACACACTATATTATTCCCAAAAATGTGTGACTTTTTGTAATTTTGACATCAGTCTCATCACCACTACAAAAGAGTGTGTGGGGCATAGCATCAGGAACATGGCCACTCATGGCCCTTCACATTTATTATAATATATACCACAAATTGGTGTAATGTATAGCTGAAATCTATACCAACTTGGGATAAAGTTACACTACCAAACTAGCCCACTATGGTAGGTACAATCTTTTGAGAGTTCTGTTTTTTTGTAGCTTCTTATTATTAACTGATCAGTAGGGGGTCTTGCCAATTTGCTATTAGTGACCTGTCCTGAAGATGGGCCCCAAAACGTTTTAGTCCAAAAACACCCTTTAAATAGGAAGTCTGTAAGCATATCTGCATATTTTAGAGTCTGTAGGAAATGTGAGAACCTGGAGGAAACTCACCACAGAAAGAACATTTTTAAAAAACTCCATTCAGATGTTGTCCCAGGTTGTCTTCAAACCAAAGACCCCAGTGCTAACCACCATGCTGCTCCCTGATTCTTGTTGAACTCACCCAATGAGTTTGGATGACAGCTTGTCAACTGTTTTTGGCCTTAGATGACCATGCTATATGTTTTGTGCTAATGTTGTGTTGTGCATGTTGCTAATGTGATACCAACTTCTTCACCATTTGGATCTTGTGGGAAAATATAGTTATTTGTATAGTTATAGAAGACGAGGATCAAACAAAGAAAACTTCCAGATGGTAATGTCTTATCTAACTGCCCCATGGAAGTCTACTATGCTTTTCTATCCTTCTAAAAAGATAAAAAGGGACAGAAAACTTATGAAATGGAGATCAAATGGGTCTTCGCTTTACAAATAAAGTGTACGGTTCTGTCCAGGATATCTCCTCGAAGCTTTTCAGATGGAACCCCAAGAAGGAGAGCAGAGGGAGGGAGGGGGCAGAGGGAAAAACGAAACGTAAAATGATCCTTAGGCTCTATTTACTCAGGCATTATTCTCGTGTGAGTTTTGTGCATTGCAAGACGTACAAAACTCGCAAGAAAATAGACCCCGTGTTTTGCAATGGATCCATTTACATGGGCAATTTTTCTCTTACAATGATGCCATAAGACGGAAAATTCATAGCATATTCTATTGTCCTGTGAGTTTCACAGAAGAAGAGAACATGCAGATGTGCGGTCTCCCACAAATCGCCCAGCACACAGACGGGGTGTCTATGTTCTGTGCAATGTGAGTTACAACCGAGAATCCCAGGCTGGATTAACTATCAGCCATGTAAATTCGGCCTTACACAGTTGTTTTGGTCTTCAAAGAATACTCCAAAATATGTTGGTGCTTTAAAAAATTTCAAAAACATAGACATCTTAAAATTTTGCTTATTCCACAGGGACGTCTCAACAACCTCTACAACGGGAGCAGAGAATACGGATTTTGCTCCAAACATCTACAGGGATCCACTGTGATCGTTTCAAGGGTTTACACGTGTCCCCCGGAGTCATCGGTAATAGAAGACAAAAAATTCACTCCTAATAGACAGTCTGTTTGACAAAACCAATATGGTAGCGCTCAAAGCCCAAATTACTGTTAGCCTGATGACTTGCGAGTATATTATAAACTATCTGCATGGGCTCCTCTTTCTTTTTTACGACAGGATGAAGCATATTTGAAAACGTATGCTCATGTTTTATTTAATTTTTTTTATATTGTATCTAGTGGTTGCCTGACTGTAGTTGTGTCATTTGCATAATTATTGCATTAGGAAGCAAATGGGAGATTGGCTGAAAATAGCCCTTAAGCATTTACTCTATTTTAAACTGCTCTGCGTTGCCCCGGTGCTTGATTTCCTACACAGCGGATATGCAAATAAGAGCATAATATCACTTGCACATGTTTGCTTAAAGGGACATACATAAGCCTTAGAAAGGTACACTCCGCTATTTTAATCACATTGACTGTATAGAGGATCTAGCTTGATTGACATGGTGCATTGGGTCGAGAGATTAGTAGACCCCAAAAATAAGAATTCTGACTTTGTAGTTACTAACTCCCACAATTGCTAAATGCGAGATCAAATTGGGATTTGATGATTCCTACAGGTATGTTACAGACATCTATGGATGAGATAACGCTGCATGTGACTTTTTGGGTCTCTACTCCTTATTCCTAACCCAGTGACCTCCCTTGGTATAACTCAGTCATAAGTAGTGGAAAATAATCTTAATAATGCCAGTACCAGACATGGGTCCACCACTGAGCCTTCTATATGGGTCGAATATCTGTCCAAAATATTCCTCAAAACACTCGTTCATGCAACAACTGGGCCATGTAAAAGTACCAACAATCAGCAGAGGAATGAGCGAATGTTAATTCATCAGCTGATCATTCAGTTTCAGCCAGCATAAAAATGCTCACTGCTCAGCTTTACATCTGCCTGTATGAACAGGGAGATGTACAGCCAGCCTATGGTGATGAGTGATCACAATTATGACCATTCGACCCCATAAGCCAATTTTTGGCGTACATGAAAGAAAATAAAACGGGCGCTGCTCAGCATGCATTTCGATCAATGCTCATACCTTGATGTGGCCGGATGAAGGCATCCAATACCGAAACGTGTTGCCTTGCAATAAAGCCGTTCTGATTTGATCTTTTCCACTATGGTATTCCTACGCTTTCCTCTCTTCTACAGTTGTACAAGGGTGTTTTTACCTGATCCAGATAAGGGTGGCTGCAATTGTTAGGTGTATCAGCAAGTTGTGCCAGTAGTACAACTCAGGTGGAAACCTTCATTGGATTAATTTCCATTCTCTTTAACACCCTGCATATAGAGAACTCTTTTTGGTCCTTTCCGAAAAACATACCTTGAGGCTTGTAGGCCCCAGTGAAAAATCTGTAATAGGATCCACCCAAACCTAACATGCTACAGTATTTATAATACTGGTGCCTGTAGACCCCCTCAGTCACCAGGGTCTACTTAGGCTTGCTACACCCCTGATTCGTACTGTAATGATTTGTATCCATTATTCAGGCCAGACTAGGGATTTAATTTGGATTCTCTCAGGTGACTTGTTATGTAATGGCCAGAGGCGAGTGGATCTTCATGGAGAATTTTCTATTGAGCCTCCAATTTTCAGATCGTCCATATTCAATGCAAATCTACGATCTCCAGTGACCAAAAAAGTTCTTCTACCCATTTGATCTCCATGTAATCTATTAAATTCTGATCAGCTTTGTTGTCTTGACCAAATGATAATATATGTGACAGTGTGCCAAGCGATTTACTGGGAAAATAGATGATGATACGGTCTGGATAGACATTGAAGGAGCCGCAGTCTTTACTCAGACACCATGCCACATTTGTTTTGCTGATTGGTGAGGATGCCAGGTTTGGACATCTAATGATCACAGATTGATGGCCTTGAGCAGACACAGATAGCAGAGAGCTTCAGTGCAAAAACAGCATAAGGTTTCCAGCAACTACAGTAATCTGACGAATGTTGTGCGCTAGTTGTGGACAATCTGCTCCAAAACCTTACTCACATCACCAGCCTGCCAATTCACTAGTTATTGAATCAGTAATGGTATGTCCACTCCTATGATGGCCTATCCTATGTGTCAGCAATCGATTTGTTATCCCAGAAACCCCTTTAACCACTTAACTTACATTTTTGGGCATTAACATGTAGCTTTTTCAGTTTCCTTGACATTTTTGAATAGTAGCCAATATTTTTGACTTTTTTTTAGATTATATTCAGTAAATACTATCACGATGGTAGACCCCATTCATAAATGCCCTCTTACAGATGCTCTAGCAATTTAACCCTAAATTCCCTATCCCCTTATTGTGCCAATTGGGGCCTAGAATATCTAGAATCTACTAATATGGTACGCCCAAAGGAATGAAGCAGCATAGTAAACATTTGCTATCATTGGGTACAAAGCTTTCCGGGACCAGACTCCAAGTCCACAGCAGAGACTAACAAAGTAAGGCTCTATGACAACCGTTATACATCTCTACATATCAAAGTTTCAGCTCCTCATTGGAGCCATTTAGGCAGATAGGTGGTGGCCTTCTTGTCCTTGATGGACCCTCAGGAAGACCTGAAGCTAGAGGTGTAACGTGAAGCTCCTCGGCCCCAAAGGAAAACCTGTAACAGCAACTATAATGCTTTATTAATAGTACTCGGCTTCCTATATGGAGAAGAGAGGCCTTATGAGCCCCCTATGGCTCCTAGGCCTGGTTGCCACCGCATCCCCTGCATCCCCTATAGCTATGCCCCTGCCTGAACCTAGAATTACTGGTCTAAATACTGAGACTTGGAGAAACTCATTGCTTGTCTTTCCCCATATAAATAGGTTGTTTGCGGCAAGTGAGCTGAAGACACCCAAAAAACATTTGGTATTTTAAGCTATAAGGCTACATTTACATGACTGATTTCAACACTGTGCCTGAGATTCTGGATCCACCTGACCAGGTGATGTTTTTCCGCTACTCAGTGATACAATTTTCACACTCTTTTGCCCCCTGGAGTCTCAGTTCTCTATTTCTCTGAGACACAATAGTGCAAGAACTGGTTACCTTCTGTTATACCCCATCCATTGTAAGGAACAAGGAGTTGTGTACGTGACTACATAAATTGGACACAAACCTTGTGTTCGGCTGCAACTTACTTGATCGTGCAGCGCCTGTTCATCAAAACATTTCTGGACATCTTCCTCTGATCCCTTCTGGGCGATGGGCTGTTTCCATCCACAGGACCCCTCTAGCTTGATGGTTTTCCTCGATCACGCCATTCTCAGTATACTCTCCACACAGCTGCACGAAAAAAACCATGCAAGGTTGGCAGTGAAATCCTGGCCCCGGCTAGTCAAACACAAATGACCAAACCTCGATGGAAGTCACTCAGATTGTTGGACTTTCCCATCAAACATGGATTCACACTGAAACTGATCCACGGAAAACTTGTGCAGCGCTGTTTTTCACTTTGTAAGACGACAGACACCATGACTGAACCCGATCGGTCACCGCTTACCGTGAACACAACCTTATATGGTATTTTTTTCGTCTTTCTTAAAATAATTCTACATGAACGAATGGATGTTGAAAAATATTTATTTCTCGTAAAGAATTAAGAATATATCTTCTGTCTTTTACGGCTCGGCTATTTTTATTTTTTTGAACTTCTGGTAATTGACTCTTTTGGGTCTGCGTTCTCTGTAATTCTATTGCCTAATAGCCGCTGCGTACCATAATGGAAAGCAGAAAGTGAGTCACCATTTTCAGCCAAAATACAATAGAAAAATCTGTTTGCTAAAGGTACAAATTATCCAAGGAAGCCGGCGCTTAATGCAATATTTAAAATGGAAATTTGCCAGTATACAAAAAATATCACTTTAACCGTTTGCAGATGTATTTATAATATTTCACGAAGTGAGCGAGAAAAGAAAAAAGTTGGTCGCATTGCTAAAAGGCTTCCCAGCCAGATGCTGTATCGGTATGAGAGTATTGATAAGCCGTGTACATTCTGTGTTATAGGCAGTCTCCGTCCCACCTACTAATTGTAATGTAATGTAGGGATGGGGGCTTCCATCTACATCCTGTCTCCAGTTACCGGGAAGGTCGGTGCTGCCTGCCCTAATGTTTTACCAACAGCTGTTTTCCTCCTCAAACCATTATCTTTTTCTGCTTACTCCAGGAATTTATGGAAAGTTGCAGATTTATAGTGCTTATCCCAGCAAATCATGGACACGTCTCGGGGCAGACATTGCATCGGGAAATGAAATGTAGGTTATAACATTGAAAGTTTAAACACAGAATATCTGAACATGTCTTTATACTTTACCAGAACCAAAATGCAGTATCCTCCCAACTCCCTAGGCTTCACAGTGCATTCTAGGCATATACTAGTAGAGTGTCGACAACATTATAGTAGTTATATTCCTGTACATAGGGGGCAGTATTATAGTAGTTATATTCTTGTACATAGGTGGCAGTATTATAGTAGTTATATTCTTGTACATAGGGGGCAGTATTATAGTAGTTATATTCTTGTACACAGGAGGAGTATTATAGTAGTTATATTCTTGTACATAGGGGGCAGTATTATAGTAGTTATATTCTTGTACATAGGTGGCAGTATTATAGTAGTTATATTCTTGTTCATAGGGGGCAGTATTATAGTAGTTATATTCTTGTACATTAGGGGCAGTATTATAGTAGTTATATTCCTGTACATAGGAGGCAGTATTATAGTAGTTATATTATTGTACATAGGGGGCAGTATTATAGTAGTTATATTCTTGTACATAGGAAGCAGTATTATAGTAGTTATATTCTTGTACATAGGGGGCAGTATTATAGTAGTTATATTCTTGTACATAGGAAGCAGTATTATAGTAGTTATATTCTTGTACATAGGAGCAGTATTATAGTAGTTATATTCTTGTACATAGGAGCAGTATTATAGTAGTTATATGTTTGTACATAGGGGGCAGTATTATAGTAGTTATATTCTTGTACATAGGGGGCAGTATTATAGTAGTTATATTCTTGTACATTAGGGGCAGTATTATAGTAGTTATATTCTTATACATAGGAGGCAGTATTATAGGAGTTATATTCCTGTACATAGGGGGCAGTATTGTAGTAGTTATATTATTGTACATAGGAGCAGTATTATAGTAGTTATATTCTTGTACATAGGAGTAGTATTATAGCAGTTATATTCTTGTACATAGGGGGCAGTATTATAGTAGTTATATTCTTGTACATAGGAGCAGTATTATAGTACTTATATTCTTGTACATAGGGGGCAGTATTATATTAGTTATATTCTTGTACATAGGAGGCAGTATTATAGTAGTTATATTTTTGTACATAGGGGGCAGTATTACAGAAGTTATATTCTTGTACATAGGAGCAGTACTATAGTAGTTATATTCCTGTACTTAGGGGGCAGTATTATAGTAGTTATATTCTTGTACATAGAGGGCAGTATTATAGTAGTTATATTCTTGTACATAGGAGGCAGTATTATAGTAGTTATATTCTTGTACATAGGAGCAGTATTATAGTAGTTATATTCTTGTACATAGGAGCAGTATTATAGTAGTTATATTCTTGTACATAGGGGCAATATTATAGTAGTTATATTCTTGTACATAGGAGCAGTATTATAGTAGTTATATTCTTGTACATAGGGGGCAGTATTATAGTAGTTATATTCTTGTACATAGGGGGCAGTATTATAGTAGTTATATGCTTGTACATAGGAACATAGGAGGCAGTATTATAGTAGTTATATTCTTGTACATAGGGGCAGTATTATAGTAGTTATATTCTTGTACATAGGGGGCAGTATTATAGTAGTTATATTCCTATACATAGGGGGCAGTATTATAGTAGTTATATTCTTGTACATAGGAGCAGTTATATTGTAGTTATATTCTTGTACATAGGGGGCAGTATTATAGTAGTTATATTCTTATACATAGGGAGCAGTATTATGGTATTTATATTCTTGTACACATGAGGCAGTATTATAGTAGTTATATTCTTGTACATAGGGGGCAGTATTATAGTAGTTATATTCTTGTACATAGGGAGGCAGTATTATAGTAGTTATATTCCTCTACATAGGGGGCAGTATTATCGTAGTTTTTTTCTTGTACATAGGGGGCAGTATTATAGTAATTATATGCCTGTACATAGGGAGCAGTATTATAATAGTTATATTCTTGTACATAGGGAGCAGTATTATAATAGTTATATTCTTATACATAGGGGACAGTATTATAGTAGTTATATTCTTGTACATAGGGGGCAGTATTATAGTAGTTATATTCTTGTACAGAGGGAGCAGTATTATAGTAGTTATATTCTCGTACATAGGAGGCAGTATTATAGTAGTTATATTCTTGTACATAGGGGGCAGTATTATAGTAGTTATATTCTTGTACATAGGGGGCAGTATTATAGTAGTTATATTCTTGTACATAGGAGGCAATATTATAGTAGTTATATTCTTGTACATAGGGGGCAGTATTATAGTAGTTATATTCTTGTACATAGGGGCAGTATAAGGGCGCCCACCCACTTGCGATTTTTTTTTCTTTGCGTTTTTCCTGCAGAGCCATTAGAATTGAATGTACTCCCACCCACTGGCGTTTTGCGTTGCGTTGCGTTTTTTAACATAGGAACTGTCAGTTGCATATGTGTCCTTATTTTTCTCCTAATGCACCCATGAAAGTCAATGGAAATTAATGGAAAAGCCGCGAGAACGCCGCGAAATCGCGGCAAAAAACGCCGCGAAAAAAGCAGGAAAAACGCGGCGTTTTTCACGCACGAAAATCGCAAACGCCAGTGGGTGGGCGCCCTTATAATAGTTATATTCTTGTACATAGGAGGCAGTATTATAGTAGTTATATTCTTGTACATAGGGGGCAGTATTATAGTAGTTATATTCTTGTACATAGGGGGCAGTATTATATTAGTTATATTCTTGTACATAAGGGGCAGCATTATAGTAGTTATATTCTTGTACATAGGGGGCAGTATTATAGTAGTTATATTCTTGTATATAGCGGGCAGTATTATAGTAGTTATATTCTTGTATATAGGGGGCAGTTTTACTAGTTATATTCTTGTACATAGGGGCCGTATTATAGTAGTTATATTTTTATACATAGGAGTCAGTATTATAGTAGTTATATTGTTGTATATAGGGGGCAGTTTTAATAGTTATATTCTTGTACATAGAGGGCAGTATCATACTATCGTAGTTATATACTTTTACATGGAAGGCAGTATTGCAGTAATTACGTATTATGTCAAGCTGGCAACCCTATCCTTGTATCTGCCGTACAGCTCTTTCCCCATGGTCGTCATCGTATTATTCTTACCCCTGTTTCTACCTGTACACAGCCTCTGCAAAGTAAATCCTATTGTTTGACACTTTAGCACATTTTAACATCCTTTTTTACTCTTTGGGACTCTGGCTATTAAATATACATAAGTTATTTGAAAATGCATTGACCATTTAAATTATCCCTATATTTACACTTTGACACTCCTCTTCCCTCTTATTATGTCTTGTATGGATTATTTTCTTATACCAAGTTGACTTCTATCTTCCTTGCTAGGATTCCTCTGAATCGCACCGTAGACTGGAGACCGGGAGATGAAGTTGTTATAAGTTCATCATCTTATGAGGCTCATCAAGCTGAACGTGTTTACCTTAGAGACATATATGGAACTATTGTCCGGATCTGGGGAAAGCTTAACCACTGGCATTCTGGTAAGACATCAATAAAATTAGTTGTTACTGTTTTTTTTTATTTTTGTGCTGTGTTCCAAAATGAATATGCTCACCATAGATACTAACACTGGTATAACTATAGGGGATGCAGGGGATGCGGTTGCAACCGGGTCCAGGAGCCTTAGGGGTCCCATAAGGCCTCTCTTCTCCATATAGGGAGCCAAGTACCATGATTAAAACATTAAAGTTGGAGGCCCTGTTACAGGTTTTGCATTGGAGCCCAGGAGTTTCAAGTTACGCCTCTGCGTTAAGGGCTTAGGAGACGTTGGAGGCCCCAAGATGAGGTTTTGCATCCAGGCCCATGAGCCTTTAGCAATGCCCCTGGATACTAAAACTGTTTTAGCCGAGTATGAATTCTTCCAAGACTTCTTTTGAATCCAGACCTTAAATGCAGAAATATAAGGTTATATGCTCCTTTGTATACCTTTCGAGTGCTCCAACTCTTTGGTTGTCATTTACTTTACTTGGCAATGGTCTGAAGCTGAGAAGGCATTAAAGTCTCACTGAATCTCCCAATGGTCTAGAATTTTAGGGTGCCTAAGTGCAGAAGTTTAAACATTTGAACAAAGTGATAGAAACACCTTAAAGGGAACCCGTCACCAGAAAAATCGATTTCAGTCTGCCTCCATAGTGTTAAGCAGTTTGAGGCAACTTTGGCACACATGCTTTTACTAAAAAAAGGGTGTTTGAATTTTTAGAAATTCTTACTTTTATTGCTGTGCACCCAGTATGCAAATTATTTGCTTCAAGTCAAAGATGTAGTGCCAAGAACTCTCCGAGTCTGTGGATCACTGCTCAAACGCTGCCTTTCCTCCCACTGGCTGCCACACCTATGGCTATTTGTTTCCGCACCTAGCACCGAGGTCTTGAGCATGTGCCCTGCGCCATGCCTTGGAAGTCTTCCTGCACATGTGCAGTACCTTGGTGAAGTTGAAGTGTGTACATTCACCGGCGCACTGGGAATGCACCAGAAGAAGCCGCAGAAGTGGTGTACGGCACATGTGTGAGTCCTCAGCCCAGACATATAGACACCAGAGTGGCAGCCAACGGGAGGGGAGGCATGAGAGTTCCCGACACAGCCTTTTCCCCCAGAATGGGGGTAAATTGGCTTCTGCCTCATTGAGGTTTTTTGCCTTTCTCTGGATCAACAAGGGGGAAGTGAAAACAGGCTGAACTGGATAAACTTTTGTTTTTTTGCAGCCTAGCATACTATGTTACTGTTTACGACTTAAGGGCTTAGTCACACGGGCGTTTATTGCCGCGATTTGCGCATGCGTCCGGCGATTTTTTAAAACCATTGCTTTGCAATGGTATCGGACACATGAGCGCTTTTTATGCGCTCGTCCGATAAATTAGAGAACAGAAATCGCAGATCGCACCTATCTGCGATCTGCGATTCCTGTTCTCTTCTCTATATGCGCTCAATGGGGCCGGCGGCAGCAGCGTCGACCCCATTGAGAACATACAGAAGACAAATCATTCTTCTCTGCCACAGCTGTAACAGCTGTGGCAGAGAAGAACAATGTTTGCCCATTAAATTCAATGGAGCGGCAATACAGCCGACTCCATTGAAAGCAATGGGCTGCCGGCGTGCGCGGGATGAATTGTCGGGGAGGGGTTAAATATATAACCCCTTTCCTGCAATGCATCCTTAAATGTGAAAAAATAAAAAAAAAGGATGTACTCACCAGCTCCAGGCAGCTGGAGATCCCGGCGGCCGGCCTGCAGTGGGTGTGAAGGGGTGTGACTCAGACTGGCCCCTGATTGGCTCAGCCTGAGCCAATCAGAGACTGATCTCAGTCACACCCATTCATGAATTCATGAATGGGTGTGACTGAGACTTGCTTCTGATTGGCTCAGCGCTGAGCCAATCAGGGGCCAGTCTGAGTCACACCTCCTTCACACCCACTGCAAGCCGGCCGCCGGGATCTCCAGCTGCCTGGAGCTGGTGAGTACATCCTTTTTTTTTATTTTTTCACATTTAAGGATGCATTGCAGGAAAGGGGTTATATATTTAACCCCTCCCCGACAATTCATCCCACACTCGCCCGCAGCGCTTGCATTCAATGGAGCCGCTGTATTGCCGGCTCCATTGAATGCAATGCGCTGGACAGCTCCTGCCCGTTTCTAATGAAACGCGGCTAGGAGCAGATTTTCGGGCGATTTTTGGGCCGATTTTTCGGCGCCGGTCACGCGATTTGCGCATGCGCATCCGTCATGCGATGCGCAAATCGCGTGAAAAAACGCCCGTGTGACTAAGGCCTAAGGCAAATCATTTGCATATTGGGCACATATTAATGAAAGTAGGAATTTCTAAAAATTTCAGAAACACTTTTTGTTTTTGTAAAGGCATGTGTGCCAAAGTTGCCTCAGACTGCTTAACACCATGGAGACAGAGCTAAAGATGGAGAAGGAGAAGGTAAAAATATTTCCCAGAGTTCTGGGAGATTTTATACTGCTAACTTACTGTTTTCAGTATTAAACAGTAAAAGGAGAATGTGATGCAATTGCTTTGCGCAACTCTGTAATTTGGAGACAGAAGATACAAAGGACGGAGACCAGAAAACAACAAAGAACTTCAAACGAGGCTCAACATTCTCATTGAGGTCGCACAGAAAGGATGCAGAACAAAAGCATCAAAAGGCCATGACACAAAATCTAGGAGAAGAGTTACAAGGAACAGGATCAAGAACAAAAGCTTTACTGGAGAAACAAGGACAGGGTGAAGATGAAATGTATCACTGGGAACACATGGATAGGATCCAGAACAGAAGCATCACCTGGAAAATATGGGCAATATGAAGAACACAAGCATTGCTTGGGAACATTGGCAGGATTCAAAGCAGAAGCATCCATGATGGTTCATGAGCAGGGTCAAGACGAGAAAGATCGCAAAAGACTTATGGACAAGGTGTAGGAAGGAAACACTGACAGCCTTAAAGGGGTTGTCCCGCGCCGAAACGTTTTTTTTTTTTTTCAATAGCCCCCCCCGTTCGACGCGAGACAAACCCGATGCAGGGGTTTTAAAAAAAAAACCTGGATAGTACTTACCCGAATCCCCGCGCTCCGGTGACTTCTTACTTACCTTGCGAAGATGGCCGCCGGGATCTTCACCCACGGTGGACCGCAGGTCTTCTCCCATGGTGCACCGTGGGCTCTGTGCGTTCCATTGCCGATTCCAGCCTCCTGATTGACTGGAATCGGCACACGTGACGGGGCGGAGCTACAAGGTGCAGCTCTCCGGCACGAGCGGCCCCATTCAGAAGGGAGAAGACCGGACTGCGCAAGCGCGTCTAATCGGGAGATTAGACGCTGAAATTAGACGGCACCATGGAGACGAGGATGCTAGCAACGGAACAGGTAAGTGAATAACTTCTGTTTGGCTCATATTTAATGCACGATGTATATTTCAAAGTGCATTAATATGGCCATACAGAAGTGTATACCCACACTTGCTGCCGCGAGACAACCCCTTTAAGAACAGACGTATGAGCACAATCACGTGGAAAGGACAAAGAACAAAAGTGTCACTAGGGAAGCATGGACAGAATCAAATAGACAGCCATCATTGGGGACTTTTGGGCATGATTAAGGACAATAGCCTAACTGAGGACACACTGACAAGGACAAGAATGGAAACATCACTGGGGATACATGTGCAGTGCAAAGAACTGAAACCTTGCTGTGGATACTTGGACAGGACCAAGAATGGAAACTTGACTTGAGACACATGGACAGGGCCATGAATGGATACATCACAGGGAAAACATGGACAAGGCCAAGAATGGAAATATCGCTGTGGATACATACACAGAGCCAAGTACAGAAACATTGCTGTGGACACATAGAAAGGGTCAAGAACAGAAATATCATCGTCGATATATAGACAACGGCAATGACAAGAATGGAAACATTGTACTAAATACATGGACATAGCCAAGAATGGAATCATCACTGTGGATACATGGACAGGGTCAATAGCCGAATCATTGCTGTGGAAACTTGAACAGGGGCAAAAATGGAAACATCTCTGTGGATACATGCATAGAGCCATTTATAGAAACATTGTTGTGGACAAATGGAAAGAGACAAGAATGGAAACATCGTTGTGCATACATGGACAGGGCCTAGATCAGAAACATCACTGTGGACAGGGGCAAGAATGGAAAGATCACTGTTGACACATGCACAGGGCCAAGAATGGACAGGGCCAAGCACTGTGGACATGTGGACAGGGCTAAGAACAGAAACATCACTGTGGACATGTGGACAGTGCCAAGAATGGAAACATCACTGTGCATACATGGACGGAGCCAAGAATTAAAATATTACTGGAGGCATATGAACAGGGCCAAGAACAGAAACCTCACTGCGGAAACTTGGACAGGGCCAAGAATGGAAAGATTGCTGTGGAAACTTGGACAGGGCCAAGAATGGGAACATCACTGTGGACACATGGACAGGGCTAAGAAATGAAATATTGTGAAGATACAAGTACAGGGCCAAGAATAAAAAATATCACTGTGTGCACATGGACAGGACCAAAAAGAGAAACATCTGTGGGGACAAATTGAGGTATGCAAACATCACTGGAGACACATGGACAGGTTCAAGAATGGTAACATTAACGGGGACACATGGACAAGGCCAAGAACAGGAACATCACTGTGGCTGTATGGACAAGTTCAAGAATGAAAACATTACTGAGGAAGCATGGGCAGAGGCCAGGAATGGAAACATCACTGGGAACAGATGGACAGAGTGAAGAATGAAAACATCACTGGAGACACATGGACGCAGCCAAGAACAGAAACCTCACTTGAGACAGATGGAAAGAACCAAGAACGGAAACATCACTGTGGATACAAGTACAGGTTCAAGAATGCAAACGTCACTAAGGACATACGGACAGTGCCAGGAATGGAAACATCACTGGGGACACGTGGATAAAGTCAATGACAGATCACCTGATACAACAGCTTAGGGGCCTAGTCAAAAATAGGAACATTGCAGAAGATACTTGCAGTCAAATCAGAAAACCTTTGCAGGAGTCAGACATTGTATAGCCTCATTGTTCAGACCCTGATCATGTGATTGACCTCATCAGCCAGAGCAACAGGTAAATCAGGTTATCAAAAGTTTTTTCCTCCTTTGTTTATAGAGGACTAGAACTTTACTATTTCTGTTTAATTCAAAGAAAAATTGAATTTTTTTGAGAATTTACCTGAAGTATCACCAGCTAAGTGATAAGTAATTTCACGGGATGCTCTGTGAGCTGAGTCCTAGGCGGCTTCAACAGCCTGAAATAAATCTCGTATCGGATATTATAAGGATTAAAAGTGGCTGTTTCAGCTGGATTAAAACTTGTAAAATCAATGCTCCTATTTCACTCTTGAGTGAGTCAGCCCTGGCTGTGATAATGCCGGATATTAGGGAATCTTTCTCCTTCCTAATCACTTTCTGTTTGTCTTCTTAGAACTTTCTAGGTGATGCCGTGTAAAGTAGTAAATATCTTTGTAGCAACAGCCTCCAATGCTTAAAGGGGTGCATCACCTATGAATGTATTCCATTTTTCTTCTATTTCCTTTGCTATTAGTCAATTAATCCCTTGAGAACATGGACTAGTTTTGGCCTTGAGCACCAGAGAAACTTAAAAAAAAATTCCATCTCTGCTTCCCGGTGTTGTATGAGGTTTTGCTTTTTTTCGTAGTCGAATTGTACTCAATGTAGGTGGGATGTTTTGGGGCATGTGCATTAGCATTGACATTGATCCCATTAACCAGCTAATGGTTAATGGGATCACTGAAGAAGACAATCCTTTTCCATATGCCCTATTATGGCTCAGAACTCCCATCTATAAGCCAAAACGGAGAGTCACTGTCTATAGTGAGAGTGCCTCGTCTCTGGTCGGCTCAAACCATATGTGTATTACATGGATAATCATTTATCTAAATAGCTGCCAGGTAATACTACATTTTTCCTGTCGTGGCCATTGCAGGGAAAATGCCTGTCTGGCTGTGGCTTCCCCCTGCAAAAATGTCCACTTGCCACCCGGTGGCCACAACGAAGAGAGGGTGCATGAAAATTACGAGTAAGGGTTCTTAAAGTGACCCTCTGGTCCCAGGAAAAAAAAATTTCCGAAGACCAGAGAGTTAAAATATTACTTGGTGCCCTCCTTCCTCCCAATTCTATCACTGATTTACCTGTTCCTGGGCCCCTCTTCATTCTTCCTAGATCGTTGCTGTGATTCTTAGCTTATTCTATGCCTACTGAGCTCTGGTGATGCATCCATAGTCTAAGACATTACATACTGCTCTGATTGGCCACCATTGCTCACGTTAGTATGAAAGCAGCATGTTGTCTTTAACTACCAATGTACAGTGTGTATCAAGTAGAGACGGAAGCACCGCAGCCATCTTCGAAGAATGAAGAGGTGCCATTGGTGTAGGTGAATTGGTTGCAGAACCGGGCAAAAGGATGGCACTAGATAATATAACTCCCCCATACTAGTTCCTGGAGAAATGTTGTCCTTGACCATTGTGTAGTCTATTTAGTTAAAAGACACAGGAACCATAGGGCCCTATTGTAAAACTCATAGTGGATCCCACCCCCGACTTAGAGTTCCTCCAATTGTTATATATATTTAAAATAAAGTTAATGTTCATGATTACATATATAAAACCAACCTACCAAAAGTAATTAAACACCGGAGCAAGAATAGAAAGTAGTATTTATTTCCATATGTTAATACTTAGTGGGGCTCATTTGGCCCTAATGACATCTGATACTGTCTGTGGCATACTACTAATGTCTAATACACTTCAGCTGGTATATCCCCAAAGTTCATCCCAAAGATGTTCTATAGAGTTCAGGTTGGGACTCTGTGCAGGCGCGTCCAATAATGGAACATCCATATCCTCAAACCAACGTAAAACAGCGTTGTCTTGTTGGAAGTATGGCCGACCATTCCCAGAGCATGCCACATTGTCGGCAGCATATTAGTGTCTAGAATGTCATGGTATGCCTTTGTGTTCATGGTTCTTGTCACTACAACCAATGGACCGAGACCATGCCACGTACTACATCCCCAGATCATTATGGAACCTCCCCATACTTAACTATGAGTACAACACGCTCAGGCAAAAGGCGTTCCCCAGGATCCTCCACACCCCGGTACAGTCATCTGATTTGAAGGTGGAATAGCGTGAGTCATCACTCCATAGGGTGTTCTTCCATTTCTCAACTACCCAGTGATGACTTTCCTTGCATCATTGTAGATGCACCAATGCATCTTCTTTGTTTTTAGCTTCAATAGAGGGAAATAGCAGCCAAAGTGTATCAGATGTTCGTAGAAAGCATGCCATGGAGAGTATCCGATATCATTAGGGCCTAAGTAGGCCCCAGTAAGTATTAACATATGTATATAAATACTACTTTTAATTCTTACTCAGGTGTCCATTTGTGTCATTTGAGTTCCTACTAGTGGTGGCTGTGGGCAAACGCTATGACTATGTGAGAAGATGTACGGAAAGCCATCTAATGCTTTTTACCATGGGACCCATAGCAGTCACATGGTCTGCTGTCATGGTGGTTACACCACTGATCTCAACTATTTCCTCCCTCTGTCTGTTGCATAGCTATTTCAGCCCTGAGGAGAGGATCAATGTTACATGACGGGGGGCATCTCAAGCATCTCTTACTGTTGCTTCTAATATGGCTCTGTGTAGATTTCCACTTTGAGTAATGACCCCAAGTTGAAGTTATTGAAGAAGTGAACTTCCTTCACATGTCTTGGCTATGCACCACTGCACCTCAATGGTCTGCCAGAGCACACTCCAGGGAGCGCACCCAGGGCTTCTCTGTAGAGCTAACACAACACTTAAGGTCTGTTTAGGGATGCAGAAAAAAGAACACATTTCAAGAGATGCAGAAGTACAAAATGTTTACTCCGATCTTTCCCGTAACGCGAAATAAAATAAGGGCAGTGACTCATAGCAGGGATGATGGAAATGTACCTGCAAATGATCATCATAGGTGCCTGTGTGTTTGGCTGGGAATTCTTTACCTTGCAAATTCCACCATCTGAAATGTATTAATTTGGTATGTAGACTGAGGGCAAAATAAGGCAAAGGGCAACACCAAACACTAAGGCCTCTGTCACACGGGCGCTTTTTACCACAATTAACGCGGCGTTTTGATAAAAAGGAGAATTCAGCACTTCCCATTATAAATCTACAGGTGCGCATTAAACCTGTGGCTGCGACATCTGAGAGCTCGGTCACCTGGACGTTGGTAGATGGGCCAATAGGATTCAATCAAAGTATATACCAAGAACCTTCATTATTTATTGTGGTTCGTGTGTATACTGTAATTTGGTATATTTCTGATAAATGTATTTTGAGTGCTGTTGCCACTTTTTTGGGGTTTCTGCTTCAATGTTGTAGTCATAGCTCTAACGCGCACCTACAGATTTATATTGGGAAGTGCTGAATTCTCCTTTTTATTGTACGACTTGTATGTAGCGGAGGTTGTGGCTGCCTCCACCTGGTCGTGCCCACCCGCCTGCCCGTTTACCTTCTGTCCCTCCTATTGGACCATATAAATGGTATCCTACCTTCCCTGGTTTTACTTGTAGGCTTAGTCTCCAGAGAGGAGCATTTTTTAAAGTAGGTATCCATCTTTCCCAGGTTGAGATTTACCAACTGGTATTAGCGTTAGGACTAGAGATGAGCGAGTATACTCGCTAAAGGCAATTGCTCGAGCGAGCATTGCCTTTAGCGAGTATCTCCCCCGTTCGAGACAGAAGGTTCGGGTGCCGGCGCGGGGGAGTGGTGAGTAGCGGCAGCCAGCAGGAGGGAGCAGGGGGGAGAGAGAGATCTCTCCTCCGTTCCGCCCCGCTCTCCCCCGCAGCTCCCTGCCCGCCGCCGACACCCGAACCTTCCATCTCGAGCGGGCAGGTACTCGCTAATGGCAATGCTTGCTCGAGCAATTGCCTTTAGCGAGTATACTCGCTCATCTCTAGTTTGGACCCATCTGAGAGCTCGGTCACCTGGACGTTGGTAGATGGGCCAAATTTAATTTGATCAAACTATATACCAAGAACCTTGCATTGTTTAATGTGGTTAGTGTGTATACTGTAATTTGGTATATTTCTGATAACAAATGTATTTTGAGTGCTGTTGCCACTTTTCCTGTATAGTTGTAGTCACTGATAATCATCCTTGTAGACGATAACGCATTATAAAGACGGGAAGTAGAAGGACTATGTCCACTCACTGCATTGGGTGGGAGAACAAGTGTCTAGGGATCAGAGGGAAAGACTCTGTGTTAGAAGACAAAGGGTTATTCCCATCTAAGGGCTCGTTCACATCAGCATCTGGGAATTATATTTTCCTTCTCCATCTGGGGATCAGGAAAAAAAGTACCCCTTGACCAAAGGCATCCACCTTTCATGGAACCGAACGGCGCCAAACAGACTTCCATTGATTATAACTGGGTCCATTTGATTTTCAGCCAGCAGTCCAGCATTTTGCCAGAATTGACAGGATGAGCTAGCGCAGCTGATGTGAACAAGACCCTAATCAGTTATGGCTCTTCTACAGGATGTGCTATAAATGCCTGATAGGTGCAGGTCTCACATCTGGGACCTCTATTATTTGGAGAATGTGAGTCCCTTGATCCCCATTTACTGATTCACAGTGGACATTCTCCCAATGGGCTATGGTAGTGGGGAGCACCAACAACCCATTAAGCCCACCAACCAACTTGACCAGGGTGTTCAATACAATTTCATGGCAGCTAACTGAATCTTCTGTTCTCTGAATACACAGAGTTACAGGATATACTACAGGCACAGATAAAACTATTGCTAAATCTTATGTTACATGTAAAAACACATGTTTTTCTAGGTACAGTTCATTCAATTGGAGATAGTTGGAGAATCCCACTAACCGCGGAGGTTGGCTTGTTGTCTCGCAATGTCCAGATTGACACTGACACATCCTGTTCTGGTACAATTATGGTTGGCCAATATGTAAATGATCTTGGAGAAGAATACTTGGGTATGTATTGAGTTACTTTCTATATAAAATCTAACAATATTTGTTCTAGACGTTTTCTATCTTTATTTTAACTATTTTATAGCTGAATAAAAATATATGTAAATGTAAAATAATTCGAAAAATATTAAAAAATGAAATATCACGAATAAGAAAAAAAATAACAAAACAAAAAATAGCATTTAAAGAAAAATATCCACATACAGCACTCTGGTTGTAGCGATGCTTCTAGGGGAGCATACTGCTTTATATCTGCTGTCCAAAGGAGCATGCCAGTTTTTCTTTTAATTGGAGGCAAATGGAGGTATAATAGTGCCCATATACTTGTATACTGGTATCAAGCCATCATAGGGCCAGGCACATGAGGTTTAACGGGCCTCTGAGGTAGGTAAAACCAAAATATACTGGTAGTTGTCTCCCATGAGATTGGTAAATTGCTCTCATGTTGCTCTAAGTATTTATACAAAAGGTTCTGGTTCCAATTGTGGAGATCCAGATTGTAAAAGGTCTTTAGAGCAATGATCCCTGGGAAAATATGCAAAATAGCTCTCCTCCAGAAAAGAAGAAAAGTTTCTTTTCTCTCACACCTTCGGGAGGCTGCACAGGAAGTCAGTGCCCGACCGCTTAAATGGGTTGTCCAGAAAGAGGAATACTTACTTAGTCCAGTGGTGTTGGAACTTTCACTTCCGGCCTGGTTCCAACACCAGGTCACGAGGCATGACATGACGTCATCTCAGAGAAGGGGTGTAACAAAAGGCTCTGGAGCCTGGGTGCAAAAGTTCAGCTGTGACTCCCCCCTAATCCCCTCCATCTCTACCCATACCCAGGGGCGTAACTTGAGGATTCAGGGCCCCAATGCAAAATCTGTTACTAGGTCCTCAACTATAATGCTCTATTCATACTACTAAGCTCCCTATATGCAGAAGATAGGCCTTATAGGCCCCCTAAAGGGGCATCTCCTGCATCCCCTATAGTTACGCCCCTGTCTCAGAGGACTGGCTCTTTAGCTCATTTCAATAATTAAGTCTGCCCCCTTCTCTGTCGGGGCCCGGTGCAAGAAGAAAGAAAAGTACTAGCTTAGGGGGGCTTTTACACAGAAGGATTATCACTCGCCCGAGTGAACAAGCAAACAATATCACATGATATTGTTTGTTCGTTGGCTCGGGCAGTCAGTTTAGACACAAAGATAATTTTTTTAATAGGATCATTCAGTAATTCAGTTCACTGTATAAGTGATTGAGAATGACTGAATGATCCATGTTTAAACAGAATGATTAGCGAACGAGCCAATAAGGATTTTTATGCTTGCATGAGATCAACGATAAGCGAATTAACTGTCGATTGTCATTCAATCGTTGGCCATGTTTACACTGAATGGTAATAGTTCAGTGAAAAAAGGGCTTTCCGTGATTAATATGAGCCAAACAACAGCCCCTTGCAATGACAGCGCAGACCACAGAAGGGTCATACCATGTGACCGAGTTTCTTGACTGGACTGAAAGTGGAGGTTTCCGGCAGCACTGTACTGGATAAATATTTGCCCTCCACTTGACGAGTCTGATAACATGACTCATGATTTCTACCAAATCAGAGACCCATATATAGACAGTAGTACTATTTTGGCAACTTTGCTGCTCATCAGTACAGGGCAGGATTCTGGCTGGCAGATCGAGATGCCAATCATACAGTCTCACAAAACAGTTGTGGTTCTCTAAGTAACCCCTTTTTAAATTGAAGTTGGCACATTGATCATCTGATCTCCATAAGTTTGGTTTATCTAAGCCCCGACAATAAGTCTTCACTCCCCACCATATCTGCTGCAGTCTAGTCCCCAACACAACAAATGAGTGAGTAGGTCAATGTATTCATATTCTGTTGCCACTTCAAAGTGATCTAATTTGTTACTAGATGGCATTTTCTTTTGTTTTTCTTTGGAAAATGTCCAAAATGTGCAGACCATAATAATATTTTTGTACATTTCAGGGTCTCTTGAGCTTTCCAATGTTGAAATTTCAAATTTTGGATCCTCATCGTTTCCATCAATACATTTTAACAACACATCACAAAGTTCTGTGATATCGTCTTCAAGCATTCACCACAGCTGTGGAGGTGGAATAAGAGCAACCAACACCACAAACATTTCATTGCATGCCAATCTATTATATAATACAGTAGGGCATGGGATTGAACTTGATGGTGGTAACCACATTCTTACTGATAATCTCCTTATTTTAATGAAGCAACCCAAAACCCAAGTAGATTGGGTGGCTGGTGTGAAGATCAATCCATCAAGTCAGGCTTTCTTGTCTGGTAATTCAGTTGCAGGATCTGAACGTATTGCTTATCATGTACAAGGCCAAAGATGTCACCCTGAAGAAAGGTCCTGGCTGGAGAATGTGGCCCATTCAAGCCTTCATGGAATTCATATCTACTGGGAAAATGGCCTTAAGAATTGCACAAAAATAGCTGGATTCCTGTCTTATAAAAACTATGACTATGGTATTTTCTTTCATGTAGAAGGCAATGTAGTAGTGGACAATGTAGCTCTTATAGACAATACGGTTGGCCTTTTACCTATTGTTTCCCAAGTATCTGTTTACCCGTGTGGCTCCTTGAATTCCATTTCAGTCCACAGCTCTGTGATTGTCGCGACAAGCTCTGCATTTGACTGTTTACGGGATAGAATGAAGCCTTTTTCTGCCAATGTCACGCTTAGAGACCGAGCCCCATCTTCACCATTTAGTGGACGAGTTGGTATTCTTTGGCCAGTGTTTACTGTAAAGCCAAGACAATGGCCAGATTATCCATGGCACATGCTGGCAGGTGATGGAGCTGTCTCTGGAATAATGAAATTACAAGGTCAGTCAAGCTTTTACTTTTGACATTTTTGGAAAACCAAATAAAACTGGTCTATATTTAAAAGGAAAACAGCAACTATACAACACACAGAGCCGAAATCTAAGAAAAAAATAGCATGTTTGTTAGGTACATGCGATAACCAGAATGGGGGTTATATTCATGGTGTCTATTATAGTGCGAATCCCTCTCTAACTTGCTGTTCACAATGAAATGTGGGGGAACATTGATGGAAAAAGGATTGGCCTATGCTCCCCGATATGTTGATATAGTGTCCTGCAAGGCCCCCATGAAAAGGAAAGTCTATAGAGGATAAAGATAACATTGCAACTCACTTTAACTTTATCTCAAAGTACAATGCTTCAACATCTTGTGGAGGCACAAAACTTTGTAATCCAGTTTCAGAGTCCAGTCCTGAGAGTAGTGGCTTAAGTAAGTGCTACCTTTTCTGCTCCATACTGTTGATGTCGGTTTCACACCATGGTCCAGGATGTTGCTCCATACTACTATGTGTGTTTTTTTGCCTCCACAGCCTTGAAATCTGCAACTTTCACTTCTTCTGTATGGACTAGATCCAATAATGGCTGTGTTAAAAGACATTGTCCCCTAAGAATCAGTATAACATCTATACACTACACTCTATTCCAGAAGTACTTAACTGGTAGACCGGGGCCCGAATGCAGACCTCAGCCTCAAGCTAACCAGACCCCCGCTGTCTGGCCCAGAAAGAGCTGCTGCCAGTTCCCCTCCATGAACTTCTTTTCAGTCTGATTATACTGACAGGACCTGATGCTGTAGTGTAGCTTCACTTCCTCTCATGCTCTGGACTCTCAGTGATCTAGGAGCCAGGGGTGAAGGCAGAGAAAGGAATTGAACTGTATGATGGATGGGGTGAGAGAGAGGATAAGAGATGTGTTAGTGTTGGTAGAGGGGGTGCACTATAACCAAAGTGGCCACAGAGGGTCACTGAAGTTAAGGGGCACAGAGAGGCACTATAATAGGGCCACCAGGGGTTAGCATAACTAAATATTTCCACGTAGGGGGCAGTATAAAAGGGGCCACAGGGGGTCAGTATAACTTAGAGAAGCCATAGTGGGGGTAGTATAACTAAGAGGGGACACTTTTTACTGTACACGAGTTACTGGAGCATTGAGGATAGTGACAGGAAGGTAATAGTATGCAAAGATGTGTCGTAGCTGGTGATGGCGGTCTGGGCCTAGATAGAGAAGTAAAGCAAAAATGGACATTACTAATAATGGAAGACATCACCTGTGATCACTGGAGGTAACTGCAACTGTAATCACTATCACTGTTATACCGTATGGTATCCTGAGGCATATCGGTCCACATTTGCTGTAAATGAGTCTCTAGGTTGTGCAAACTCATAGGCTGTAGAAGTTTGTGTCCCACATGATCCCATACACGTTCTATTGATGATAGATCTGGTGACCAGGCAGCCACAGAAGTGTGACAATGTTGTGACCCCCTTGTGTGTGCAGCCGATGATTATCCTGCTGCCTCGGAAGCCGCCATGAGAGGAACACATGTGGCTGCAGGAAGTCCTGAAGAGATCGCTGAGCTGTCATTATCCGTTGTACCACTACTAGGGGTAGCTGACCATTTTATGCAATTGCCCTCAAACCATCACAATAGCAGGGGGCAGTGTACCGCTCCACAGGAAAGGCAGGATTGAGGCGCCCACCCCAAGGTCTCCAGACACAAACACGGCCGTCATCTGTGCTCAAACTAAACCTGAATTCATCGCTGAAGACACCCCAATTTCATTCCGTAGTAGTCTAGTTTTGTTGTTGATGACACCACTGCAAATTGAGACAACGGTGAGTGGGTGTCACAGGCAGTACACGTAATGGGCGCTATACCAGATGTCCTTCAGCCAAGCCCCCTTAAATGGTTCAGACAGACACAGGGGCCTGTAGCGATGGCACCACCTGTCTCTGGATAGCGAACAACGAAACAGATGGAGCTTCTTGTGCTTGTCTACTGGTGGTCTGTCGAGGGCATCTATAGCCCGGTCACCTTATGTGCATGCCCTTATGCATCCACTGGTCCCAACACCTCCTAACAGTTCAGTCAGAATAATGGTCCAGGTGATGGGAAATTTATCGATACAACCATTCATCTTTTCGCTTTCCAATAATGCACCTCCTCTCAAACTCTATAAACTGGGCAAAAACACTTGAAATAAAAGTTTAAGCTTGAAATTATTTTTCATTATATTCAAGCCCCTAAATCTTGTGTTCTTCAAACCAGATGTTACATTTTCTGGATTTAAGAAGAGCTGCTACAGTGACGACATTGACACATGCATTATGTCTAATCCTGGAAACATGGCTATAAGCTGTCCAATCACAGCCGAGAGGACCAAGACATGCGACATAAGACCTGACCACATCTTCTACTTCCATCCACCAGACAGGTATCATAGAGAGTATCATCTTTTCCAAGTTTCTTGCATCTTTGAATGTGCACTATTGTACTGTCTGGCCCTCATATTAGCCATTGCACTCCCCCCTTTCGGACCTACAGTATGACTCCCGCAGTACTACAATGGAGGCCATTGTGTCCTCCTTCCACCTTAAAAACACATGAAGTTAAGAATAGGAAATCTACATTACATTAGTTTATAACTGAGCAAAATTGTAATTTCACTGACAATTATGATGAAAGAAAATGTCTGCCAAGCACAAGATGACTTTTTCAAAGAGTTTCCTTCATTTCTCTTGGACCCTTTCCTTATTTCCTGTGAAATTTTTCTCCTTCTTTCATTGCGATTTTCAACGTTTTGTGCTATAGTTCCTCATTATGTAGATTTAATCACAGATGTAGGAGAGGGGAATTTGACATTGAACTGTGCCCGTTGCACACTATGTTCAATTATATCTCTGATCAGAAAATAAGACTGTATCTATATCACCATGTTTTCTTCTTACATCAACCAGTTACTAAACATATATGGCCCAAAACAGATCTAACTATAGCCACCATTTTTAACAGCAATGCAGATAATATTTAGTCACAGGGTCACCCAGTCTTCGTAAAAGTGTGTAGTGTCTTCTCTTCCCTCCTCGAGGATGACTTGAACCACTTTTCCTAACACTTTTCCTAACACTCCCAGGGATCCCAAGTATCTTGGCCACAAATGCCCCATGGTAATGGAATGGCGGTGCGCTTGTGTGACCAAGCTTCATTCACTTCTATGGGACAGAGAGAGATTGCTACGTGTATCAATCTTCACATATCCCATAGAAGTAAATGTAGATGTTATTGAGCATGCACACCACCCCTCAATTCACATGGAATACTTGGGGACATTGTCCTTGGCATCTCTGGAGGTCCTAGCAGATGGATTCCAGCAATCAGACATTTATCCTCTATCCTGTAGATAGGGAATAAATGTTTTTGGCGGTAAAACCATTTTAAGTAAGGGCTCCCTTAAGGCAGACATAAACATAAATAGCTATTTCTACTGACTCGGCTTGATGTATGTTTATTGCAATGAGAAGCTGTTCTTATTTCCCAGGGGAACAAAGGATCAAGCATGTTGAAATCAAACATGTTCAGTTCTATTTTCTTCACCATCCACCATTAGGGGCAAGTTGGGCGGTCCCCAAGCACTTTAGATCCTAGGCCGATCCGACTGAAATCAGTGGGTTCGGAAGAGTTTTTTCTGTAGGGCATCCTAAGACTCTAGATCCCAAACTAAGGAGCCAATCTAATCATGGATCTCATAGAAGGTCCAGTATCTGAATTGTGTAACATAGGCTTATCTGAAGTCCTATGGAAACTACAGACATCAACATGGTTTTGAATATCACTCCGCTCTATTAACAAACTATGCTCTGCTATATCTGAACTTTTACTTTCCATACCGTGCGTTCTAGATAAACTATTATGACATGTAGCTTATTCATTTAATTATACTCTATAGAATATTTTTTCTTCTCCTAATCACAATCAAATATGTTGAATAGATACAATGTAGAAGTAGAATATTTGTTTGAGAAGGGAAGGCTTAATTGTGAAGTCAAAACTGGGCCAATCTTCATATAGGGAGCCTTAACTAGTTCAAGCATTAACTCCACATTACTTTAGATCTTTGGGATGTTGGTGGTTGGAGATGCCAAAACACTTTTAACTTAAGCATCCCAAAGATTGGGAATTGGTACCCCAGGAACCTCAGGGGTCTCATATCAGTAGTTAGCTTTCTAAATTTGTATACAAGTTTGAGGGATCACATGGTAGTACAGATCGAAAGGCCAAAGATTTATCAAATAAATTCGGCAATTACATGGTCTTCTTATTTCATGGCAGATCCACAGGGTGCCTATTATCTACTGAATGTTCTGGAGCACAAGCAGCGCTATTCAAAGATCTGGATGGCAGCTTTCTGGGTCTCAGTCCTCCAGTCACCGTCTTCCCCAAATCAGAACTTGATGTGATACATCCATGTTACAATGTTGGTAAGTAAAAACTTTTGAGTACATCCATCCAAAAGGGACCTTAAAGGGGTTGGGTCATTAACAAAAAAAATTCTGTACTTACCTATTCCTCCCCAGACAGTCTTCTTAACAAATCTTCTCCTTGCCGATCTTCTCCTGGCTCCAGCAGTTCCCTGGGTCACCTCACCTCACCTCCAGCCGGCCGGATTCTTTTCTTCCGGTGATGTTACATACATTGCCGGCATTCTCCTTCCGGCAGGTTAATCTACGCTACATCACAAGTGACGTAGTGTTCCCTTACTAGCAGGGAACGCCAATCCTCGGCAGCCTGCTTTAGTGTGCAGGAGCTGGGTCTCGCGCATGTGCACTAAAGCAGGTTGCCGAGGAGCGGCATTTTCTGCTTGGCAAGGAACGCTACATCACGATTACACTGACCTGCAGGAAGGAGAATGCCAGCAAAGTATGCTTTGTCACTGGAAGGAGAGGATCCAGCTGGCTTGCGTTGAGGTGACCACAAGGACTGCAGGAGCCAGGAGAAGATCGGGTAGGAGAAGATGCTGTTAGAAGACTGCCTTGGAGGAATAGGTAAGTACAGATTTTCTTTTTTTTAATGACATACCCCTTTAATGGAAATCTCCAGTGAGTATCCCAAGAATCCACTCATGTTTCCAACATACAATGCACATGCTTGTATGGTAATTTTTATATTAAAGCGGCTTGTTACCAATGTCACCTGCTTATAATCAGTGTCGAGGAGGACTTTGGATCTACACTCGTCTAAGGGTTCATGCATAATTACTGCCCAGAATGACATGATACTCAGAAGAGGGGCTTCATATCTTAGCATGGAGAAAGAACACAAAAAGAGATGGTGGGCATGTCCTGATTTGATCAGTTCCTTACTCTGAATCTGGGGATCATGCTGGCATGGCAACATTGGCAATGAACCATAGGTTTTGAAAATATATTTGTAGGAATGGAGTGGAGGCAAATTAATGCACATCTGGTATTGGCCAAAAATGACCCCATGTGGGGAACAGTTAGTCCAGTACTAATGATTGTCATCACTATCACCAGCCTATTCATTGTGGTATAATTGGCTCTTCTCTTGCCTTTTCATTGGCATCAATACTCCTTTAACTATGCTGCACCTTCATCACCAGCATTTGCCATCATCATCATCATCTCAAAGGATTGTGATCCTCACAACTAGTGTTGAGCAAACCGAAGCAAACCAAGCCTGTTTAGGGTCAAACTTTGCCAAAAATTTTGGTTCAGCACGAACCCAAACCTTGGGCAGTAATCTTTGCCGAACCTGAAGGTGGTGGTGGTCCAATGTGGCTCAGCGGTTAGCACTGTTGCCCTGCAGCACTGGGGTCCTAGGTTCAAATCTGACCAGGGACAACATCTACATGGCATGTTCTTCCTGTGTTTGCGTGGGTTTCTTGATAATAGGAATCACCCTACACAAAAACAGGGACGACATACAAATTCCATACAGATGTTGTCTTTGGTCTCTAGAACTCTAGACCTGCAAGGCAACAGGACTAACCTCTGAGCCACATTAGACCACCACATTCTTGGCTCTTAGATAATGTTACACACTAGTTTTAGGGGTATTTATGAAGTTCCGGTTCAGTTTGAAACAATTTGAACCGATCCGAATGTGTTGCGAATGTTTGGCGAACTGGCCAAACCAAAGTTTTCAAAAGTTGACTCAACATTTCTCACAACCCATCAGCGGCAAAGGAGTTTCCATCATTGGAAGGCAACGAGTCAGCTTTGCCAAGGAGCAATAAAATTGGTTCAAAGGTGAGCATCTCCCAAGAGTTTGACATTTCCAACGGTCCACCTTTTTCAATAATGCGTCATTTCAGCCCCCCTGATATATGTGGTTCATAGCAGACGGCGGAATATCTCCGAGTACATCTGTATTTCAGCTTGCTATTTAACGTCCTGTATTTCCTGACTTCCTTGCAGAAATTCATCGCTTTTCTTGTCTGTAGCTCTAAGAACTTCAAACAGCATTATTGGGATCTTACTTTTTTTTTTTTTTCATCCTGAGCGTCTCCATTTTTCAGGACTGACAGGACGCCGGAGATACAGATACAACTGGAAGGCTGACAGAAAACGCGTCTGCCTGTATCTAAGCCTGAATATGCCATTTTCTTGTAGCCCGAGGGGAAATCTCATTTTCTTTCCTAGGCAATTATAGGCCTCAAAGACTGAAACTAGGTATATGTCTCTTTAATCTCCGTAGAAATTTATGTTCTCGCTTTCGACCGCTGATGTCCTGGGTTCCGTAGCCTTCTAATATAAAATACTGCCAGGAATCCGAGACAAAAAAAATGACAAAAGCAGCAGAAAATGGCTCCGAGACTGTTATTTCTCCGCCGCTGAGGTTACATAGACAATCTGTTTATGATACTGGAGATACCACGTCGTTTTCAAAGGGAAGTAATGGCGCTGTACCTAGGCTATGTACTGTATAAGGGAGAAGATTAATACCGGCCATTGTGTGGGAAATTGTGCTCTACACAAATCCAATTTTAATCTTTTCTTGTAGCACAAGTTGGAAATAAATGCTGATTGCGATGGGAAATACCACGGTAGATAAATAGAGGACGTTGCGAAAGTATTCAACCCCTCCAAAACTACACAGATTTGTCTGCGTTGCAATGGACACGCAGATTGTTGGAGAAAGTAGGTTTTATTAAAGAAAATCAAATTTGGCAACGGAAATTTTTTGCATAAAATTAAAAACCAAAAAAAGCTACTTGCATACGCATTTAATAGAGATGAGCGAGCATCGCTTTTTTCGAGTAACTACCTAAACGGCGAAAAGCTTCGGGGGGCGCTGGGGGTGAGCGGTGGGAAGTGGGGGGGGGGGGGGGGAAGAGAGAGAGAGAGCTCCCTCCTGTTTCACCCTGCTACACCCTGCCGCCCCCCGAATCTTTTTGCCCGAGTAGGCAGTTACTCGAAAAAAACGATGCTCGATCCTCTAATTATCCTAAACGAGCACGTTTGCTCATCTCTAGTATTTACCACGATGTGGTGAAGGTGGTAGATTTGCACAAATAAAAGAGATTGTGCTGACAAACGGCAGAGCATCGGACTCTAATTGTAAGTCCGGACTCACACGAGCGTCTGCATATATAACGCAGTGTAGATCCATCTATCGCCGCAATTTCTGCCTGCGCACGACAGCATCGCACAAGCTTCCCGGTTTCATTTTTTTTACATTTTTCGGTCGCTTAGCAACGTTGCATATAAATGCTGCGATGTAATTGTGTGTATATAGCATTTTGTGTGCGCCCATAGAGAGCAATTGGGCTCTATCCCACGTAACACGCGGTAAAATAAGACACGCTGCGTTTTTTTTTTACTCGCGTATTATACGCAATGAAGAAAATCTAGTGTAACAGCGAGAATCAAAGTATTTGAACTGCTACAGAGTACCGCGTATAATATGCACAGTAATCACACGCGCAATACGCACTTGAAATACGCTCGTGTGAGCCCGGCCTATATCAATAAGGGAAAAAAATGGTCAGCTTTTTTGCCTAGCATTTTTTGCATCATCCATACAAACTGTCGCCTTTTTAACGGGTTGAATACTTTTGCAAGGCACTTTCTTGGGTCTATATCAGGATAGCCACATGCGGTATAACATCCCCCCTCCAGACCTTCTTGGACGAGGGGGGACAGTTGTGGCACCAGCCAAAGGAACAATATCACCCGGATCAGGGAGGAAGAATAAGGAAACTCTACTAATATGGGTGAGGACTACTAGGACTATTTTCTCCAGTCCTCACCAGCCAAACCATGGTGAAACCTCAACCTTAACATGAGCCGACATCCATGGCCTGAGCATTACATGTACAGTGCATGTGTTGTGGAGAGTAGCTGGAGGCAAATCCCCACAATGCACCAATAAAAATGGCACCCATGGTATAAGCCGGTGAGCCTCCAGTAATATCTGTAGTGCACAGTCACCAAAACACAAGTACTCCTCTGCTGACTTCTGACCCCCAGATGAAGTGCCTTGTAGAGGGTCATCTCTGCTGGGACAGAAGCAGCAAGATTCTCTAGTTGAATCTAAGGGCTCCTTCAGACGAGCGTATGAGCACATGCGCTCGCCTCAGCGCAAAGTATTTGTGCAGTGAACGAGGTTGATTAGTGTGTTTGCGCATGCATTGCTCGTTCATATGTGCGCAGGACAACCCCCTCCGCCTGCTTACTAAGAGTACTTACCTAATGAGGTTCAGATGTGTTCTTTTCCCCGCAGTTTTGCACAGTGATTCCCTTGCATATTGTGCGCATTTCCGCACATCCCATAGACTTCTGAGGGCACAAATGGTGCACATATATGCAGAACAATACAGCAGGTCCTATTTTTTGCGCGCACACAAAATGATATGGGATAGATAGATAGATAGATAGATAGATAGATAGATAGATAGATAGATAGATAGATAGATAGATAGATAGATAGATAGATAGATAGATATGAGATAGATAGATATGAGATAGATAGATAGATATGAGATAGATAGATAGATATGAGATAGATAGATAGATATGAGATAGATAGATAGATATGAGATAGATATGAGATAGATAGATAAATAGATAGATATGAGATAGATAGATATGAGATAGATAGATATGAGATAGATATGAGATAGATAGATGATAGATAGATAGATAGATAGATAGATAGATAGATATGGGATAGATAGATAGATATGGGATAGATAGATGGATATGAGATAGATAGATAGATAGATAGATA